>NW_026705913.1:0-368562 GCF_029867415.1 Vicia villosa
CTTCTTTTGGAGTTAGGTAAGCCAACCTGGTTCCTTCTATAGTTCGATTCTTAATTTTGTTATCTTCTTCGTTGACATTGCCTCGAAAAGGAAGATGAGTTTCGAACGTAGCATTAAGCCACAGTTGCAGTAGCCAGAAAGGACCAGCAAAAAGCAGAGTGCCAGTTTTGTAGTTTTTGGTAAGGTTCGAGGCTTCGCTAAGATTTTCATAAAGAGATCCTAAAAGTAACTGGCTTAGGTTGAGCTTTCTTCCAGCATGTAGCTGATTAGCCATGCAAAGGTATCTCTTTGCGACCTGTATGGATCTTGAGCAGAAGGCACATCGTGAGAGCCATAATGCCAAGAAAGCAAAATGCTCTTCATCAGAAACTTCTTCCTGCGTTTTTTTATGGTGCTTCTGAATGAATGCAGTGTAAGTAACTGTCGATTCATTAAAACCAATAGCATCAGTATCCATCTCATTGGGATCGAAGGTCTCCCCAGTTGGTCGAAGTCCCGTAATAGCAGCTATATCAAAGAGAGTGGGGGTAACCATCCCACGTGGGAGATGGAAAGTGTTGTGAGAAGCATCCCAAAAGTGAACCGCTGCTACTAACATGGGTTGGTTATATTCTAAGCCTGTTTTTGACAGTTGAATTAAATCGTATATGCCTAACGATTTCCAGAAAGATCCTTTTGTTCTCTCTACTTTTTCTAACCAGGCGTAGTACAAATCAGGATCTTTGGCTAAAGGGATTGACCTAAACACTTTTACAAAGTTGGTCATATAGTTTAACCTAATTTTCGCCAAAGCCAAAGGGGTCACAGTTGAAGTTTCTTCAGTATTAGCAGATTCTCCTAAGGGGGAACGACCATCTTCATCTATCTTAATCTTACTAACTAAGGGTCTAGTTTTGTAATAAGCGGGGAAGAATCTGTTCATGGATGAATTGTTTTCACCTGGTAATGGACCCATAAAAGCAAGAGGTTTTCCAGAAAGTTCAAAGGGAATGATTACCTGGGAAGCGTAAATAGCGCGCACTTCTGCGGTATTAGGGTTTGGAATGTGTTCTTGTTCCCCAGACCGCGTTGTTGTTTGGAGCTTTAGAACAGGTTGAAGAACATTTGAAGATGAAGCCATGGAGAGGTTTTGATTGGAAAAGTAAGCTTTTTGAAAGGGTTGAGAGTGTTTTTTCCTTTTGAAGAGGATGAAGGAGTAGGAATGAAAAGTTGTATAAAAGTGCAAGACCAAGTATTTAAAGGTTTAACGGAAACCCTTTTTAAATCTTTTTGGGTAAAAACCAAGGGACACGTGGCGGCTAGTGATTTAATCCAACGGCGGTCAAATAAATTAGCTTTACTCCTAGTATGTAGGAGTAATGATCAAGAAGTGAGGTCAAAAACGTGGGAATGTAAGTTGTGAAAAGACATCTTTGAAAATGACAAGACGTTTTGGAAACAGGGTCAGCAATGATTGTGACGTTAGTCAGCAATCTTGGAACTTTCAAAGATCAATAAGAGACGAAATCTTATAATGGCAAAAAATGCCTATTTCTCTTGATTTTCGAAACAGGCATTTATTGGGGGCAATTTGTTAGCTGAAGATTTCGTTTTATAAATTGGTTCTTCGAAGAAGTAAAAATTCGAAGGAAAGATGGTTACTGATGACCATCCCTTAAAAATAAAGAATGGCTCCTGATGGCCATGCTTCGAGAATGAAGACTTCTAAGTTCGTTATGAAGATAATGAATACTGAAGCTAGTAGAAGTATATGTCTTCGAGGACTTAGACAAAATTTATGAAATATGTTCAAGTATTACTACTTAGCGTGTTTTCGTAGTGTTTTTTAAATACACTGCCACGCGTCGAAGAAGGACTCAGGCGGGAAGATTTGAAATTCGAAGACGGTTTCGTAACTGTCTAAATAACAGATGGCGTCCCTGGAGTTCTTATGAGAAACGTGGCATTAGATTAGCGTAGGGCCGTTAAGGTCGAAATTAGTATAAATAGGAGTCTTAATGTTAGGATTCTGTGTGTTCATTTTGTACAAATCACTCACATATTACTCAAGTATCAAGTGTTAAGAGAAAGAGTTCGCTGAGAAAATGTACGTATGACACCACCATTTTAATACATGTGTATTCTCTTTCGTTTTCAAATATCTTTCAGTATTATTGCATTTCATTTACTTCTTGCCATTTACATTTCTGTATTTTTACTTTCATGTCATTTACTTTTGAAGTATTTAACATTCGTGCATTTTAAGATTCTTTATGCTTTAACAATACTTTCGTTTCATATGTTATTTTACTTATCTTTTCACTGAAATTATACTTACGTATAACCAAGTGATTGTCAAGACTACTCGTTTTATTCGAAACAATTCTTATTAACGAAGACGAATCATGACTATGGTTCGAATGACCATTGATAACAATCTTTTTGACTATGTGTCCTAGGATCAATCTAGTCGATCCTGCGAGTAACCAAATCATATTTATTATAGTTTGGAAGACTAGCGGTTGTTTACCGGAAATCACTGTAAACAGTTGCAGCGTCTCCTCCATCGTCTTCATCCGATTAAATAAAGCAAATCGTTCTTGTTTGTTATTTTTCTTTTGTCCAGACCTTATTTCGGAAGTGCATTTCCGAATTCCTCCAAGGGGGGTGAATTCGGAGATGAACTTCCGAATTCACCAATTTTCTGAAAATTAACCTTATTTCGGAGATGCATCTCCGAAATCAATATTTTTCATTACAATATTCACCTTTTCGGAGATTCATTTCCGAAAACACCTTTTTTTCCAATAAAAGTACGTTTTTGGAAATGAACTTTCGAAACAAGGGGTATTTTTGTAAATTCGCCAGAGGTGACCAAAAAGTTTAGGAGGTTGGTTAAGAAATTTTCATATTGTTACTCGATCTGAAAAATAAGGAGCGGAAAAAACCCTATTACAAAGAAAAGTCGGAGATAAGAGAATGGGTTTTGGTGAGCGTAGTTTTGTTAAATGTGGCATTAAGAGAATGGGATTCAAGAAGAGAGGTGTTCTGTTAGGTTAAATTGAAAGAGAGGAGAGAGAAATTGGGAAGGAAGAGATAATGAAAATTAAACCAAAGACAAAGTAATTGAAAAGAAAAGAAAAATAATGAAAAAGGGAAGCATATTTGCAGCGCTTTTTTTAATGCCTATTTGCAGCATTTTTTTAACATCAAGTTCAATCACATTTTCTCATATATAATATTTTTTTAAATTGATTTTTGGGATTTTACAAATCCATGCTAAATAAGAATTTTTTTTTTAAATATACATGTTTAAAAAAAATATAAAAAAAATCATTTTTCAGAAAATTTACCAAAGTGTCTAGGTTTGACAGTAAACCCCTGAATATGCGCCAAACCAAATGGCGCAATGGTGCAAAGGTGGAGTGAATGCGCCAAATAGAATGGCGCAAATGAAGACCTAAATAGGGCAAGCCTTATCAAATGGCGCAAACGTATTGTTCTTGACACATAGGTACCATATGAAATGGCTCATATGTGTTAGGTTTTTTTTTAAAAAAAAAAATACCCCATTTTGTTTCATTTCGCGCAAATTTTTTTATTCCGGTCTTCGATTTTCGTAAAATTGGCCGATAAGTCGATTTCGTAAAATTGTTATTAACCCTAATTAATGTTTGTGTTGTCGATTCCGCCGCTTAATAAAGTAGAGTTCATTGATTAAAAATATGTTACAAAGTCGATACACAAAGTCGATACATTATCAAAAAAATATGTTACTTCAAACTTGATTAAACATTCGATGAGGTTGTTCCACAAGTAGGACATTTCTTTTTTTTATGGCCTAGATGACGACAAATGCTACATTTTCTTTCCATTTTGTCATGCACGTCCATTTCGGTTTGAATACGAGTACTGTTGGGGCGGCCCTTTTTATTTCGTCGCATCGTGTCATTATGCCAAACTACCTCCCCATCATACTCAGGCCAGTAATCCTCCTTCGCTACCACTGGAAATGTGACATTGTATACCTCGAGCAAGGTGTCAGTCTTATAAATTGGAGAAAGTAGTGACAATGCATCTCGGTGCGCATATGCACATGCTGCTATAACATGTGAGCAAGGCATATGAAATGCTTGGAACTTTCCACAATCGCACCAATGATCATCAAGCAGAACCCTATATTGTTGTCTCGGTAATCCTTCATTGTGGTCATTTGTTTCTCGAACACTGAAGGTGCAATTGAATCGATCGAAAGAAGTTACATGATGACCGTTGGCCTTCGCTGATTGTTCTTTCATAAATTTCATGCAACTCTCGCTGATCAATTGACCTGATTCTCTAACCGCACTCCACCTCTTACCTCTTGTTGAGAACAGCGAAGCCATCCTAAAGTAGGTTGCCTTCACCAGTGTAGTGATAGGAAGGTTTCGAATGCCCATAAACACACCATTCATGGATTCTACTAGATTTGTTGTCATGTGGCCCCATCGCATGCCGTTGTCGTAAGCCCTGGTCCATTTCTCCCTGGATAGGTTATCAATCCAACTTCCCGCCTCCGGATTTGAAAATACAATTTCACTCCGATAATATTGGAATATAAGTTAAGTTAATGCATATCCTGCATTGACCAGTGTTTTCCGGAGGTGCCTATCCTTAATCTCCCGCATGAAATGTTAGAACATGAAATGTTCTGATCAATATTTCTAGTTTTGATGATAACATTATATATGAATTTTTTATAAGACAGTGTGGTACTCTAATTATTCACGTTTTCCATTTCCGGAAAAGTCTAAAAGAGTATGCACAAAATCAACATTCAGAAGCTCTGACCCGGAAGATCTGGATGGCTTCAATAGAACATGATCTGAAGACATCAGAAAAGGGTCTTGAGAAAATCAGAACACGATCTGGAAAGCATCAGAAGATGGAAGTCAGAAGCAAGGCTCTGAAGATCTGATGGTATCACGCTCCAAAGCACTTCCAAAGTCTGATGACTGAAGTTGCATCTGCGTCAACGCTGAAGACTCTGATATTCAAACGTATTCTAATAGTCTGAGTCCAAAATTAAGTACAAGATGAAAAGTCTACAACGTCAAATCTCTCTGACTGACAAAGGGACCATTAGAAGCTACAAAAGGCAAAGTCAGCAAAAGCAATTGAAGCATGGCTCGAGGTAGTTGACAAAAGAGTGAAATATTAAATGTAGCAGTGTACTATTCACGCAAAGAATTAAATGCTACTCAACGGTCACATTTCTAATTGCCTATATAAGAGAAGTTCTGATGCTGAAGTAGCTAACAACGCTTGCTTGAAGTAACCTTACGCTACCAAAACGCTATCACACTAAAAGAGAAAAGAACTTCATCTTCAACCTCACAACATTGTAATATCTTAGTGAGTGTTAGAACTTAATCTTGAGAGAAAAATCACTTGGTGATTATAGCTTATTAATAAGCACATTAAACTCTTTTAATATTTGTTTACATCTTGGTAAAAGGAATTTCCTAGAGTGATCAAGATGTGATCTGTATACTCTAGAAAGCTTAGAAGTTGTCTAAGTGGAAAACCATTGTAATCAAGATTGATTAGTGGATTAAATCCTCAGTTGAGGTAAATCACTCTGTCAGGGGTGGACTGGAGTAGTTTAGTTAAAAACGAACCAGGATAAAAATAACTGTGTGATTATTTTTTATATACCTTTTTTAGAAACAACCCTTATTCAATCCCCCATTTCTAAGTGTTTTTCACTCCTTCAATTGGCATCAGAGCGCCGGTTCTAGGTGCAAACACTTAACTGTGTTAGAGAAAAGATTCAAGAAGAAAAACATGATATGACAAATTCTACTCCAACACTAACTCCTACTTAGAAGATCAACAATGGTAACAATGGAAGTAGTAGTTTTAATAGATTTAATAGACCGCCAGTCTTTGATGGTGACAACTTTGAATTTTGGAAAGATAGACTTGATAGTTACTTTCTATGCCAAGATGGTGATTTATGGGATCTAGTGTTGGATGGTTACAAACATCTAGTATCTACTCAAGGAGTCAAGCTCACTAGACAGGCTATGAGTGATGATCAAAAGAAAGAGTACAAAAATCACCACAAAGCAAGAACTATATTGTTAAATGCCATTTCGCATGCTGAGTATGAGAAGATCACAATCAGATAAACTGCTTATGACATTTTTGAACCTCTGAAGATGACTCGTGAAGGAAATGCACAAGTCAGGGAGACAAAAGCTCTGGCTCTAATCCAGAAGTATGAAGCCTTCAAAATGGAAGATTATGAAAACATTGAAGCACTGTTCTCCAGATTCCAGACTCTAACTGCTGTATTAAGATCAGTTAGAGCTAGAAGAAAAAGAAGATGAATTCTCTCTCTTATCCAGAAGGGTGAATCAACTCTGGAAGAGCAAGCAGAGAAGATTCAAGAACTTCAAGAGACCTGAAAAGGGAGAAACTTTTGAACACGGAAGATCTGGCAAGAAGAAGGTTGTGTGCTATGAATGCAAAGAACCTGGACACTACAAGAATGACTGTCCTAAGATTCAGAGGGAAAAGACCAGAAGGAAGTCTGTAAAGAAGAAAGGCATGATGGCTACATGGGATGACTCTGATTCATATGATCTAGAGTCAGACTCTGAAGATGAGCAAGCAAACATAGCACTCATGGCAACAGTTAAAGCTGAAAAAGAATCTACTAGACTCTGATGAGGTATTTTCTGAACTCACTAGAGAAGATTTAGTTTCCAGTTTATCATAACTTCTGGAAGTCAAGAGTAAACTTAGTCTTAAATACAAAAAGCTCAAAGAGATTTTTGCATTTGAAACTAAGAGATTTTAAATAGAAAACTCTGAGATAAAAGAAAAAGTTTTAAAATTATCTAAAGATGTTGTAACTCTGAAAACATCTTCAAGCTCAGACACGTCTATTCCAAGAACTAACAATATTCTGAAAGAATATGACTTGAGCTTCAGAAAGTTCTTATCTAGAGGTATAGGCAGAAGTCAATTAGCCTCTATGATCTATGGTGTTAGTGGAAACAAAAGGATAGGTATTGGCTTTGAGGGAGAAATCCCATATAAAATTGAACCTGTTGATAAAATAATCATTAAATACAAACCTCTATATGAACAGTTCAAGTATGGTCATTCTCATGATATCAAACACACATCACACTCTAAAATTTTCCATATCACACACACACTAAGGATACGATAATTCCTGTTGCAGATCTCCTTCATAACGCAAAAGACAAACATGTCATGGTACCTGGACTCTGGGTGCTCACGTCACATGACGGAAAGAAGGTCCATGTTCCAAGATTTGGAACTTATATCTCCTGGAGAAGTAAAGTTTGGAGGGAGTCAAAAGGGAAAAATCATAGGCTCAGGAACCATATGTATTGGTAATTCTCCCTCTATAAGTAATGTTCTTTTATTAGATGGATTAGCTCATAACTTATTGCCCATAAGTCAATTAAGTGACAATGGTTATGACATAATCTTTAATCAAAAGTCTTGTAAAACTATTAGTCAGAAGGATGGCTCAATCCTTTTTGTCTGTTAAAGAATAGCAGTGGGTCTGGCACAGAAGATTGGGTTATTCTAGTTTGACAAAGATCTCTCAGATTAACAAACTCAATCTGGTCAGAGGACTCCCTAATCTGAAATATAAATCAGATGCTCTTTGTGAAGCATGTCAAAAAGGGAAGTTTTCAAAACATGCGTTTAAATCTAAAAATGTTGTCTCTTCCTCTAGGCCTTTAGAACTTCTGCACATTGATCTTTTTGACCCAGTCAAAACAGCATCAATCAGAGGCAAGAAATATGGATTGGTCATCGTAGATGACTACAGTAGATGGACTTGGGTAAAGTTCTTAAAACACAAGGATGAGTCACATTCTGTGTTCTTTGACTTCTGTAATCAGATTCAATCTTAAAAGGAATGTAAAATCATAAAAAGTCAGAAGTGATCATGGTGGTGAATTTGAGAACAGATTCTTTGAAATTTATTTCAAAGAAAATGGCATTTCCCATGATTTCTCTTGTCCTAGAACTCCACAAAAAAATGGAATTGTAGAACGAAAGAATATGACTCTACAAGAAATGGCCAAAACCATGATCAATGAGACTAATATGGCTAAGCATTTCTGGGCAGAATAGAAAGCCGTTTCTAAATAAGACTCCTTATGAATTGTGGAAGAATAGAAAGCCTAACATTTCTTATTTCCATCCATTCGGATGTGTATACTATATTCTGAATACTAAAGATCATTTGACAAGTTTGATTCCAAAGCTCAGAAGTGTTTCTTTCTTGGATATTATGAACGCTCTAAAGGCTATAGAGTATATAATACTGAAACTCTGATAGTTAAGGAATCAATCAATATCAGATTTGATGATAAGCTTGGCATTGAAATGCCAAAGCAGTTTGAGAATTTTGCAGATATAGATATCTCTAATTCAGTTCATGAAGAACCCAAAGGAAAGGATGATTCAGAAGATCAAGTTGCAGCGTCTTTAGAGAATCTCAGAATATCTGAAGAGCCAACACACATAAGATCCTCTAGAATCAACTCTTCCCATCCAGACAATGTTATTATTGGAAAGAAAGATGATCCCATTAGAACAAGAGCATTCCTAAAGAACAACGCAGAATGTCAATTTGGTTTAGTGTCTTTGATTGAGCCAACTTATGTTGATCAAGCTCTGGAAGATGCAAACTGGATAATTGGTTCCAAGACCTAAAGGATTCAATATCATTGGAACAAAATAGGTCTTCAGAAACAAGCTGGGTGAGAAAGGTAAAGTCATCAAAAACAAAGCCAGACTGTTTGCTCAGGGCTATAGTCAGCAAGAAGGTATTGACTATGCAGAAACCTTTGCACCAGTGGCCAGGTTAGAATCTATTAGATTATTAATTTCTTTTGCCACTCAAAATAACATCACTCTATATCAGATGGATGTTAAGAGTGCCTTTTTAAATGGTATATAGATGAAGAAGTTTATGTCCACCAACCTCCTGGTTTTGAAGACTCTAACTCTCCAGAACATGTTTTTAAACTAAAGAAATCATTATACGGATTGAAGCAAGCTCCCAGAGCTTGGTATGAAAGATTAAGTTCTTTCCTTATGGATAATGGTTTCACCAGAGGGAAAGTAGACCCAACTCTCTTCTGTAAAACCTTTAAAAAGGATATTTTAATTTTTCAAATTTATGTAGATGATATTATTTTTGGAACATCTAATGCTACACTTGGAAAGGAGTTTTCTAAGTCTCTGCAGGAAGAATTTGAGATGAGCATTATAGGAGAACTCAAGTATTTCTTGGGCATTCAGATCAATCAAACCTCTGATGGAACCTATGTTCATCAGACTAAGTATGTCAAAGAACTTCTGAAGAAGTTTAATCTTTCTGAAATCAAAGAGGCAAAAACTCCAATGCATCCAACGTGCGTATTATGTAAGGATGAGGTAAGCAAAAAGGTAGATCAGAAGATCTATAGAGGTATGATAGGATCTCTTCTCTATCTGACTGCTTCTAGACCTGATATTTTATTCAGTGTATGCTTGTGTGCTACATTCCAATCAGATCCTAGAGAATCTCACTTAACTGTTGTTAAGAGAATTCTTAGGTATCTGAAAGGTACTACTAATGTTGGTTTAGTCAGAAGGAGTGAAAAACACTTATAAAGGGGGGATTGAATAAGGGTTGTTTCCAAAAATGGCAGATAAAAAATAATCACACAGTTATATTTATCCTGGTTCGTTGTTAACTAAACTACTCCAGTCCACCCCTGACAAGGTGATTTACCTCACCTGATGATTTAATCCACTAATCAATCTTGATTACAATGGTTCTCCACTTAGACAACTTCTAAGTCTTATAGAGTATACAGATCACAACTTGATCACTCTAGGAACTTCCTTTTACAATCTATGTAAAATAAATATTACAAGAGTTTTATTTGCTTCTTAAAAAGCTATAATCACCAAGTGATTTTTCTCTTAAGTTCTAGTTCTTAACACTCACTAAGATATTACAAAGTTGTGAGGTTGAAGATGAAGTTCTTCTTTGATTTTGTGTGATAGCGTTTTGACAGCATTTTGGTACTCTGCGTTAGAGAGTTGTTGCTGCTTCTGAATCGGAACTTCTATATATAGGCAGGGGAAGAGTGACCATTGGGAGCATTTAATGCTCTACGTGAATAGTATAGTGCTGCATTTAATGTTTCACTCTTTTGTCAACTACCTCGAGCCATGCTTCCACTGCCTTTGCTGACTTTGCCTTTTGTAGCTTCTAACGTTCCTTTTGTCAGTCAGACAGATTTGACGTTATAGCCTTTTCATCTTGTACTTGCTTCTGGACTCATACTATTGGAATAACGTTTGAATATCAGAGTCTTCAGCTTTTGGTGCAGATGCAACTTTAGTCAACAGAATATGGAAGTGCTTTGGAGCGTGATACCATCAGATCTTCAGTGCTTTGCTTCTGACTGCCATCTTCTGATGCTTTCCAGGTCATGTTCTAATTTCTTCAAGACATCTTCTGATGTCTGACAAACCATGTTCTGATGAAGCCATCCAGAACTTCTGGGTCAGTGCTTTTGAACGCTGATTTTGTGTATACTCTTTTAGACTTTTCCTGAAATGGAAAACATGAATAATTAGAGTACCACATTGTCTTATACAAAATTCATATATAATGTTATCATCAAAACTAAGAATATTGATCAGAACATTTTTTGTTCTAACAATCTCCCCCTTTTTGATGATGACAAAAACATACATAATTGATATGAATTTGTATCCGGATTATCAGATGAAAAAGACAATACACAAATATAGCATAAAAGCATTTTAATCAGAGTGTGTGAATATCTCTCCCCCTAAGATTAACAATCCCCCCCTGAAATTAATATTAGAAGAATTTACAAATAAAATACTTCCGTGAGTATTTCCCTTTTCAGATGAGACTTTCACGCTGAACTTTAAACTTCGGACAATTTAGAGCTTTACTTCAGAGCTTCCATTAGACAGCTTCAGAGCTTTGAATTTTTCTTTAAGAGCTCTGGGCTTTATCAGAGCATCAAGAAGGCTTGCTTGTATCAGAGCTTTAAGTTTTTGGACAGAGGATAGCTTGCTTCTGATCTTGAGACTTCTTGTATCAGAACATTAAGCTTTGATTGCTTCAACTCTTTAAGAGATTTTCTTCAGATGTGTTTCTCCCCTTTTTGAGCTTGTTTAGAGTATCACATTCTTGCAAAACTATCAGAGACAGAAAACTTGCAATATTTGTTAGGAATGTTGAGACTTAAGCCCAACAACTGATATTATAAATCAATTCAAATAGCACATTTCTCCCCCTTTTTGTCATAACATCAAAAAGCATAAAAGTTTCAGATGCAAGACACATAGAGTGAAGAAAGAAAATATATTTTCATTGATAATCAGAAGAGAAGAGTACAAGGCAGATGCAAAGCAAAACAGATACAAGAAACAAGAAAACTTCTAAGACACAAGACTCAAACTAAGACTGGTTAAGCTTAGAGGCTAAGGCTGCCAGAAGGTTCTTAATCTCAGCGGTGTCTTTAGCTTCCTTCTTGGATGATTATTCAGATCTTTGCATCCAAGTTTTAAATTCAACATTGGTGTCATCTTGCTTGTCCAGACGACTGACTACTGAAGCATGATTCTGTTGGAGTTCCTTCAGAGTTTCCATCAGAACAGATGTTGAGGGGCTAGCAGAAGAAGCAACACGATTCTCCTCAGTAGCGGGAACATCAGAAGCTGGAATCATTTGATTAACATCAACATGTTCCTCTTCAGCAGGAATTCCTTCAACAGGCTGCGCTTCAACAAGTTCTTCTTCAGCATCATAGTCATAAATCGGATACACCATATCAGGATACTTCTCAAGAGAATTCTTCCAGAACCAGTTGAACAAAGTCTGAAAATCTCCTGTCAGAACCGACAAAGGATAAGGAGTCCAGACAACCAGAGGCAGAGGATTATCCACTTCCATTTCATCCACAAAAGGCTTTTCTTCTAGAGGCCTCCAGTCAGTAATTGGATGATAATACCTGCCACTTCCAAATTCTAGAGCCAGTCCATCAGAACCAAGAGCATCAGCAAGACAATCCTTCTGGAGATCCAGAAACTCTGCCTGCACTTCATCAGAAAAAGCTTTCCAAAGCTTTCTAGCAGCGACATGATCCAACTTGGAGTCATTAGCAACCTTTAGATAGTCTAACCCTGTTCTGACCTTATATTTTAACAATTTAAACCTGACCAGGTAATTTACCTCAACTGAGGATTTAATCCACTAATCAATCTTGATTACAATGGTTTTCCACTTAGACAATTTCTAAGTCTTCTAGAGTATACAAATCACAACTTCATCACTCTAGGAATTTCCTTTTACAATCTATGTAAAATAAATATTACAAGAGTTTGATTTGCTTCTTAAAAATCTATAATCACCAAGTGATTTTTCTCTTAAGTTCTAGTTCTTAACACTCACTAAGATATTACAAAGTTGTGAGGTTGAAGATGAAATTCTTATTTGTTTTTGTGTGATAGCGTTTTGACAACATTTTGGTACTTTGCGTTAGAGAGTTGTTGCTGCTTCTGAATCAGAACTTCTACATATAGGTAGTGAGGAAAATTGACCGTTGGGAGCATTTAATGCTTTGCGTGAATAGTACACTGTTGCATTTAATGTTTCACTCTTTTGTCAACTACCTCGAGCCATGCTTCAACTGCTTTTGCTGACTTTGCCTTTTGTAGCTTCTAACGTTCCTTTTGTCAGTCAGACAGATTTGACGTTATAGCTTTTTCATCTTGTACTTGCTTCTGGACTCAGACTATTTGATTAACGTTAAATATCAGAGTCTTCAGCTTTTTGTGCAGATGCAACTTCAGTCAACAGACTATGGAAGTGCTTTGGAGTGGATACCATCAGATCTTCAGAGCTTTGCTTTAACTGCCATTTTCTGATGTTTTCCAGATCATGTTCTTATTTCTTCAAGACTATCTTCTGATGTCTGATAGACCATGTTCTGATGAAGCCATCCAGAACTTCTGGGTCAGTGCTTCTGAACACTAATTTTGTGTATACTCTTTTAGACATTTCCTGAAATGGGAAACGTGAGTAATTAGAGTACCACATTGTCTTATACAAAATTCATACATAATGTTATCATCAAAACTAAGAATATTGATCAGAACATTATTGAATCTCCAAGGTTTGGGTGGAGTAATTGGTGCTCTTCCTGGAAGAACTGATTGGGAAATAGTTTACCCAGAAATATTTACTTCTGGTAAGGATTCACCAACCACCAAGGATCTCAATCCTTCTTATAGAGTTTGGGAAAAGATCATTCTGGGATCTCTCAACCACATAAAATCAACTGTTTCTGCAACCTATATAAATCAAGATCAGGAGTTCCTTCTGTATTGCATCGGAAAGGGTATGAGAGTTAACCTCCCTTATATTCTATTCTATTATCTAAGGACTCATGTGAAGGAATCAAGAGAAGCAGAACGTTTGAAATATCCTAAGATAAAGAAGAATACCATTCCTATGGGAAGGTTGATATCAGATATTCTGGCTGAGAGTGGTCTGATTGATACTCTGAAAGCAGCTGGCTCGATTCAAGATCTGACTACTGTTAGTGGGAGTATTCTGACTGCTCATACTCTGAGGAGAATGCAACTGATTGGAAAGGTGACCTCTAATCCAACAATGATTAATGATATTTTGTCCAAAAGAAATCCAGTTGTTGATTTCTCTCTGATTTTCAAGGAAGGACAATCAGAATCTGTCAAACTCTATCTGGAGTCTTGTGTAAAAGACAAGTCAGAATTTGATCAGGCTTGGCTTCGTGGAAGACCCCTTCCCTCTTTGGATGAATTGATAAAAAGGGATAAGAAGAAGAAAGAGAAAAGGAAGAGAAAGGCTACTGGTGAAGGTCCTGTTTCAAAGAAAGCTAAAAAGCAGAAGAAACCTTCAGGTATTACTATCTCTAACTCTGTACCTGTTAATAGTTCTGAACAAGTATCAACAAGTAACCCTTTATCTCTCAAAATCCATAGAACTTCTGAACAAATTTAGAAGTTAATAGAAGATATTGATAGTGTAGACAACTTTAGTTTACACTCTGATTCTAACCTTCCCCCTCAGCAAAAACCACCATCCTCTGAAATTCCATCTTCTTCCACCATCTCTAAAGGAAAACGCCCACTTTATTCTGAACCACAAATTCTGAACCCCAAATCACTAAATATTATCTTCCCAAAACGCCCACTTTATTCTGAACCACAAATTCTGAACCCCAAATTCTGAACCCCAAAACGCCCACTTTATCAACATGGTTCCTTTGTATTTACCGTATAACCAAGTTCCATCGATTTCCAGTATTGGTATACAATATGCAAACCCTCATATGCAAGGTTGGAATGCCCAGAATAGGCGATGGAATATTCCATTTCCTTAGACTAGGGTTCCATCCGAGGCATGCACTGGCAATGTCTCTAGAATAGAAACGATGTCAGGAGCATATGTTTGAAGCGCAGTTAGGAAACGTGGAATAATTTTGTATGACTCCTCCCAATTGCCGTACATAATTTCAATGGCCTTTGTTTTCACTATCCAAGCCTTTCTGTTGGATGGAGTATAGTTGTATGCTGTAACGACATGCAAGATAATCGTTTTCACCTTCAGAGACGGGTCACAGTTGATAAGAGGCAATATCTCTTGATAGATAAGATCATAACTAAGCTTCGCATGAGTGCTGTTATGAAATCGACCCTTTGATCCAAGCATCACTTCTCTTCCTATACGAAGGACACATTCTGAATGCACACTCAGGGTTTTTGAAAATGATTATATACCTTTCTAGGTTCGAGCGATCTACTTCAAAATCAACATTATGTGCCATGTGCCATATTTTTATAGTTCTCTGACATGCCTCCTTAGAAGGAAACTTATCTCCTTTCTTTAACACATTATCACTTTGTATGTACAGGGTGAAGAAGATATCAGATGAAGGTTCGTCGCCTTGTGTCATACCCCAAAATTTGCCCACCTCATTTCATCTTCAATAACCCAAGGCTTAAGGGTTTATTCAAGGCACTCTCCTAACCAAGGACCTCCTGAACTAGGATTTTGCATCCTCTTAAAAAAATTGATGGATCAAGGTCTCCAATAGATTTTATATGGTCCATTAGGGTTCAAATTATCTCCATGTCAAAATTCAAACTTCAATTCCAAAGATTGCCTATTCAACCGCTTAGATGGTCAATAGTCGACTATTTTGACTTAGAAGTCAACTATGGTCAAATCACAGTCAAAACTCCTAATTTTTTGTCAACATCCTTCTTTTGAAGTTTCATTCATCATTTTATCAAGGGTTGATCATGATTCATCAGGGAAATGCTTCAAAAATCAACAAGGTTCAAAAGTTGCTAAATTAGGGTTTTGATCTAAAAGTCAACTGAACTTTGACTAGCCATAACTTTCACATGGAATGTAATACATTTCTCACTCAAAGCCTATTTTGAAGGAAATTGAATTCTTTACAACTTTGTCTCTCACATGCCAAGGCTAGAAATGCTTCATTTGAGAGATATGGTACAAAAGATTATAGGTCATTTTCAAAAGTCAACCAAAAGCAGTTTTTTGTCAAAGGCCATATCATCAAGATAAAATCTTCAAATGGAAAAAAGGCTCCAAATTGGCTTATAGAGGACATCTTGAGGTTTCCAAAAAGTCTCAGAACTCTTCCATATCTTAAAAATTGAGGGAGATATTCTTTGTCAAAGTTGGACAATTTTGAAGGCAAAATGTGAAACAAAAGTGGTTCAATTTGGATTTTCTTGCAAATGGGCCTAACCTTTTAAGATATAATCTTGGCTTAAATGCACTTTTGGTCCTTGTAAGTTAGAGAGTTTTTAATTTTCGTCCTTGTAAGTTATTTTTTTTGTTTGAGTCCTTATATTTCACTTTCGCGTTCATTTTAATCCCTAAAATCAAAATCCGCAGGAAATTTCGCAGGAAACCTACAGAATTTCCTGCGACTTTTGACTTTAGGGACTAAACCTCAAGGAAAAAGTAAGATATAGGGACTCCAACCAAAAAAATAACTTACAGGGACGAAAATAAAAAACTCGCTAACTTACAGGGACCAAAAGTGCATTTAGGCCTATAATCTTGATCTACAAGTTATCCAAGTCACCAAATTGATTTGCCACAAATTATTAGGTTTTATTTGATTTTATATGATTTTTTATTCATACAAATGGTGATTAAAGTTATATAAATCAAGTGGAAAATCAAATATTTGATTGAAGACCTCATAAAGATCAATTCCAATCAACAATTACACCATCTTACAATATAATTTCGTGCATAAAGAGATTGGAAAGAGAAGGAGCAATATTGATCAAATTTGGAAAGATTCCATTCATGTTTCAATAAAAGATCAATTTCACAAATTATAAAGATTTGATGCAAGTTAGTTAACCTAATACGTTCCACTATAAGTATAGAACATAAGCCAATGCATTAGAGGACGAAATTTTGGAGCAAGAACCCTGTTCAAAGAGCAAAAAAATCTTCAAGAACTCAAGATCGGTTTTGGAGATTGAAGGAATTTTAAAGGATGCTGAGCATTGCTACACGTTCATTGGAGATTGCTGAAGCTATTTGGATACTCACACGACCTCAGCACCCCCATAATTATCTCCAATAAGCCATGGTATGTCATTTTAAATTCAAGGTCGATTATGTGGATTCACACATTCATATTGAATTTGGTTTGCATATTTTGGTTTTTCTTGGTGTGTTGATTGTTTCTGGGAAATAAATTGGTTGTTTACGTGGTTATATCGTGATCCACCATTGTTAGGGTTTAAGGTCTTAATTTGGGGCTTTTTGTTTTAGGTAAAATTGGGGGTAATTAAGGGTACCATTGTGCTCAGGGGAACTAGACGAAGGGGTTGGGAGGGTCGCGAAACATTTATATGTGTATATGTGGGTTTTAATGTTTGCAGGTGTATTGGCTACGAACGGAATCATAGTAGATTCATAGCTAAATGTTCAGGAAATTGCAGGGTCTGGTGTGGAAGATGACTGCGTGGCAACATGCCACTAGTTTGTTTGAATTGCGTGCACGTTTTCCTTTAATGATTGTGGGTTTCATATATTATGTTCTGTATATTATGAATGATTGATTCGGTTGAGTTGGTGAGAGAGGGAGAGAGAGAGAGAGAGCGTTTGAGTGAGGGGGCGTGGGTTCGATCCTTCGCTCCCCATATATTTTTATGAGTCATTTGTTTCATAGATCCAGTGTCCACATCCAGCGCTAGACCACCATATGCCCTCAGCATCCATCCATTGGATCACTAACCACCTAGATCTAACGCACCAGGAATGCATGCACATACCATGAACCCCCAGCCTGACCACATGCAATAAAAACCTGGTTTCTTTCTATTTTTTTATATTATTTATATAATTATTCAATTAACTTAATATTTGTTATTATATATAATTTGATTTTTAAATTAAATTAATAATAAAATTAACATTAAGATTTTATTTATTATTCGTTTCGGTCGAATTAATCGGTCGCGATGATTAATAATCGGTTATTTAATTAATTAAATAATATAATTCAATTATACTTATTTACTAAAAGGTTTTAACTGATTCAATTGGTTACGATAATTAGTAATCTTCATATCTTCGTTATTTGTTTCAATCAAACCTATTGATTACCATAATTAACGATAATTAATTTCTTTCATATTAATAACCCATTTAAAATACAATCAAATTGTTAATGGTTATAATCGAATCAATCGATTAGGATAATTAATATTCCTTCATTAATTTATTAATCGTTTTAATCAAACTAATTGGTTGCGATGGTTAATAATAAAATAATTCAATTCAACAATTCAAATAAACTATTAAAACACATTTATTTGCTAACAGTGATAGTCGAATCAATCGATTAGAATAATTAGCAATTCTTTATTTTATTTGTTAATTATGGTGATCAAACTTATTGATCATCGCGATTAATGTAACATATTATAATTAGGGTTGTACGCCATATTAAAACATAATTCCTTTTACAAAATTACGAACTACGAGTTTCAAAACTGCGATAAGGTAATTCAAAATACCTTCACACATTCATACTAATTCTAAGGCATACAACCCTATCCCGAACTACGTAGACTCTGATCCTCCATAAGGAGGTACGTAGGCACTTGGCAACAAGGCGAGTCCCCTTCCCCAAAACCTCAATTAGGTTTAAATCTCAATTTTCACCCTATTCATTTTCTGTCATTAGCCATAAACCATAAACCTTGCCATGATACTCCTATAAACCTTAAACATAAAACCTAAGGGAAGGGTTAAGGGTGCCTAACACCTTCCCCTGACCTGAATATAATAACTTACCCAAATCTCTTAACTGCGTAGGGTTTCCTATTCGCCCTGGTAGAATAGGTGATGACTCTAAAATCTAAATTTTTAGGTCAGGTTGCTACAGCTGGCGACTCTGCTGAGGATAACACTAATGGTGAATTATTATGCTCCTAGGTTTTAGTTTAGGGTTTAGGCATTGGTTAATTATTAGGGTTTGGCTGTTTTGTTAGGGTTAGGATTTTGGATTAGGGTTTAGGGTTTTTTATTTCTTTTTCTATAAATATTTAATTTCTCTTTTTATTTATTTATTTATATATTTTTATTTACTTACAATTATTTGCATAAATGTTCAATTGTTTATATTAATATTACAGTGTGGGATAATTATAAATTATGGTTAAAACATAAGTGTGGGAATTTTCCTTAAGACTAAGGGAGACTTGCATCGCCTACGAGTCGTATTGATAATTCCACTCATAGTGGGTTGGATATTCAAAAATGTCCAAAACAAGGCTTGACTTTGTTGAAGGCAGGACTGGGTATTTGGCTGATCTCTCTGAGAACCTACCCCTAAAACTCGAACCTCATGGGTGTCATACCCCAAAATTTACCTGATAGAATTCACATCTTTTGATTTAATAAGGGTGTTAAAAATTAAGGGCCATAGGGTTTAACATATTTATTATTAAACTCGATCTCTTATAAAATTCCCTTATAAATTTATTAAACAAAATAAAGGTGTAAATAGCAAACATCGGAGATCCAATTTGTTTTGGGCCCATTTGTTTCTCATTTTATTACCGTGTTTTAACAAATAGCATGTGTATTATCATTATCAATTTATTCCCTAGCGCAAACCCTATCCTCTTGCGTTGCTGCCCAGGCCCATGGATCAAAATACAAACGAAATCAGAATGCACAGCAAGACAATAACATAATCAAATCTTCACAAATAAAATCTAATCTTAACAAATATAAAATCAAATCAAAGAATATTACAATAATCAAATCGGAATGAATTTAAAATCGAATCAAACTAACCTAAATGAATCTAATCTATCCTAATCTGAATTAAAAACCTAAGCCTATAAGAACTAAAAGAAGGGACAGAAGAAAGGGATTGGATTTTTGCTTGTGCGCCGCCGCGAATACGAAAACCTTTTCGTTGGATCTTCATCTTGATCCTCACCTGCAAAAAGAAGAAGAAGGATTAGGGAGGGAGCTTACACGGTCCAGAAATTCAAATAACTCTCGAGTAATTCTCTCCTCGACCCGACTAAAGCTATTAGTCGCATTAGACGAGAGATAAAAAATATATAAAACTTAAAACACTTTTATTTGCTGCCCGCGACAATCGAATTCATCGATCAGAGTAAGCAGCAATCCCCGTAATCTGTTAGCTATAATGGTCAAACCTATTGATCACCGCATCTAACAGTGACATATTAAAATTAGGGTTGTATGCCAAACCCCAAAACTTTTTCATCTTCAAATCAAATTCAAAACTACGATAGGCCATTCAAAAAGCCTTTAAAACAACTTCCAACCATAACAACCTCATACTAATTCTAAGGCGTACAACCCTGTACCCGAACTACGTTGACTCTGATTCTCCATAAGGAGATATGTAGGCACTTAGTAACAAGGCGAGTCTCCCCCCCTATAATTTCAATTCATTTTAAATCTCAATTTTTACCCTTTTCATTTCATTAGCTATTAGCCTTATAAACCCTGCCATAAACCTTATTCTATAATGCAACCTTAGGAAATGGTTGAGGGTGCCTAACACCTTCCCTCAACCTGATTATAATAACTTACCCTGAATCTTTATACTGCGTAGGGTTTCCTATTCGCCCTTCAGAATAGGTGGCGACTCTAAACCTTCAAATTTAGGGCAGGTTGCTACAGCTGGCGACTCTGCTGGGGAAACACTTTGGTTAATTATTATGCTCTTAAGGCTTGAGAGGGTTTAGGTTTGTGGTTAATGGTTTAGGTTTTTGGCGCATTTTAGGGTTTGGCAAATCTGCCATTTTTAGGGTTTGGGGCAGGGTTTGTATTTTAATAAATATTTAATTTTCTGCTTTATTTATTTATTTATTGTTTTAATTTGCATTAAATGTTTATCTGCCATATTTGCATTAAAATATTTAACTGTTATATAGTTTGCACTGTTGGGTTCATATATAATTGCTGTTAAGCCTAAGCGTGGGAATTATATTTAAGACCAGAGGGGAATTACATCGCCTACGAGTCTTATTATAATTCCACTCAGAGTGGGTTAAATATCCGGAAAGGTCTGATACGAGGCTCGACCTTGTTGAGGGCTGGACTTGGTAGTTAGCTGATCTCTCTGAGAACCTACCCCTAAAATTCGAACCTCGTGGATAAAATGAGTTGTTCTAAAATCCAAAGAGACAAAGAGTCTCGGCGGCTACGAACGACCCCATGAGACCTTCTAGAACATTCCCATGGGAAGGGTAGGCTCCCCGAGCCGTTACGTCGAACCTATGAACCCAGGGCCTATGTGATTATATGCTGAATATGTGCTTATTATTATTATTTTATTGTGTTTTTGTGTATAATTGTTTGCATGCATCATACATCATATGCATACTTCTTTATCATGTCTTATCCATAGGTAAAAAAAAAAAAAGAAGAATAAAAAATAATAATAATTCTTTTTGGTGAAAATTCAGGAAAATGAATGCTAAGAAGTCTATTGTCCACCTCACTGTCTCAGTGCCTGATATCAAGAAATTGAGGAATATTAGGGATAAAATGTCATCAACTACTTTGAATAGGTTTGTGGGCCGTTATGGTGATATCTTGGATTTGCTCAAGGTTAAGGTTCAAGAAGAGGCTATCACTGCTTTGATTCAGTTCTACGATCCTCCGCTTAGGTGTTTCACATTTCAGGATTTTCAGTTGGCTCCTACCTTGGAAGAGACAGATGCTATGCTTGGGTTTTCAAGGGTTAAAAGGGAATTTTACACAGGTGCTGGATAGAAAGTTGAGATCTCTGATTTGGCCAAAGCCTTAGGAGTGCCCGCTGCGGATTTAGAAGCTAATCACAAGATTGATGGTATAATACAAGGAATTAGGAGAACTTATTTAGAGGCTCAAGCAATGTGTTACGCTCAGAAGAAGCAATGGGACATTTGTGGACATTTTCTAGCTCTTGATTTTTGGTGTTATTTTATTGCCTAATAAGGCGGAGTATGTTGATGATGCTGCTATTCATGTTTTTACCTCCTTCAGAAATTCAAATGAGGATCCAACTCCTACTATTCTTGCTAATATTTATTATACTATACATGATCGATATGAAAAGAAAAGGGGAACGATATCCTGTTGTGTTCATTTATTGTATTCTTGGTTGACTTCTCATCTTTACAAGGCTAGTTATTTAATCAAAGATTTGACTAGGCATGAATGGTCTCAGAAATTAAGAGCTCTCAAAGCGGATTCTATCTTTTGGTTTGCAAGGAAATTAAATTCTGAAAGAATTATTTACAAATGTGGAGAATTTAACAATGTGCCTTTAATGAGAACTTTAGGTTGTATTAATTATAACCCCGTGCTAGCATTGCGCCAATTGGGCCATTCTATGGACTGTGAGCCTTCCGATCAACAAGTGGAAAAGTTAATTTTGCATTACAATGGGAAAGGAGATCCAAGAACATTAAAGAAAATAATTCAAGCTTGGAAGCATGTTCAAACAAAGAACTATGGACCAAAAAATATCATTGCTAATGAACCTTACACTAAATGAGTTCAAGAGAGAGTTGGAAAGATTTTGCTTCCTTTTGTTGTGGATCCCGCATACAAGCCCGATTCTCCTAATCCTGTTTCTCTATCCATCGAAGATATAGAAGGAATCAAGGCTGCCCTAGAGGCGTCCC
Organism: Vicia villosa; assembly: GCF_029867415.1. Classification (NCBI taxonomy): domain Eukaryota; kingdom Viridiplantae; phylum Streptophyta; class Magnoliopsida; order Fabales; family Fabaceae; genus Vicia; species Vicia villosa. Next base: position 22,330 of record NW_026705913.1, read on the forward strand.
GTAAGGAAAAGGAAAAATTAGAGCTTGATATACATCGACTTTCCAACGAAAAAAGCCAACTACGATTCGATCTCAAGGAGAAGAGCCAAGAGCTTCAAGCCGCTAAGGAAGAGAATGATAGACAAAGGGGTAAGAGAAAGCGTGCAACCGAAGGAGTCCTAAGTGCTAACTTTGATCTAATTTCACATAATGAAAATCTAGAACAAGCAAGTATGGAAATTGCAAGATGGAGAAGTCGTTATGAAAAGGCTTCCTATGACAAAGCGGAATCCGAGAAAAATTTAGAAGCGGTAGTCTTTGAGCTAACTGATAGAACTAAAGATCAAGAGGTAGAAATAAGGAACCTCAAGTATGACCTTCAACAAGCTCGCAATTCTGGACAAGAGGAGCGCACAAGGAGATTGACTACGGAAGAAGCACTTTTACAGCGCACCGGTGAGTACAATAGAGCACTTCAAGCTATGGCATCGCTTAGGCAAGTATTCATAAGGCAAAGGGAGATATATGAGGCGGCAAGGGATGAAAGGGATTATTGGGAAAGACAATACACAATTGTTTCTACGGCAAATGAGCATGTGAGCATGGTTCCCAAGATGCTTGAAGATGATGAGAAATGTCCTGATAATTATGATAAGCTAGTCTTTTTGTGTAATGATTTAATCCAAGACATTCCGAAGAGGTTGAAGAGAGCGGAATCTTCCCCCATCATCCTTCCCGAAGAAGTGAAGGAGTTCTTGGAGCTTTGTAGAGGCATGGTGGACAAATTCAAGGAGGACATTCATAGGCGTTCTTAGTCATTTATAGTTTTTTATTTTTATTATTTAGAAGTTTATTTCTATTGGTGTTTATTTCCTTTCGCAATGTTGAACAATTTAAATTGTACTTTCTTGAAAGTATTTTAAATTAATAAAGTGTGTTTATTTCCGCATTATTCAATTTCTTCGCAATTATTCACCAAAAAGGATTATTCAAAAAAAAAAAATAGGGGTTTTACTACAAAAAAAAAAACAACAAAAAAAAGGGGAAAAATAATATATATATATATATATATATATATATATATATATATATATATATATATATATATATATATATATATATATATACTATAATAAGGATGTGGATAAGACATGAGCATAGTATAAACATAGCATTCATAACACGCATATCATTTTTATTTTGCAAAAACATTAAAAAAGAAAAAAACTGTCTTTATCTCCAGTCACGCTATTGCAACCATACCGCCTTACCAAACAAGAGCTCAGAAGAAGAAAGCAACGGGACAACTAGAATAGAATCAAGCCGCCCTTCGTGAAGAAATGACCCAATTGAAAGGCACTGTTGAGGACCTCAAAGGAGGAATGACCCAAATGCTGAGCTTCATGAAAGATCTCAAGGATAAGCAAGAAAAGGCTAAGAAGGTTCAAGACCAGTTTGAGGAGATACCGAACGATGGCAACCCGTTGTTAGGATATGTTCGAGGCTATGACCCTCACAAGAAAAAGGCTCACTCTTTTAAGAAGGTCGCTACGACCCATGAGGAGGGAGAGGCCTCTCAAGAAGGATTTATTCCTGCTGCTCAGAAGGAAGGGACGTCTCGCACAATTCGCATTCCTGTCAACAATCCTCTTAGGGATGAAGACTACTTGGATCTACAATATGGGGACACTGATGGCACAAATCAAGTTCCTCAACCCAAGTCGACTTCCCCTAACTCTGGGGAGGATTATAAGGATAGTGGACAAATCAAAGCGCTGGAAGAGAGACTAAAAGCTGTAAAAGGGTATGATGCCTTCGATGTGGACACCTTTGAAATGAGTTTAGTCCCAGATCTGACTATTCCACACAAGTTCAAGGTTCCAAATTTTGAAAAGTACAAAGGGCTCACATGTCCAAGGAATCACTTGCGCATGTATGTGCGAAAAATGGCTGCCTATGCTCATGATCAAGAGCTGATGATTCATTTTTTTCAAGATAGCTTGAGCGGAGCGTCTGTTGACTGGTACATGCAACTGGAGAAATCCTACATCCGAAGCTGGAATGACCTTGCTAATACATTCCTGAAACAATACAAGTACAATTTGGACATGGCGCCTAACCGGATGCAACTCCAAAATTTGTCACAAAAGGAAGAGGAGTCGTTCAAGGAGTATGCCCAGAGGTGGAGGGAAATGGCTTCCCGAGTCCAACCTCCCCTGTTGGAGAATGAGCTGGTAGACATGTTTATGGCTACTTTGCAAGGACCATACTACGATAAAATGGTCGGAAGCTTATCTTCAGGATTTTCAGACTTAGTGGTTATCGGTGAAAGGATAGAGAACGGAATAAAAAATGGGAAGATACCAGGAGCGTCATCTGGATCTTATCAGTCAAAGAGGCCCGCTCCCACCTTCGCAAAGAAGAAGGAAGGAGAGACTAATGCAGTGGTGCATCAGGAAGCTAGACCTCCCATGTCATTCCCACCACAACAAAACTGGTTTCAAGGGCATCAAAGGAGATTTGATCCTCTACCTACTTCCAAAAGGAGATACTGAGATATTTGATAAGTGAGTCCTTGGTGGAAATCAAACCATTGGCGCCTCCTCCTCCAGGCAAGATCATACCCAACTACAAAGCTAACGAAAGGTGTGAATTTCACGCCAATTCTCCCGGACACACATTGGAGAAATGCTGGGCTTTCAAACATATAGTTCAAGATCTTATAGAGTCAGGGGCAATCGCCTTTGACAAACCTAATGTGAAAACCAATCCTATGCCTCACCATGATGGCGCAGTCAATGCAATAGAGGTCGTTACTGAGCAAGAGCTGGTTCAACAAAGAAACCCCCCCATAAATGCACTTAAGAGGTATCTACTTATAAAGGGGTTTATCTTAGAACACAACTAAGCTTTTAAAGACACTTTGCAGAGACTCATGGACCAAGGATTGATTCAGCTGAAAGAACATTCTGAGGAAGAGTATGTGGCTATGGTGGATAGGAACGAGCCATTAATAATACCCGCTCAAGGGGCAAGAAAGCCATTAATCATCCCATGTTCTAAACCACCATTGATGATACCTACACAAGATCACACTAGGATCATCCCGATCGAAGATCCATATCCTTTGGATAAAATGAAAGCGGTGCCTTGGGAGTACAATTGTGGTACCAATCCTGCTGTGTCAAGCATTGTTGGACCTGGGGGCATGACCCGTAGTGGTCGCATATTCAAAACTGCACAGGCGCAACCAACGTCTGATGAAAACTTGACACAATCTGGTGACCAAGATGTTATGAGACCAAATAACGAGGTTGACCCTAGGGGTAAAGAAGCTACTAACAAGGATGCTGAAGAGTTCCTTGCTTTAATCAAGAAGAGTGACTATAGGGTGGTGGATTAGTTACAACAGACGCCTTCTAAGATATCACTCTTATCATTGTTGGTACACTCCGAGAGGCACCGAGACGCCTTAATGAAAATTCTGAATGCCGCCCATGTAACTAAAGACATTACAGTCAATCAGTTTGATGGAATGGTGGCTAATCTAACTGCTGGGGCATGCCTGGGTTTCAGTGATCATGAGATACCTCCACAGGGAAAGGCGCACAACAAAGCCTTACATATCTCTATACAATGTGGAAAGGCTCATCTGGCCAGAGTTCTGATCGACACAGGTTCATCACTGAACGTAATGTCAAAAGCTACACTTGATAAAATAGTTTTAGAGGATCTTGTGGTCAGACCAAGTCGTTTGGTGGTTAAAGCTTTCGATGGATCACAGAGTCCGGTGTTTGGAGAAGTAGACCTCCCGGTTATAGTAGGTCCTCATACCTTCTGCATCAATTTCCAGGTAATGGAGATTGAACCAGCTTACACTTGCCTGCTAGGGCGTCCTTGGATTCATGCAGCAGGGGCAATCACCTCCACTCTCCATCAGAAAATAAAATTCGTGGATGGGAATTCTATAATGACCATCAATGGGGAAGAGGATATATTCTTCAGCAACCTGGACTCATACCGATACATTGAGGCTGGAGAAGGGGCACTGGGTACTGCATTCCAAGCACTGGAGATTGCAACTGCTGTTACGCTACCTGTGGAAAAGGTGCGAAGGGCGGTAACATCCTGGAAAGACTTACAAGACATGGATATGGAGGGCTGGGGCAAACTACCAGAGGTCTTGGAGAAGAAAGACCGCCTAGGGCTAGGATACCAACCATCAAGGGTTACAAGTACTGAGAAGGAGGGACCACGATTCCCCCCGATTATGCAGACTTTTGTGACAGGCGGGTACGAACATGTGGCTATGGTGGCCAACAAAGATTCCAAGGAAGGAACGTCCAATTTCATCCGAGAAGTCAGGCCAGGAGAACAACTTCAGAATTGGACAAGCCTGGAGATACCGGAGATAGTTTTCATTTCGAAGTAATTTGCTTTTTGTGTTTTATTTCCCTTTCATATTCAGAAAAAAAAACAATAACGCTCATGCCTCGCCCGAAGCATCGAGTTTGTTGTAAGGGCCCCATTTATTTTCAAAGCTTAAAGTTTATTAATAAAATTTGTCATTCGCTTTTGGTATTGAAAACATTGTCTTTTCTTGCATTTATTTCTTTCCAAAATGACACATAAATTTCTTGCACAAAAAAAAAGCACATTCATATCTGCATACTAAAAACAAAACATAAAACGTGTGCAGATCACCTTCTAACACTACCGATAATAATACTGCTGAAACTCTATACAAACTCGAGGCTCTCGCTAATCAGTCTGAAGAAGGGGATGAGGAAGACGATGAACTTCCGGAGGAGTTGTCAAGGTTAATGGATAAGGAATCCAAAAGCATGCTCCCTCCTCAAGAGGCCATTGAAACCATAAATTTGGGTACAGACGAAGAACCCAAGAACATCAAGATTGGGGCAACACTGAACGAGGACGTGAAAGCGACACTAATCAAGCTCCTCCATGAGTATGAAGAGATATTTGCTTGGTCATACCGTGACATGCCGGGGTTGGATACTGATATCGTTGTACATAGGTTACCACTCAAAGAAGGATGTGCACCTGTCAGGCAAAAGCGCAGAAGAGTTCGACCGAATATGGATAGTAAAATCAGGGAAGAGGTGCTCAAACAGTTCGACGTCGGGTTTCTTGTTGTTGTTGACTATCCACCATGGATTGCCAACATAGTGCCAGTTCATAAGAAAGACGGGAAGGTACGCATGTGTGTGGATTACATGGATCTAAACAAAGCAAGTCCAAAGGACGACTTTCCACTACCGCACATAGATGTTTTGGTGGATAACACAACACAAGCTTTGGTGTTTTCCTTCATGGATGGGTTCTCCGGGTATAATCAGATCAAAATGGCTCCCGAGGACATGGAGAAGACCACCTTCATGATATCCTGGGGCACTTTTTGCTACGGATTACAAAATGCAGGGGCAACATACCAAAGAGCCATGGTCACACTGTTCCATGACATGATTCACAAGGAGGTCGAAGTGTATGTAGACGACATGATTTCCAAGTCTTGCACAGAAGAAGAGCATATCACACACCTACATAAGTTGTTCGAGCGCTTAAAGAAGTTCAAGCTGAGGTTAAACCCGAACAAGTGTACATTTGGTGTAAGGTCAGGAAAGCTGTTGGGATTCATTGTGAGCCAACGAGGCATAGAGGTAGATCCCGACAAGGTGAAAGCTATACAAGCAATGCCTGTTCCAAGGACAGAAAAAGAGGTCTGTGGGTTCTTGGGTCGATTGAATTACATGTCAAGGTTTATATCACATTTAACGGCCACGTGTGAGCCTATATTCAAGCTGCTCAGGAAAGATCAACCAATCAAATGGAATGACGATTGTCAAGTAGCCTTCGAAACTATAAAGAGTTACTTACAAGAACCACCGATACTCTTACCTCCCGTGCCAGAAAGACCGCTGATCATGTACCTCACAGTTCTCGAAAGATCTATGGGGTGTGTACCTTAGCAAGAAATTCACGGATTGCGAATCTCGGTATTCACCATTGCAAAAGACATGTTGTGCCCTAGCATGGATCCTTTGAAATACATGTTCGAAAAACAAGCTCTCACGGGTAGAATTGCAAGATGGCAAATGTTACTGTCAGAATACGACATACAATATGTCACTCAAACGGCGATAAAAGGGAGTGTACTGGCAGAACATCTTGCTCATCAACCTCTCGAAGAATACCAATATATGAAATTTGACTTTCCCGACGAGGACATCATGGTGGTAAGGGATTACGAAATACCAGGACCCGACGAAGGACCTGAACCAGGGGCAATATGGACACTTACGTTCGACGGTTCTTCAAATGCACTAGGACATGGTATAGGGGCAGTCTTGACATCTCCTGACAATCGTCACTTACCTTTCACTGCAAGACTGTGCTTTGACTGCACCAACAACATTGGAGAATATAAAGCATGCATATTGGGGTTAGAAGCTGCAATCGATCTAAGGATTAAACTACTTGAGGTGTATGGGGATTCGGCGCTGGTAATCCACCAAGTCAATAAAGAATGGGATACTCGAGATGCAAAGCTAATCCCATATCGAAATCTTATACTGGAGTTAATGGCCAAGTTTGAGACAATCACATTTACTCACAACCCAAGGGAAGAAAATCAAATGGAAGATGCATTAGCAACACTTTCCTCTATATTCAAAGTGACTTGGCCAAACCATGAACCACGGATAACGGCTAGACACTTTGATGAGCCTGCCTATTGTCTCGCAATCGAGGAACAGTCTGATGACAAACCATGGTACCACGATATCAAAAGGTACTTGGAGAAACAAGAATACCCGGAGAACACCTCTACGATTGATAAAAAGACACTAAGGAGATTGGCATCTAAGTTCTTCCTGAGTAGAAATATCCTATACAAACGGATTTACGACTCGGTGTTATTAAGATGTGTGGATAAAAATGAGGCCAAGGAGATTATCAGAGAAGTGCATGAAGGGACCTTCGGAACTCATGCAAATGGACACTCAATGGCGAGAAAAATACTGCGAGCAGGGTATTACTGGTTAACAATGGAAGCCGACTGTTTCCAATACGCAAGAACATGTCATAAGTGCCAGATTTACGCTGACAAAGTACATGTACCGCCAAATCCGTTGAACGTGCTGAGTTCACCGTGGCCATTCGCAATGTGGGGGATTGACATGATAGGGATGATCGAACCGAAAGCTTCAAATGGACACCGATTCATATTGGTTGCCATAGACTATCTCACCAAATGGGTCGAAGCTGCCTCTTACACCAACGTGACGAGACAAGTAGTCACTCGGTTCAACAAGCATAACATCACATGTCGGTATGGGGTTCCAAACACGACTATCACCGACAATGGGTCGAATCTGAACAACAACATGATGAGGGAGCTGTGCGAGGAGTTCAAGATTGAACACCACAATTCTTCACCATACAGGCCTAAGATGAACGGCGCTGTCGAAGCTGCAAATAAAAATATCAAAAAGATAATACAAAAGATGGTGAAAACATACAAGGATTGGCACGAAATGCTTCCCTTCGCCATACACGGTTACAGAACCTCGGTGCGCACATCTACAGGGGCAACCCCATTCTCCTTGGTTTATGGTATGGAAGCAGTCCTCCCTATCAAAGTGAAGATTCCTTCATTAAGAGTCCTAGCTGACACAAAGTTAGAAGAATCAGAATGGGTAAAAACTCGTTTTGATCAGCTTAATCTCGTTGAAGAAAAGCGACTGACGACTTTATGTCACAGGCAACTCTATCAGAAAAGGATGAAGAAGGCGTTCGATAAAAAGGTCCGTCCTCGAACTTTCAAAGAAGGTGATATTGTTCTCAAGAAAATACTATTACCTCGACTTGACGCCCGTGGAAAATGGACACCTAACTACGAAGGTCCATATATTGTAAAAATGGTGTTCTCAGGAGGAGCATTAGTTCTCACTACAATGGATGGGGATGAGCTACCGCACCCAATCAACTCTGATGCGGTCAAGAAGTATTACACCTAGCAAAGGCAGGATTACCGGCTATAAGCCAAAGGCAAACAACGAAGGATAAGGATTCGTGCAATCATTTACTTCTGAGGTTAAAGGATTACTGGGACCCTCGATAACAAAGGAGCAACGACAGTATTAATATCATTTCTATTTGTCATTTTCTTTTTTTTTTGCATTTTTGTACACTCGCCAATTCAAGGCAATATCAATAAAAGTTCCTTTTTCTTGCATACTACGCTTTCTCTCTCATTTCAATACCATTTGCAAAGGATAAATTATTTTCATAAGCTTTAACTTGGATTTAATATGAGAAACTTACAAACTTTCAATACAAAAGCAATAGGATAAAACTACGAAATCTCCGAAAGGCTACATACGCCCTACGCTGCGATCATTCCGATCTACCACAACTCTTTCATAAAGGATAATATCAATGGATCATTCAAGTGTAATCCAAACTAGGACTCACCAACATTTCAAAAGGGGTTAAACAAAAGGCAATGGGTGATGAGGAGATAAGGCGTTGGGGTTATCATACATACTCATTTGCATACACGCAACATTTATGTGTGTAAACATTCATACATATACATTATACAAAAAACAGGGGCATATGCATGCGCATAATGCATACACATTTACAAAACAAACTTCTACGCAGGTGAACTTGCCCGAACCAGGGGTAGCGATCCTAATGGTGTAGGTGAAATTTGTCCGAACTAGGGCAAATGATCCAATGGTATAGGTGAAATATGTCCGAACTAGGGCTAATGATCCAATGGTATAGGTGAAATTTATTCGAACCAGGGCAAATGATCCAAATGGTGCAGGTGAAATTTGTCTGAACCAGGGCAAATGATCCAAATGGTGCAGGTGAAATTTGTCCGAACTAGGGCAAATGATCCAAATGGTGTAGGTGAAATTTGTCCGAACTAGGGCAAATGATCCAATGGTATAGGTGAAATTTCTCCGAACTAGAGCAAATGATCCAATGGTGCAGGTGAAATTTGTCCGAACTAGGGCAAATGATCCAAATGGTGCAGGTGAAATTTGTCCGAACTAGGGCAAATGATCCAAATGGTGTAGGTGAAATTTGTCCGAACTAGGGCAAATGATCCAATGGTGTAGGAGAAATTTGTCCGAACTAGGGAAAATGATCCAATGGTATAGGTTAAATTTGTCCGAACTAGGGCAAATGATCCAATGGTGCAGGTGAAATTTGTCCGAACTAGGGCAAATGATCCAAATGGTGCAGGTGAAATTTGTCCGAACTAGGGCAAATGATCCAAATGGTGTAGGTGAAATTTGTCTGAACTAGGGCAAATGATCCAAATGGTGCAGGTGAAATTTGTCCGAACTAGGGAAAATGATCCAAATGGTGTAGGTGAATTTTGTCCGAACTAGGGCAAATGATCCAATGGTATAGGTGAAATTTATCCGAACCAGGGCATATGATCCAATGGTATAGGTGAAATTTATCCGAACCAGGGCAAATGATCCAAATGGTGCAGGTGAAATTTGTCCGAACCAGGGCAAATGATCCAAATGGTGTAGGTGAAATTTGTCCGAATCAGGACAAATGATCCAAATGGTGCAGGTGTGCTTGTCAGAGCTATGACAAGTAATCCTATTGGTGCAGGTGAGCTTGCTAGAGCTATAGCAAATGATTGTATTGGGGTTCACAAACTACGGAAACTTACTAGGACTATAGTAAGTGGGGTTCACAAACTACGGAAACTTACTAGAAGATAGTAAGTGGGGTTCACAAACTGCGAAAGCTTGTTAGCAATATAGCAAGCTGATCATACAACTAACTGCAAGTCCTCGCTATGTAAGACTCAGGCTTTAGCAGGACGATTCTTTCCCTCACACTTAAGCACGAGGTAAATTTAGGGGTCTTCCATTATTTAATAACTCTTCGATCCGAAAAGCGTGAGACCTGCGTATTCTCACGCCATTCAATCCAAGGTGATTAAATAGGGGCAGCTGTCATACCCCAAAATTTACCTGATATAATTCACATCTTTTGATTTAATAAGGGTGTTAAAAATTAAGGGCCATAGGGTTTAATATATTTATTATTAAACTCGATCTCTTATAAAATTCCCTTATAAATTTATTAAACAAAATAAAGGTGTAAATAGCAAACATCGGAGATCCAATTTGTTTTGGGCCCATTTGTTTATCATTTTATTACCATGTTTTACCAAATAGCATGTGTATTATCATTATCAATTTATTCCTTTGTTAGTAAGGTCATTATATAACTTTAAGTTATTAGTTAATTAGGGCTTAAAATGTATATTAATATCATTAATCTTTTATTAGGATTATTTTGTGTTGATTTTAATTAGGTTGATTCTTTTATTATTATCAGTATACTAATTATTAGGATTATTTTAACTAAAGATTAATTGTTATTAATATCATTAGAATTATTATTTATATAAGGTTTATTACATTTAATTATTATTAAGATTATTATTAGTTAAATGTTATTATTTATTAATTACTAAAAAATATAAATGGACAGATATTTGGGGCGTTGACCAAGTCAACTAAGGAAATTAGGGTTTCCTGTTCACTGCCTTTCCCACGCGGCGCCGCAGCCACCATTGTGTCATACCCCAAAATTTGCCCGATCAGATCTACGTCTCTTAACCCATCTAGAGTCAAAATTAAGAGCCATAGGGTTTGACATTTCTATTGTCAAACTCGCTCTCTTATAAATCAGGTTGAGTTAAAACAAGGGCGTAATTAAGAGATGTTGAGGACCGAAGCGTTGGTCCCAATTATTACAAGGGTTTTATCGATTGTGGGAGTATTTTGTGGTTTTACTAACATTTGTTTCGATCATTATCTCGACTAACTATTAGCATTTAACATTACTAATTTTTATTATTGTTATTAATATTGGGATTAGTATTAGATTTTAATTAATTAGGTTTATTATTTTAAATTAGATTTTATTATATATTATTAGGATTATTTTTATTAATATTATTATTAAGATTATTTTTAGGATCTTATTAGAATTAGTATTACTATTTAGGATTAATATTGATTAATGTTATTAATTAATTTTAATAGAATTAATGTTATTATCATTACTATTGGTATTTATAAAAAATGTTGTGTTAATATTTTAATTTTTCTATCATTTTATTATTAATTATTATCATCATTAGGTTATTAAAATAATAAATAAAAAAAAGGAAAAATCAAATTGGCCCAATTGTAGAAGTCACTATTCACGTTCATGACATCAGACCAAATCTCCAGCCAATCTTGACCAAAGAGGAAAATTATCATGAATTCGCAAATCAAATCATTTGCTATAGCTCAAATCAAGGCGTGAGGGGGGATTGGTCGGCGGCATCAAGAATCTCTAGAAACCGTAAAAAAAAAGAGAAGCTGAAGCAAAGAGCAAAAATTGCTTGAACCCGATTCCATGCTTACACGCCTTCTGCATATGAATTAATTATATATTTGTGTTTGTATTGATGGTGTGATTCGATCTGGATAATTTAATTGTGTTTTAGATGCAGGTTTCAAGAGTCACCATTACTAGGGTTCTAAGTTCTCAAATTGGGGCTGCATAATTAGAGACTGAATTAGCTCAAATCAAGGGCTCTACCACGTTTAGAAATTGATTTATGATTTAAACATGATTTCGTTTGGGATTTATTTAATGTGTATTGTGAGTTTGGCAATTGCAGGGCTATGGCTATGCTTCAAAACTGTAGGTACAAGTCTGTGTTTTTTCTAAAAAACTCACGAAGAAGAAGAACAGCGACAAGGCGCTGTTTTTTTTGTTTAAATTCTGTTACCTGATTCTGAAGTCTTATGTAGCGTATGATTCAATTTAATATCAACAAGTGAAGCTTGGCGCGTTGGCAAAGGCAGGTAGCTGGTGACCAAAGACACGCTGGTTCGAATCCCAGCTCCAGCGTTTGTATTTTATGAATTCACAAACTTCTTGATCCCATGCGCCTCATGTATACAAGGTTGCCATACACCCTCCATGCTCAGCCACAGGATCATACCACCACCGGATCTAAACGCCAGAAGCGCGCTTCTCTACCATAGAGCCTCAAGGGCTGCCACACAGGAACACATCCAGGTTTATTTTTATATTTTTATTATTTACCCATTATTATTTAATTTATATGTTAATTAATTTTGTTTAGTTTAATTAATATAATTAAAATTAGATAATAAAATAGGATTAGGCTAATAATTAACATTAGGATTTATTTTCCCGATTTCTTTCGATTACTCGATTAAATCAATTTTAATTAATTATTAAAATATCACGCAAACCTTAGAAAAGGTTATCCTGCATTAGGATTTGCCCAATCCCATTACCATTTGGGTAAAAATATTAATTTAATTAATTCTTGAATAATTCTCTCCTCGACCCGACTAAAGCTATTAGTCCCATTGGACGAGAGATAAAAAAAAATTTAATTTAAAATACATTTAATTTGCTAACCGCGACGATCGAATCTATCGATCTGAGTAACCAGCAATGCCCCTTTAATCCGTTAGCTATACTGACCAAATCTACTGGTCATCGGTGACATATCAAATCAGGGTTGTACGCCCAAATTTAAAACATTCAAAATACATTAAACCACGACACTACGGATTTTCATCCTTTTCAATCAAGCAATTCAAAATGCCTTTCAAATCACAACTTCCAAAACTACGATAGGCCATTCAAAAAGCCTTCAAACAACCTCATACTAATTCAAAGGCGTACAACCCTGTGCCCGAACTACGTTGACTCTGATTCTCCCTAAGGAGGTACGTAGGCACTTGGATAACCAAGGCGAGTCCCCCTTCCCTAAAATCTCATTTTTTCCCCTATTCACTTCCTTAGCTATAAACCTTAATAATTTTAGCCATAAAACTGTTACCTTAGATTCAAAGCCATAGGAAAGAGTTGAGGGTGCCTAACACCTTCCCTCGACCTGATTATAATAATCTTACCCCGATCTCTAAACTGCGTAGGGTTTCCTATTCGCCCTTCAGAATAGGTGGCGACTCTAAAACATTAATTTTTAGGGCAGGTTGCTACAGCTGGCGACTCTGCTGGGGACCATAGTGATAACAAAACTGTAAATTATTATGCTCCTAGGTTTTGGCAGGGTTTAGGTTTTTGGCAAACTATTTTAGGTTTTTGGCGAACTTTTTTAGGGTTTGGCAAATTTGCCAAAATTAGGGTTTGGTTTAGGGTTATGTTTTTTTAAATAAATATTTAATTTCTGTTTATTTATTTATTTAATTTTTATTATTTGCCTAAATATTAAATGCTTATGATAATATATTTGCATTAAATGTTTAAATGTTATATTAATATATATTTGCACTGTTGGGTTATATATTATTGCTGTTAAGCCTAAGCGTGGGAATTATAATTAAGACCAGAGGGGAACTACATCGCCTACGAGTCTTGTTATAATTCCACTCAGAGTGGGTTAAATATTCGGAAAGGTCTGATACGAGGCTCGACCTTGTTGAGGGCTGGACTGGGTATTTAGCTGATCTCTCTGGGAACCTACCCCTAAAACTCGAACCTCATGGATAAATGAGTTGTTCTAAAATCCAAAGAGGCAAAAAGTCTCGGCGGCTACGAACGACCCCCTGAGACCTTTTAGAACATACCAATGGGAAGGGTAGCCACCCTAAGCCGTTACGTCGAACCTATGTGAAGGATAGAAAAACACTTAGAAAGGGGGGGGGGGGTTTGAATAAGTGTAGTCTTAAAAACTTGAACGATAAAAACAAATTGCACAGTTATTTTTATCCTGGTTCGTTGTTAACTAAACTACTCCAGTCCACCCCCACGGAGTGATTTACCTCACCTGAGGATTTAATCCACTAATCGCAACAGATTACAATGGTTTTCCACTTAGTCCGCGACTAAGTCTTCTAGAGTATCCTGATCACAACCTGATCACTCCAGGAACAAATGCTTAGACACAAGCTAAGACTTTCTTAGAGTATCCTGACCACCACGTGATCACTCTAATTACAACTGCTTAGACACAAGCTAAGACTTCCTAGAGTATCCTGATCAACACTTGATCACTCTAGTTACTTACAAATTAATGTAATCAAATAAGAGTATTACAAATGCTTCTGAAAAGCTATAATCACAACAGTGATATTTCTCTTAACGTTTAAGCTTAATCTCACTAATATATTACAACAGCAATGTAGTGAGCTTTGATGAAGATGAAGTTTCTGAGCTTTGAGTTTGAACAGCGTTTCAGCAAGTTTTTCAGAAATAATTTCGTTCAGAATTGGTAACCTTGCTTCTCATCAGAACTTCATATTTATAGGCGTTTGAGAAGATGACCGTTGGGCGCATTTAATGCTTTGCGTATTCCGTACAGCTTTGCATTTAATGTTTCACGCTTTTGTCAACTACCTCGAGCCTTGTTCACGCTGTGTCTACTGACGTTGCCTTTAATAGCTTCCAAAGTTCCTTTTGTCAGTCAGCGTAGCCTGCCACCTGTACTTTCTTCTGATCTGATGTTTGTGATTAAAATATTTGAATATCATCAGAGTCAAACAGCTTGGTGCATAGCATCTTCTTGTCTTCTGACCTTGAAGTGCTTCTGAGCGTGATACCATGAGAACTTCAGTGCTTCTACTTCTGATCTCAAGTTCTTCTGATGCTTCCATAGACCCATGTTCTGATTCTGCCTTGACCATCTTCTGATGTCTTGCCCGACCATGTTCTGATGTTGCATGCTGAACCTTCTGAGACAAAGCTTTTGAGCGCTGATTTGTGCATACTCTTTATATATTTCCTGAAAGGGAAATTGCAATGTATTAGAGTACCACATTATCTCACACAAAATTCATATCCTTGTTATCATCAAAACTAAGAATATTGATCAGAACAAATCTTGTTCTAACAATCTCCTCCTTTTTGATGATGACAAAAACATATATAAATGATATGAATTTGCGATCAGAAAGAGCAGACGGCTAAAGACAAATTACACAGCTATAGCATAAGCATGTGAATATGTCTCCCCCTGAGATTAACAATCTCCCCCTGAGATGAATAATCTCCCCCTGAAATTAATACTAGAAGAATTTTAATAATAAAAGACTTCCCTGATTATTTCGGTAGAGACGTTCACAGTGCTTGATCTTCAGAACATTCATTACTTCTGATTTCTGCTTCCATAGGACAGCTTCAGAACATTGAATTTCTTTAGATCCTCAGAACATTCACAGCTTCTGACTTTTGCTTCCATCGGACAGCTTCAGAACTTGAATTTCTTTGATCTTCAGAACATTCACAGCTTCTGACTTTTGCTTCCATCGGACAGCTTCAGAACTTGAATTTCTTTGATCTTCAGAACATTCACAGCTTCTGACTTTTGCTTCCATCGGACAGCTTCAGAACTTGAATTTCTTTGATCTTCAGAACATTCACAGCTTCTGACTTTTGCTTCCATCGGACAGCTTCAGAACTTGAATTTCTTTGATCTTCAGAACATTCACAGCTTCTGAATTTTGCTTCCATCGGACAGCTTCAGAGCTTGAATTTCTTCTTACATCACTTCATGCTAGATTGTATCAGAACATTGTTGAATGTTCCAGAGCTTCATCAGAGCATCTCTACATCCTGAAATGTTACAGAACAAAACTAAACGACAAAAGTCAGCATGAATGAATCAGAACATAAAATATGTTTCAGAACACATAATATGTATCAGAGCCATATAAGCCATATAGAATGTATCAGAACAAATAGACATTCAGAATCATATCATATTCTATCATCAGAATATCTGAACATTCTTCCTTCTTGCTTCTGATTCTGAAGCTTCATAGCACTCAGCTTGCTTCAAGAATCCAAGAGCTTGATTCATCATCTTGTTGCTTCTCATGTTGATCTTTTAAAGAGAATCTTCAATTCAATTCCTGCAACAACACAACTTAAAAACATAGAACTTTGCAAGTTCTGTTAGTAAAGCAACTGATTAAATCAAATCATTTATCACATATTTCTCCCCCTTTTTGTCATATCATCAAAAACATAAAAGATTCAGATAAAAACAAAAAGAGACACACAGAAGAAAAAGGATGATTTTCATTGAAGTTCAAACAGACAAATACAGAAGTACACGAAGAGAAGGAAGACAAGATGCACAAAACAGATGCAGCAAAAGCAAAAACAAAAACAACAAAGACTCAATCTAAGATGACCCTAGCCTTGACAAGATCTTGGCCAGCATCTCTTGAACCCCATTGTTGTGCTCATTCTGCTTCTCTATGAAAGCTCTAAACTCAGCATTGACTGAGCTTTGCTCCTCCTGGTTCTTCTGAAGAACTTCCAGAGTCCTTGCAAGACGGGAAGGTTCATCAGAAGAAGCTTCACAGCTTCTATCCACAGGGATGGCATTCTGATCCGCGGCTTCCATAGTCAGATCATTTACAGGATTTTCCTCAACAGGAATTGTTTCATCAACATGATCTTCTACATCTGCTTCTTGCATAGAAGCATCTCCATAATATGCAGCTGGAATCTCAGAATCTCCATTCTCAAGAGCCTGAAAAATGGCAGCTAGATTCCTGGGAGCAGAAGGACCTTCAACTTCTGGTGGGTCAACAACTTCTGGAATGACCAAGCTTGGGTCTTTCTTAGAAGGGTTTTCCCTCAGAAAGTCAAAGAGTGTCTTGAAATCCCCGAGCAGAACTGGATATTGAGGTATCCAGACCACAATCTCCCTGCAAGGGTTGGCTTCCAATGCAACAGCCAATCTTGCTACTTCTAATTCATCCACAAAGGGCTTTTCTTCCAAGGTATGTCTTCCTCTGAGACGGGCAAACCAGAAGTCTTCATAGCTTCTCAGAATTCCACGAGGCCGTGGAGCAGCTTCTACACAGGCTTCCTGAAGTTCTATAAATAGAGAATCTGATTCTCTGCGTAAGATCCTCCAGAACTTCCTCATAGCGACGTCATTCAGGCCAGAACTTTCAGCAATTCTGAGGGTGTCAAAGATACTTCTGAGATTCCTCTTTACTTTTTCAAAAATTACACCAATAGGGTAGACAAGGCGGGATTTTATTTTGGTTTTTGAAAAGGCAGGATTGGGGATGAAATAAGGTTGAGGTTCTCTATCCAATCTATAAGAAGATTCTGCTTCAGTATCAGAATCTAACACTACCACTTCAGCTTCAGGACGAGGCTTGGGAGTGTAGTTGCAATCACGGAGTAGCTGTTCAAGTGATGCAGAGGTTGGAAGATCAGAACCACTATGGTTGTTTTGAGAGGTAGAAGGAATGGGTTCAAAGTTGGCATGGGGAGGAGGTTGAGAGATGGAGATATTTGTGTGAGGTGGAAAGAGAGTTTGAAGGGGGGGTATATCCAGAACAGGATTGATGGTGGGTGGAGGAGAAGGAATGGTTATAGGAGAAGATGGAGGTGTAAGAACATGGACAGTTATAGGTGATTCTGATGTGTCTTTTTCTGGTTCAGGGATAGGGGCAACCGCTATTGGTGCAACTTCTGAAATACCAGCAGGAGTAGAATCAGGTTCAGAAATACATATACCTTTGGATGCTTTCTGAAGGGCTTTGACCACAGCCTCAGTCTTCTTCTGCTTCTTACTCTTCGGCTCTTCAACAATTTTTGTTTTGCCACTAGAGATCTCTTTCCTTCTGACGCTCGCCAGAACTTCCTGTTGATTCACAGCCTCTTGAACAACATTTTCTTCATCAGATTCTTGAAGAATCAACTTCTTTTTTCTGGTTTTCTTCTTCTCAACAACTTCAACAATCTCAGCATTGTTATTTGACTTCTTCTTCTTTTTCTCAGCTTCCTTCTTATTCTTCTCAAAATCAACAGAAACAGCCTTAACAACCTTTGCAATGACTTCTTCTGGGACCACTTCTTTCTCAGTAGTAGCAGCAGGATGATCAAACTTTCTTTTGGTCCTTTCTTCCTTCTTGCGATTTACTATAATTGGAGCACCTTTCTCTTGATCTTTAAGACTTTTATCCTCTTTTTGTGACTTCAGATACCTAGTTCTGACTTCTGGTACCTCACTATTGAAGAAGGTTTCAAATTCAGCTAGAACTGGTTCTCTTCTGATTCTTGTTCCAGCAAGAGGTTGGGGAGTCTTAATGATAGCCTTAATCACTTTCATCTTCTTTAAAGTGAAGGCATTCAGACAGGCCCCAGTTGTGACAGCAAGGTCTTTGATAATACCTTCAGATTCCAGGTTCTCAACAATCTTGGAATGAACCAGAAGATTTGAGATAATTCTACCAAACGGAATGATGGTACAACTTTTTTCTCTGAAGGCATTTCTGGACTCCTTCACAGCCTTCCACATATGGTTGAAGATAATATAGATAGCATCAACCTTCTTCTTAGTGGCAATGCAGTACAGAATGTATTTTTGCTCATTGTTGATGAAGTCAGAAGCATGTGTCCCTTTCCTGTGATAGAAACACCCAAGAAGAATCTTGGTCCAGATTTTGTAGAGATCTCTCAAGTCCTTGACATTCTTTGTTTCATTTATGTCTGGGTAGAGAGTAGATAAAACATCTTCCCAATTTACCCTTTTATCGATTTCAAAAGCTCCTTCAGCGTTTCTCAGAACAAACATCATCCTTAGGATGTTCTTAGTCACTACCACAAACTTTCCATGGACGAAGGACAAGATTGATTTAGGGGCGACAACTGCATGTACCCATAATTCCTTGACAAGATCTGGGTAGACTGGTCCACAGAACTCAGCAAACAACGAAGTCCATCCTTGAAAAATTATATCTTC
Source organism: Vicia villosa (assembly GCF_029867415.1). Classification (NCBI taxonomy): domain Eukaryota; kingdom Viridiplantae; phylum Streptophyta; class Magnoliopsida; order Fabales; family Fabaceae; genus Vicia; species Vicia villosa. The sequence continues at coordinate 41,150 of NW_026705913.1, forward strand.
TTTGAGATGAAATTCGTTTTCTTCAATGTTATCAAAATCAACCATGAGTTCACATAGAACTTCTAATTTATCCTTAGGAATGGAGCACGCAACAACTGGAGTGAGTTCCTGATTAACTTCATCTTGAATATGGAGAAGAGTAGATGAACCAGCATTTTGAGATGAAGAAGCAGCCATTGAAACAGAATGAACAGCTAGGAAGAACAAATTCTGGGTTTTCGGTTAGGGTTTTAGAAGCGACTAAGAAGATTTCAAAAGAAAGTATGCAAGAAGAAAGAGAGATACGGAGCGAAAAAGATATATGAGATGGTTTGAAAAGAATATATAGAGACGGATTTAAAAAAATGCAATAAGATTAGAAAAAGAACAGTTACAGAATCAAGAGAAATCAATTTTCATTAATTGATAAGTGACGTTAGGTGAGAGAATCGTGGTAAATGAAATGATTTAACACAGTTACCTAGGTCGGCGTCTTTTCAACTGCACGCTTTGTACTAACCGTACATACACGTGTTCACTATCAGATAATAGATGACAGCTGTAATCTTCCTGAAGAGACTGTACGCCTTCTGATTCTGATCACTGCTTCTGATTGTCATTCTTTAGAAATGATCTTGTTCTGATAGGATCATCTTTCTTCCCAAGGATCACATCTTCTGAATGAGGTGAGGCAAGTCTAGGTGATCTTCTGACTGTTGGTTCTTCAGAGATTCTCAGATTCTCTAAAGATGCAGCAACTTGATCTTCTGATTCATTGCTTCTGAGACTGCCAGCTTCTGCAGCTTTGCTTCTTGGTTCTACTGCTTCTGATATATCAATATCAAAATCTGCAAAATTCTCAAACTGCTTTGGTTTTTCAAGACCAAGCTTATCATCAAACCTGATATTGATTGATTCTTCTACAATCAATGTTTCAGTATTGTATACTCTATAGCCTTTAGAGCGTTCAGAATATCCAAGAAGGAAACACTTTTGTGCTTTAGAATCAAACTTACCAAGATGATCTTTAGAATTCAGAATAAAACATACACATCCAAAAGGATGGAAATATGAAATATTGGGCTTTATGTTCTTCCACAATTCATAAGGAGTCTTATTTAGAATAGGTCTGATAGAGATTCTATTCTGAATATAACATGCAGTGTTTATTGCTTCTGCCCAGAAATGCTTAGCCATATTGGTTTCATTGATCATGGTTCTGGCCATTTCTTGTAGAGTCCTATTCTTTCGCTCTACAACTCCATTTTGCTGTGGAGTTCTAGGACAAGAGAAATCATGGGCAATACCATTTTCTTTGAAGAACTCCTCAAAGAATTTGTTCTCAAATTCACCACCATGATCACTTCTGACCTTTATGATCTTGCACTCCTTCTCAGATTGGATCTGAGTGCAGAATTCAAAGAACACTGAATGAGACTCATCCTTGTGTTTCAAGAACTTTACCCATGTCCAGCGGCTATAATCATCAACGATGACTAATCCATATTTCTTCCCTCTGACAGATGCTGTTTTGACTGGGCCAAACAGATCAATGAGCAAGAGTTCTAACGGCCTTGAGGTAGAAATAACATTCTTAGACTTGAATGCAGGTCTGGAGAACTTGCCCTTCTGACATGCTTCACAAAGAGCATCTGATTTGTATTTCAGATTTGGGAGTCCTCTGACCAGATTTAGTTTGTTAATTTGAGAAATCTTTCTCAAACTAGCATGTCCTAATCTTCTGTGCCAGACCCATTGCTCCTCAGAAACAGACATAAGACAAGTCACCTTCTGCTTCTCAAGATCAGAAAGATCAATCTTATAAATGTTGTTCTTTCTCTTGCCTGTAAATAGGATTGAGCCATCCTTCTGACTTACAGCCTTGCAAGACTTTTGATTGAAGATTATATCATAACCATTGTCACTTAATTGACTTATGGACAATAAGTTATGCGTTAATCCTTCTACAAGAAGTACATTAGTTATGGAAGGAGAGTTACCAAGACTTATGGTTCCAGAGCCAATGATTTTGCCCTTCTGATCTCCTCAAAACTTGACTTCTCCACCTGGTTTAAGCACTAGGTCTTGGAATGTAGACCTTCTTCCCGTCATGTGTCGCGAGCACCCAGAGTCCAGGTACCATGACATTTTGCTTTCTGTCCTCTTTGCCGCCAAGGATATCTGCAACAGAAATTATCTTCTCCTTAGGTACCCACAATTTCTTGGGTCCTTTCTTGTTAGTTCTCCTCAAGTTCTGATTGAACTTGGGTTTAGCAAAATATTTAACAGGAGGAACATCATGATATTCTTTAGGTTTGTCAACATGATATTTCTTAGGATGTGTCACATGCTTCTTGGTGTGAACAGTGTTAAACTTCTGTGCATGTGAAGTGAGCCTAATATCATGTGCATGGCCATATTTGAACTGATCATACAATGGCTTGTATGTGATCTTCAGATCATCAATAGGTTCAAATTTATGTGAGGTATTACCCTCATAGCCAAAACCAAACCTTCTGTTTCCAGAAACACCATATATCATAGAAGCAAGATGACTTCTGCCAATACTTCTAGATAAGAACTTTCTGAAGCTCGAGTCATATTCTTTCAGAATATGATTCATGCTAGGAATGGATTTTTCTGTTTCAGAAGGAGATCCACTATCTTTGGATAGATTTAAAACTTTTTCCTTCAGTTCAGAATTTTCCAATTCCAGCTTCTTAGTTTCAAATTCAAACTACTTTTTCAGCTTTTTGTATTTGATACTAAGATGAGCCTTGAGTTCCAGAAGTTCTGTTAAACTGGAAACTAACTCTTCTCTAGATAGTTCAGAAAATACCTCTTCAGAATCTGATTCTGATGTAGATTCTGATCCATCATCTTCTGTAGCCATCAACGCAAAGTTGGCTTGCTCTCCTTCAGAGTCTGATTCTGATTCTGATTCAGAATCATCCCATGTTGCCATAAGACCTTTCTTCTTATGAAACTTCTTCTTGGGATTCTCCTTCTGAAGTTTTGGACACTCGTTCTTGTAATGTCTAGGCTCATTGCACTCATAGCAAACAGCCTTCTTCTTGTCAGATCTTCTGTCACCAGAAGATTCTCCTCGTTCAAATCTCTTTGAACTTCTGAAGCCTCTGAACTTCCTTTGCTTGCTCTTCCAGAGTTGATTCACCCTTCTGGAGATCATGGACAGTTCATCTTCTTCTTCAGATTCTGATTCTTCAGGATCTTCTTCTCTAGCCTGAAAAGCGTTAGTGCATTTTTTAACATTAGATTTTAATGCAATAGACATACCTTTCTTCTGAGGCTCGTTTGCGTCCAGCTCTATTTCATGGCTTCTCAAGGCACTGATAAGCTCTTCCAAAGAAACTTCATTCAGATTCTTGGCAATCTTGAATGTAGTCACCATTGGACCCCATCTTCTGGGTAAGCTTCTGATAATCTTCTTTACATGATCAGCCTTGGTGTAGCCTTTATCCAGAACTCTCAATCCAGCAGTTAGAGTTTGAAATCTTGAGAACATCTTCTCAATATCTTCATCATCCTCCATCTTGAAGGCTTCATATTTCTGGATTAGAGCAAGAGCTTTAGTCTCCTTGACTTGAGCATTTCCTTCATGAGTCATTTTCAAGGATTCATATATGTCATGGGCCGTTTCCCTGTTAGATATCTTCTCATACTCAGCATGAGAGATAGCATTCAGCAAAACAGTCCTGCATTTGTGATGATTTTTGAAATCTTTCTTTTGATCATCAGTCATTTCGCTTCTCGTGAGCCTTACACCAGTAGCTTTAATAGGATGTTTGTAACCATCCAACAGAAGATCCCATAGATCAACATCTAGACCAAGAAAGTAACTTTCCAGTTTATCTTTCCAGTATTCAAAGTTTTCACCATCAAATACTGGTGGTCTAGTATAACCATTGTTACCGTTGTATTGCTCAGCAGAGACAGATGTAGATGCAGTTGGATTTGTATGAGCTTCACCAGCCATCTTTTACTGAAGCGTTTTTCTCTTCCTGAATCTTTTCTAAACACGGTTAAGTGCTTGCACCTTAGAACCGGCGCTCTAGTGCCAACTGAAGGATAGAAAATCACTTAGAAAGGGGGGGTTTGAATAAGTGTAGTCTTAAAAACTTGAACGATAAAAACAAATTGCACAGTTATTTTTATCCTGGTTCGTTGTTAACTAAACTACTCCAGTCCACCCCCACGGAGTGATTTACCTCACCTGAGGATTTAATCCACTAATCGTAACAGATTACAATGGTTTTCCACTTAGTCCGCGACTAAGTCTTCTAGAGTATCCTGATCACAACCTGATCACTCCAGGAACAAATGCTTAGACACAAGCTAAGACTTTCTTAGAGTATCCTGACCACCACGTGATCACTCTAATTACAACTGCTTAGACACAAGCTAAGACTTCCTAGAGTATCCTGATCAACACTTGATCACTCTAGTTACTTACAAATTAATGTAATCAAATAAGAGTATTACAAATGCTTCTGAAAAGCTATAATCACAACAGTGATATTTCTCTTAACGTTTAAGCTTAATCTCACTAATATATTACAACAGCAATGTAGTGAGCTTTGATGAAGATGAAGTTTCTGAGCTTTGAGTTTGAACAACGTTTCAGCAAGTTTTTCAGAAATAATTTCGTTCAGAATTGGTAACCTTGCTTCTCATCAGAACTTCATATTTATAGGCGTTTGAGAAGATGACCGTTGGGCGCATTTAATGCTTTGCGTATTCCGGACAGCTTTGCATTTAATGTTTCACGCTTTTGTCAACTACCTCGAGCCTTTTTCACGCTGTGTCTACTGACGTTGCCTTTAATAGCTTCCAACGTTCCTTTTGTCAGTCAGCGTAGCCTGCCACCTGTACTTTCTTCTGATCTGATGTTTGTGAATAAAATATTTGAATATCATCAGAGTCAAACAGCTTGGTGCATAGCATCTTCTTGTCTTCTGACCTTGAAGTGCTTCTGAGCGTGATACCATGAGAACTTCAGTGCTTCTGCTTCTGATCTCAAGTTCTTCTGATGCTTCCATAGACCCATGTTCTGGTTCTGCCTTGACCATCTTCTGATGTCTTGCCAGACCATGTTCTGATGTTGCATGCTGAACCTTCTGAGACAAAGCTTCTGAGCGCTGATTTGTGCATACTCTTTATATATTTCCTGAAAGGGAAATTGCAATGTATTAGAGTACCACATTATCTCACACAAAATTCATATCCTTGTTATCATCAAAACTAAGAATATTGATCAGAACAAATCTTGTTCTAACACTATGAACCTAGGGCTTATGTGCTTACGTGCTTATTATATATGTGCAATCTATATACTGCGAATGTCTGGCATTTTAATTTTGCAGGTACTCCTACGTGGTCCCTGGCCTGCAGGGACTCTATTGCTAAAACCATGTCCTTCCCACGAAGGACACTTCCATTTAGGCACGTTGATTGGCCTCTCGATGGCCATGAGACCTAGTGACTGTCATGAACGGTCACTCGCCTGCATCTACGCACTCCCTAACTTGTAGGGAGTTTCTGCTTAAATCTTTGAATTCTTACAACTACGTGTCCTTCCCACGAAAGATATCTTCGTTTACGCACGTCAATTGGCCTCTCGATGGCCATGCAAACTAGTGACTACTTTGAACAGTCACCTCGTGCCTACATCTACGCATTCCCTAGCCTATAGGGATTCTAATTCCAAAATTGCATCCTTCGTACGAGGGACATCTTCGTTAGCATATGTCGATTGGCCTCTCGATGGCCATGAGATCCAGTGACTGTCTTGAACGGTCAACCTGTGCTTACTCCTACGTATTCCCTAGCCTGTAGGGATTTTCTTTTACATCCATGTGTCTTCACAATGACACGTCCTTCCCCGAAGGACAACTTCATTAGCATGCGTTCGATTGGCCTCTCGATGGCTATGAGATCTACTGACTGTCCTGAACGGTCACTCCATGCTTGTTTCCACACACCCTCTAACTTGTAGGGTTTGGATTCCCATATATACGTCTTTCATCCCTAGCCTATAGGGATTTCACTTCGTCTGATATCGTCCTTAAATAGGTTGTGTTCCGCATAGAGAACCTTCCCACCAAGGACAACTTCATTGGTACACGTTGATTAGCCTCTCGATAGCCATGAGACTTGGTGACTGTCTTGAACGGTCACCAGCCGCTACCTTCTGCACACTCCCTAATCTAAGGGATTTCCATCGACGTGCCGTAACGTTTATCTCGGAAGAATTTCAATAGGGCCTACTGTCGCCTCTAAGGCTATCCCTAGGATTATATGTCACGCATCTGCATTGCATGCACGGAGTTATAATACAAGGAGTCTCTCGCATACGCATGCATTCGCATTTTCATGCTGTCATACATTTACATCTACATTTTCATTTTTGTCTTCACCCTTATCTAATCAACAGCACGCTAGCTGATTTCCTGAGACTCATAAATGAACTCAAGAAGAAACCTAAAATGTGGAGAGAGGAGAATCAACCATTGAATGTTCAAAAGAGCTTGGTCCTACAAGGAGAAAAGGTTGCCCTTCATTATAAAAACTACGTACTTACGCTTACGCCCGAGCCTATGCCTCCTCATGTTGGGGCAGTCGATGCAATAGAGGTCGTTACCGAGTAGGAGTTGGTTCAACAAAGAAGTTCCCCCATAGATGCACATAAGGGGTATCTACTTATAAAGGGGTTCATCTTAGAACGCAACGAAGCTTACGAGAATACCTTACAACGGTTTATGGGGCAAAGATTAGTCTAACTGGGGACAATATCTTGAACAAGGATGCATAGGCATGGTGGAGGGGAAGCAAGATTTAATTGAAGAAGGGGTCATTGAGTCCGGCCAGCCTAAAGAGCCGCACAAGTCTAATGCTATGGATGTCTAGAAGGAGGGATTCCTAGATCATTAGTTTCATTTGCATTCGCAATCTCTTTTCTGTTTGTTTAAACATTTATCGTATGACAGACGCTATGTACTTTACAATAATCATTAATGCATTGCTTACGTGTGTCTTGAATTATTCCTAGTGTTTTCACTATATTTAAAATTGGTTTTTACTTGGTTTTCTTCTTTTGTGATATTCGACTCTCGTTAAAATTGTAAGCCTTTGGAGGGAGAATGACGAATACAAATAGCTAAGTCTCGCTAAATAATATGCTTTCAAGGTAAGACCGAACCGACGATGTACAGACATTGTTTCAATTCCCAAACAGTGGAGATATAAGGATGTTAATCCCTCGTCACCCCCTCGAGCCAGGAGTTGGAGCTTGTTTCTATTTTTCAAATAAACCTTGATTTTAACTAGGGGCATGGGTAGATTTCAATTAATTCAATGGTGTACTTTGGTTGTCAAGAGGTTCAAGCATAAGGTTCAAGCATATCTTTTTCCTCGCATTCGTCCAAGATTGAGGAAGCAATGGAGATAACATTCGCAACATCTTCTTCCTCAATACATTATTCAAGATCGAGGACGTATCAAGGTCGGAGCTTGCAAACCAAAATCAGCATGGCAGTCACAACATTCAATATCCAAGGATCAATATTTCCAAAGGAGCATCCAAAAAGAAAAAAAGGGAGAAAGCACCCGCTAAGTCAAAACAGAAAATTCCATAAAAGAAAACAAAAATGACTTAGGCAAAAATTAGGGCATCCCGATGGATCAAATTCAAAGGAATTGGTCCATGCAAAAATAAGGGATAAAACAAAGGCGAAAAAAACAAAGGATAATCTTGTGACTGCTAAACCATCAAAGCTTCATATCAATGCTTGGATCTTTACAACATTTTTCATCGGTGTTTGGATCTCTACTAAGGCTTCTGCTCAACGTCAAAACTGAAGCGATTCTCTTGCAAACAAAGCACATTCATTGGATTAGGCGAATTTTTAGGATTTGGAGAACATCAAGGAGAAAGGGGTGGGTTAAAAAAATTTTGAGCCTTATATCCATTGTTTCTTAAAAACGTGAACCTGGCCAAGTTACAACATTCAAAAGTCCTAATTGAGGCAAGGTTAATCCCGAAAGCATATTAAGCGGGATTTGTTATACTGACTCCTATGTTTGTTAAAACTATTCCTAACTACTACGCTTCTTTAAGCATCCATTTCTAATCATCCAGTCCTAATTCATAACGGACTTCGATTTTAAAACTTGCACACACATCGCATTGGAGTTACTTCCCGAAGAGTACAACGTCATCTACGAATATACACTTAGCATCGAGGAGATCTCGAAATGGGTCAATCAAAGGTGATCCTTTCTAATAAAGACTCTGGAATGGGGGGAACCACATCTAGGGGGTTCTCCTAAACAGGGGCAAAATTTCAAGGGTTATAGAGGCATACAATCAAACATCCTATTCACTAGGGGCATTCTTCTTAAGGTTCAATCGACTTGGGGCACACCTCGAAGCAATCATAAACAGGGGCATGTCAAACATGGGAAGAATTCAAATTCAAAAGGATAGAACACTATGGATAGCCCTTCATATCCTGGAGATCAAGGGCATACCCCTTCAATCCAAACGTCGAGGCATATGACAAGGTTATTTCTCGGGGCACTTCTTTCATGGCTTGGAGATCATAGGCATCTTTTCCACTAAACATTGGGGCATTGGATATCAAATCCATAAGGCGCACAACAAAAGGAAAAGGTGTCTTCATGCTTTACAACCTCGAATCAATCTTTCTCATAACTACAAAGTTCAAGAAATAAGTATTGGGAAATCGCGCTAGCATCCAACAACCTTACAACATTAGCAAGCTATACACGCTTTGGTTGTTAACAACCTATCATTGAAGCATCATGCAAATACATATAAGTCATGCATTGCATACATTGGTTGATACATTACACCACACCTTTTCAGGTAGCCTTCTGTAAGACAGTTTCATTCTAAATAGTCTTTTCTAAGACATTTATTAGTCTTTCCAAAAACCTTTTAGGTAGTCTTTTAAGGATATTATTTTTTAGCCTTTCCAGGTAGTCTTCTTTAAGACATTCCTCATCCTTCGCTAAGAACCTTTGCAGGTAGTCTTCTTTAAGACGATCATCGTCATTTCCAAGAACCTTTTCAGGTAGTCTTCTTCAAGACATTTCTTTTCCTAAGTACCTTTTCAGGTAGTCTTCTTCAAGACATTCCTTTTCTAAGTACCTTTTGAGGTAGTCTTCTTCAAGACATTCCTTTTCTAAGTACCTTTTGAGGTAGTCTTCTTCAAGACATTCTTTTTCTAAGTACCTTTTCATGTAGTCTTCTTCGAGACATTCTTGTTCTAAGTACCTTTTCAGGTAGTCTTTTTCAAAACAATTTGGCATCCTTTTCAGGAATCTCTTCAGGTAGTCTTCTTTAAGACATTCTACGAACCTTCCTAAGTAGTCTTTCTAAGACATCCGTTATCCTTTCCAAGAACCTTTTTAGGTAGACTATTAAGACATTTTTCCAGCCTTTTCAGGTAGTCACCATTAAGACATTCCTCTTTCTTTAAAACCTTTTTAAGGTAGTCTTCTTTAAGACAAATGTTCACATCCATTCCGGAAACCTTTTTCAGGTAGTCTTATAGAAGACATTATTTCGTTCCACTCATTACATCAATCAACATAAGCATGGGCATAAGCATTATCCCATGTATCAAAACATCCAAGTCATCATAAATCATTGTCATGCATTTATCATGTCGCTTCACTCCAACATCAAACCATGCATATCATCTGGTACATTCATATACTATAAAAGCCCAATTTTCATTTGCAAATCCAAATCCTTGCAAAGTCCAGTTCTCGTCCTGGCAAATCATTACAAAGTCCAGTTCTCGTCCTGGCAAATCATTACAAAGTCCAATTCCCGTCCTGGAAAACCATCAAATCCAATTCTCGTTTGGTAGTCAGTTCCCGTCTGACTGTTACATCAAATCCAATTCTCGTTTGGTAGTCAGTTCCCGTCTGACTGTTACATTAAATCCAATTCTCGTTTGGTAGTCAGTTCCCGTCTGACTGTTACATCAAATCCAATTCTCATTTGGAAGTCAGTTCCCGTCTGACTGTTAAATTAAATCCAGTTCCCGTCTGGTAGTTAGTTCCCGTCTGACTGTTACATCCTATTCCAATCCTATTTCAATCCTATTTCAAATCCTATTCCAATCCTATTTCAATCCTATTTCAAATCCTATTTCAAATCCTATTCCAATCCTATTTCAATCCTATTTCCAATCCTATTCCAATCCTATTTCAATCCTATTTCAAATCCTATTCCAATTCCTATTCAAACTATAACTTATTGCATTAGTCCCTGAGCAGCAATAAGTTATGTCTTATCACGTTGGTCCCCTGGCGGTGATATGAAGCTATGTCTTCTTGGTGCGTTAGTCCCCTGGCAGTAACCAAGATTTATTCATCACGTTAGTCCCATGGTAGTGATATAGAGCTACGTATCTTTGAAAATAGGGATTTATTTTCCCTAATCACAAGGTTTTTCAAACAGTTCTTCAATTGGGTTTATCACGTTAGTCCCTCGGCAGTGATCTTCTTCAAGATTTCAACAATAACAAATAAGGTTCTATTTTTCCAAGGTTACTAACTTCAACTAACATAACTAACAATCATGCATCATTCAATTAACATACCTCATTCATACATAATGCATATGAATACATTGCTCTCATTTATTTTGAGAAGCTCAATGCATCATACATCGCATGCATCATAACATTGCATAAGATTTAGGTTGCCTTTTTAGGCTATGCTACAATAAAAACACAGTAATTCCTTTCAAAGGCATTTGCTTCATATTTTGAAAAATGGTATTTACCCTGGGTGGCATCTTTAAGCCCATTCCCCACGGAACATTTTCCTGACACGCGCAAATTTCAGGGCATTTCAGTGTTCAATCATCTTCTACCTTCAAATCACGATAGGCAGACGTGCCTATCTGACTCTTCAGGTTTAAGAAGATTGAACAGGGGCAGCTGTCATACCCCAAAATTTTCCCGATCAGATCTACGTCTCTTAACCCATCTAGAGTCAAAATTAAGAGCCATAGGGTTTGACATTTCTATTGTCAAACTCACTCTCTTATAAATCAGGTTGAGTTAAAACAAGGGCGTAATTAACAGATGTTGAGGACCGAAGCGTTGGGCCCAATTATTACAAGGGTTTTATCGATTGTGGGAGTATTTTGGGGTTTTACTAACATTTGTTTCGATCATTATCTCGACTAACTATTAGCATTTAACATTACTAATTTTTATTATTGTTATTAATATTGGGATTAGTAGTAGATTTTAATTAATTAGGTTTATTATTTTTAATTAGATTTTATTATATATTATTAGGATTACTTTTATTAATATTATTATTAGGATTATTTTTAGGATCTTATTAGAATTTGTATTATTATTTAGGATTAATATTGATTAATGTTATTAATTAATTTTAATAGAATTAATGTTATTATCATCACTATTGGGATTTATAAAAAATGTTGTGTTAATATTTTAATTTTTCTATCATTTTATTATTAATTATTATCATCATTAGGTTATTAAATTAATAAATAAAAAAAGGAAAAAAATCAAATTGGCCCAATTGTAGAAGTCACTATTCACGTTCATGACATCAGACCAAATCTCCAGCCAATCTTGACCAAAGAGGAAAATTATCATGAATTTGCAAATCAAATCCCCCATGTTAATTTCAAAGATTAACTTGAATTTTGTTAACCTAATGCAATAGATATAAATATTGAAATTGATTCAAAGCGTGAGGGGGGATTGGTCGGCGGCATCAAGGACCGCTAGAAACCGTAAAAAAAAAAAAGAGAAGCTGAAGCAAAGAGCAAAAATTGCTTGAACCTGATTCCATGCTTACACGCCTTCTGCATATGAATTAATTATATATTTGTGTTTGTATTGATGGTGTGATTCGATCTGGATAATTTAATTGTGTTTTAGATGCAGGTTTCAAGAGTCACCATTACTAGGGTTCTAAGTTCTCAAATTGGGGCTGCATAATTAGAGACTGAATTAGCTCAAATCAAGGGCTATACCATGTTTAGAAATTGATTTAATGATTTAAACATGATTTCGTTTGGGATTTATTTAATGTGTATTGTGAGTTTGGCAATTGCAGGACTATGGCTATGCTTCAAAACTGTAGGTACAAGTCTGTGTTTTTTCTAAAAAACTCACGAAGAAGAAGAACAGCGACAAGGCGCTCTTTGTTTTGTTTAAATTCTGTTACGTGATTTTGAAGTGTTATGTAGCGTATGATTCATTTTAATATCAACAAGTGAAGCTTGGCGCGTTGGCAAAGGCAGGTGGCTGGTGACCAAAGACACGCTGGTTCGAATCCCAGCTCCAGCGTTTGTATTTTATGAATTCACAAACTTCTTGATCCCATGCGCCTCATGTATACAAGGTTGCCATACACCCTCCATGCTCAGCCACAGGATCATACCACCACCGGATCTAAAGGCCAGAAGCGCGCTTCTATACCATAGAGCCTCAAGGGCTGCCACACTGGAACACATCCAGGTTTATTTTTATATTTTTATTATTTACCCATTATTATTTAATTTATATGTTAATTAATTTTGTTTAGTTTAATTAATATAATTAGGATTAGATAATAAAATAGGATTAGGCTAATAATTAACATTAGGATTTATTTTCCCGATTTCTTTCAATTACTCGATATAATCAATTTTAATTAATTATTAAAATATCACGCAAACCTTAGAAAAGGTTATCCTGCATTAGGATTTGCCCAATCCCATTACCATTTGGGTAAAAATATTAATTTAATTAATTCTTGAATAATTCTCTCCTCGACCCGACTAAAGCTATTAGTCGCATTAGACGAGAGATAAAAAAAATGTTTAATTTAAAATACATTTAATTTGCTGTCCGCGACGATCGAATCTATCGATCTGAGTAACCAGCAATGCCCCATTAATCTGTTAGCTATACTGACCAAATCTATTGGTCATCGCATCTAACGGTGACATATCAAATCAGGGTTGTACGCCCAAATCTAAAACATTCAAAACACACTAAACCACGACACTACGGATTTTCATCCTTTTCAATCAGGCAATTCAAAATGCCTTTCAAATCACAACTTCCAAAACTACGATAGGCCATTCAAAAAGCCTTCAAACAACCTCATACTAATTCAACAGCGTACAACCCTGTGCCCGAACTACGTTGACTCTGATTCTCCCTAAGGAGGTACGTAGGCACTTGGATAACCAAGGCCAGTCCCCCTTCCCTAAAATCTCATTTTTTTCCCTATTCACTTCCTTAGCTATAAACCTTAATAATTTTAGCCATAAAACTGTTACCTTAGATTCAAAGCCATAAGAAAGGGTTGAGGGTGCCTAACACCTTCCCTCGACCTGATTATAATAATCTTACCCCGATCTCTAAACTGCGTAGGGTTTCCTATTCGCCCTTCAGAATAGGTGGCGACACTAAAACATTAATTTTTAGGGCAGGTTGCTACACATTGGCAGCCATCAAACCATAGCGCAAACCCTATCCTCTTGCGTTGCTGCCCAGGCCCATGGATCAAAATACAAACGAAATCAGAATGCACAGCAAGATGATAACATAATCAAATCTTCACAAATAAAATCTAATCTTAACAAATATAAAATCAAATCAAAGAATATCACAATAATCAAATCGGAATGAATTTACAATCGAATCAAACTAACCTAAATGAATCTAATCTATCCTAATCTGAATTAAAACCCTAAGCCTATAAGAACTAAAAGAAGGGACAGAAGAAAGGGATTGGATTTTTGCTTGTGCTCCGCCGCGAATACGAAAACCTTTTCGTTGGATCTTCATCTTCGTCCTCACCTGCAAAAAGAAGAAGAAGGATTAGGGAGGGAGCTTACACGATCCAGAAACTCAAGAAATCAAGGTAACTGAACTTTGACTTAGCTTAGGGATTGATCTATTGCATGTTCATGTTTGATTGTGTTTGAATCTGGAATTTTTGGGGGTTTAGGGTTCGTAAGATTCATGGTTACTAGGGTTAGGGTTCTAACGAATTGGGTTAGGATTCATAAATGTTTGAATGTTTGTTCAATTATCTGGGCTTGTATGAACGTGGGGGTTCGGAGGGTATGAAGATCTTCAAAATCTTCATCCTTCTGGGTATTCTGGGTTGGGGAGGGGTTGAATGTGTGAGTTTCACGGTTGAAACTCAACCGGAAACTGGGATTATGGGGTGGCTAAGGGGCGGTGGAGGGCGGTGTTCTGGGTTTCATGGTGGCAGAGCGGTGGTTTCTGGGTTGGGTTCAAAGAAAAGGGGGGAGCGAATAGAGAGAGGAAGAGAAGAGAGAGAAAAAGAAAAGGAAAAAGAGAGGTGGAGGAGAGAAATCGTGTTTTTGTATTACCAGCCATGCCTTCGGATGATGACAAGTGGCCCTTCCATTGCCACTTGTCTGCAACACTATACATAATCCAGTGTGCCATCCCTTCCTACGCGCCTCAATACCAACACATGCAGGCCGTCCACTGTATGTGGATTAAGATCAAACGGTCATGCCCTTGAGCGTACACCCCAGCCCCGTGTACCAGCGTAGCATTGGATCCAACGGATCCTTGATGTTAATGGGCCAATCCCTTTTGTTAATCACACCCCCCAATATTACTCTTCCTTAACAATATGCACCCCCTTTCAAACATAAAAAACTTAATAACTTTATTCTAATTGTTTAATTGTTTGTTATTTAATTTAATTTTCTCCCCGAACCGACAATACCTATTAGTCGCATTAGGCGAGAAATAATTTTTATTTAATTAATTTGTTTATTAATAATTCAAATAACTCTCGAGTAATTCTCTCCTCGTCCCGACTAAAGCTATTAGTCGCATTAGACGAGAGATAAAAAATATATAAAACTTAAAACACTTTTATTTGCTGCCCGCGACGATCGAATTCATAACAACCACATACTAATTCTAAGGCGTACAACCATGTGCCCGATTTACGTTGACTCTGATTCTCCATAAGGAGATACGTAGGCACTTGGTAACAAGGCGAGTCTCCCCCCCTATAATTTCAATTCATTTTAAATCTCAATTTTTACCCTTTTCATTTCATTAGCTATTAGCCTTATAAACCCTGCCATAAACCTTATTCTATAATGCAACCTTAGGAAAGGGTTGAGGGTGCCTAACACCTTCCCTCAACCTGATTATAATAACTTACCCTGAATCTTTATACTGCGTAGGGTTTCCTATTCGCCCTTCAGAATAGGTGGTGACTCTAAACCTTCAAATTTAGGGCAGGTTGCTACAGCTGGCGACTCTGCTGGGGAAACACTTCGGTTAATTATTATGCTCTTAAGGCTTGAGAGGGTTTAGGTTTGTGGATAATGGTTTAGGTTTTTGGCGCATTTTAGGGTTTGGCAAATCTGCCATTTTTAGGGTTTGGGGCAGGGTTTGTATTTTAATAAATATTTAATTTTCTGCTTTATTTATTTATTTATTTATTTATTGTTTTTATTTGCATTAAATGTTTATCTGCCATATTCGCTATGGAGATATTCTGGATCTGCTAAGGGTAAAGGTTCAAGAGAAGCTATCACCACTTTGGTTCAGTTCTATGATTCGCCGCTCAGGTGTTTTAGTTTTCAGGATTTTTCAGTTGGCTCCAACTGATCGGTCACCATTTCTACCTAATTTCTGTCATGTATTCGGTCGAAATTTGTCGATTCTGTAACACTTTGATTAGAGTTTTATTGTTTTTGTTTAAGTATCTCATGTTTGATTGCTTTTATGTTTACTTTGCATTATGTTTTAATTTAAGTTATTTAGATTCTTTTGATGCCGTTTGGTTGGTTTTGTACATGTTTCAGTTTTGGTTGAAGAGTTTAAAGCGTCAATGCAACAATGGAAGAAGATGGGAAAGGTTTGAAGATGAAGTAATGAAATACTGGAGTCTGGCACGGCCAGTGCTTCCTAGCACGACCCGTGTCATATTAATGACACTTCTCCATACAAAAATCTAGGGGGCCAACACGGCCCGTGTCAGGATGGCTGAAGCAAAAATAAAAAAAGAGTAAAAGAGCCACATGGCCAGTGTGGCCTAGCACGGCCAGTGTGGCCTAGCACGGCCAGTGTGGCCTAGCACGGCCAGCGTGGCCTAGCACGGCCAGTGTTGCTGAGAGCGAGAAAACTTTCAATTTTAGGGCTTTTTCATTAAATCTCCACCTTGGGGGCACTTTAGACATTCCATTTTGCTGATATTTGTACCTAGACTATTTAGTTAAGTTTTAGAGAATTATTTTGGGACTTTTGCATCATACGATAGTAAATCACAGAGGAGAGAAGATAGCTTCATCAAGAGTTTTGGAGACAGAGGGATTCAAGGGTTTCCACCATTGAAGATCAAAGTCACCATTATTTTTGAGTAATGTCTATATTCTTTATTATGTCTTTCTTGAATATTATGAGAGGCTAAACCCCCCAATGCTTGGGGGTGGTCCTGATTTGGTTTTGTAAGAACTATGAATTTGTGATTTCGTCAATACATTGGTTTATAGTATTCAGTTAAATTATGCAATGTTCTTCATGTTTTATTTATCGGTCAAATAAGGATTAATCCATGGCTAACAGGTACAAGACTGTAGTTGTTAAGGTTTGTGCATAATTTGAATATAGTAGATATCACCTAGGACTATGGATACCCTATAATCACCATATAATCTTGATAAAATAAAGGCTTGGTTGCAATTTAGGTTCCTAAGGACTTAGGAATTAGGTTGGAAGACCAAAGGTTTTCTCACTAAGGGCTTAGGAGAAAACATCCTAAGGATTGGTAACTGAATGTTATGAACTTGTTGAAGAGATCTCAATTCTGAGTGTTACTTGCCAAATCAACCACTCACCCTAGCATCTCATATATTTGATAATAAAAATCAATTTATTTTCTCATTATTATTTCTTTGCAAGGAATTATTCCAACAAAACCAAAACCTTAATTTTTGTTCAATTGAATCATACTTTAAGAATCTGTATTTCCTACGCAGTCCTTGAGATCGATACTTGGGGTTAAACCCATTATAACTCCATCGGTGAAAATAGTACACTTGCTATTTTACCGATCATCAACCTTGGAAGAGATGGATGCTATGCTAGGATTTTCAAAGACTAAAAGGGAATTTTACACAGGAATTGAGAAAGAAGTTGAATTTTCAGATTTGGCCAAAGCTTTAAGAGTACCCGCTACGGACTTGGAATCTAATTACAAGACTGATGGTGATGTACATGGGATCAAGAGATCCTACTTAGAATATCAAGCTTTGTGTTATGCCCAAAAGGAACAATTGGACATTTGTGGACATTTTCTGACTCTTTTAATTTTTGGTGTTGTTTAATTGCCTAAAAACGTTGATTATGTTGATCCTGCCGCAATTCATGTTTTTACATCCTTTAGGATTTTTGATAAGGATCCTACTCCTACCATTCTCGCCAACATTTACTATGCCATCCATGCTCAGTGTGAAAAGAAAAGAGGAATGTTATTTTGTTGCATTCATTTATTGTATTCTTGGTTGACTTCTCACCTTTACCAAGCTAGTTATTTGATCAAAGATTTGACTAGGGATGAATGGTCTCAGAAATTAAGGGCTCTCAAAGCAGATTCTATCTTCTGGTATGCAAGGAAATTGAACTCCGAAAGGATCATTTACAAGTGTGGATAATTCAACAATGTGCCTTTAATGGGAGCTTTAGGTTGTATTAATTATAACCCTGTGTTAGCATTACGCCAATAGGGCCATTCTATGGATTGTGGGCCTTCCAAACAACAAGTGGAGGAATTGATTTTGCATGACAAT
Source organism: Vicia villosa (assembly GCF_029867415.1). Taxonomy (NCBI): domain Eukaryota; kingdom Viridiplantae; phylum Streptophyta; class Magnoliopsida; order Fabales; family Fabaceae; genus Vicia; species Vicia villosa. The sequence goes on from NW_026705913.1 coordinate 59,019, forward strand.
GGAAAGGGTGATCCTAGAACATTAAAGAATGTAATCCAAGCTTGGAAACATGTCCAAACAAAGAACTTTGGGCCAAAGAATGTCATTGCTAAGGAGCCTTACACTAAATGGGTTCAAGAAAGGGTCAGAAAAATTCTACTTCCATTCATTGTGGATCCAGCATACAAGTCTGATTCTCCTAGTCCTATTCCTCTATCCATCGAAGAGATAGAAGGGATCAGGGCTGCCCTAGAGGCGCCCCGAAAGGAAAAGATAAATTAGAGCTTCACGTACATCAACTGACCAATAAAAAGAGTCAACTGCGCTTCGACCTTAAAGAGAAGAGCCAAGAGCTTCATGCCATTAAGGAAGAGAATGAAAGGGAAAAGGGTAAAAGGAAGCGTGCAACAGAAGGTGTCCTAAGTGCTAACTTCAATTTAATTGCACACAACGAAAGTTTAGAGCAAGCAAGTGTGGAAATTGCAAAGTGGAGAAGGTATTACGAAAAAGCTTCCCGTGACAAAAAGGAGTCCGAGGAAAATTTAGAAGCTGTAGTCTTTGAATTGACTGATAGGACTAAAGATCAAGAGGTGCAAATAAGGGATCTTAAATATGACTTTCAAGAAGCCCGCAAGTCTGAACAAGAAGAGCGCTCAAGGAGACTAACCACGGAAGAAACACTTATACAACACACCGATGAGCATAATAGAGCACTTCTAGCTTTGACCGCACTTAGGGAAGTATTTATAAAACAAAGAGAGCTATTTGAGGAAGCAAGGGATGACAAGGATTATTGGAAAAGGAAATATACAATGGTTTCTACGGCGAGTGAGCATGTGAGCATGGTTCCTAAGCTTCTTAAGGATTATGAGAAATGTCGTGAGAATTACGACAAGCTAGTCTTCTTGTGCAATGACTTAATCCAAGGTGGTAAAAGAATTAATGGAGCTTTGTAGAGATATGGTGGACAAGTTCAAAGCGGATATCCAAAGGCGTTCTTAGACATTTACTATTTTTCTTGTTGCATTTATTTTTGAGTGTTTAATTTTCAGTTTCTATTTTCATTTGTAATTCAACAATGAATTTGTAATTCTTTTTCAAGTTTTTCAATTAATAAAGTGTGTTTACTTCCGCATTACTCATTGTTCCTACACTATTCACCAAAAGGATTATTTAAATAAAATGTTTTAATAATAATAAATGTGGATAAGACATTAACATAACCATAACATTCATGACATACATATCATTCCAATTTATTTTCAAAACATTAAGAGAAGGAAAATTGTCTTTATCTCCAGTCACGTCATTGGAGAAGATAACCAAGCAAGCATACCGCCGTATCAAACTAGGTCTCAAAGGAAGAAAGCAATGGAACAACTAGAGCAGAATCAAACCGTCCTTCGCGAAGAAGTGACCCAACTGAAAGGTACTATGGAGGAAATTAAGAGAGGGATGACCCGAATGCTGAGTTTCATGAAGGATCTCATGGATAAACAGAAGAAGGCTAAGGAAACTCAGGATCAGTCTAAGGAGGTACTGGATCATGGCAACCCGCTGATGGGATACATTCTAAGTGGTGACCCTCACAAAATGAATTCCCACTCCTCTAAGAGAGTCATCAGACCCCATGAGGAAGGAGAGACTTCTCAGGAAGGATTCATCCCTACTACACAGAAGGAGGGCGTATCCCGCATAGTTTGCATCCCTGTCAACAATCCTCCTAAGGATGATCGACTACTTAGATCTACAGTATAGGGATATGGATAACACAAATTAAATACCTCAACACAAGCAAACTTCCCCTAACTCTGGATAAGATTCTAAGGATAGCGTACAAATTAAGGCGCTGGAAGAAAGGCTAAAGGCGGTAGAAGGGTACGATGTCTTCGATGTGGATACCCTCGAAATGAGTTTAGTCCCAGATCTGACTATCCCGCACAAATTCAAGGTTCCCAACTTTGAGAAATACAAGGGACTCACATGCCCAAGGAATCACTTGCGCATGTATGTACAAAAAATGGCTGCCTATGCCCATGATCAAAAGCTGAAGATACACTTTTTCCAAGACAGCTTAAGTGGAGCGTCTGTTGATTGGTACGTGCAGTTGGAGAAATCCTATATCTGAAGATGGAATGACCTTGGTAACACATTCCTAAAGCAATATAAGTACAACCTGGATATGGCACCCAACCGGATGCAGCTACAAAATCTGTCATAGAAGGAGGATGAAGTATTCAAGGAGTATGCCCAAAGATGGCGAGAAATGGCTTCTCGAGTCCAACCTCCCTTGATGGAAAAAGAACTGATAGACATGTTTATGGGCACCTTGCAAGGACCATACTACGATAAAATGGTCGGAAGCGTATCTTCAGGATTCTCAGATTTGGTGGTCATTGGTGAAAGGTTCGAAAATGGGATTAAGAATGGAAAGATACAAGGGGCATCCTCAGGTTCTTATCACTCAAAGAGGCCCACCCCAACCTTCGCGAAAAAGAAGGAAGGGGAGACCAATGCAGTAGTGCATCAATAACCTAGACCTCCTATGTCATTTCCACAACAGCAAAACAGGTTTCAAGGCCCTCAAAGGAAATTTGATCCTTTGCCTACATCCAAAAGCGAAATACTGAGATACTTGATAAGCGAATCGTTGGTAGAAATCAAACCATTGGCACCTCCTTCTCCAGGAAAGGCTACGCCCAAATTCAATGCCAATGAAAGGTGTGAATACCATGTTAATTCTCCCGGACACACATTGAAAAAATGTTGGGCCTTCAGACATAAGGTTCAGGATCTGACATAGTCAGGGCAATTGCCTTTGACAAACCCAATGTAAAGACGAATCCTATGCCCCACCATGATGGGGAAGTCAATGCAATAGAGGTCGTTACCGAGCAAGAGTTGGTTCAAAAAAGAAGCTCCCCCATAGATGCACTTAAGAGGTATCTACTTATGAAGGGGTTCATCTTAGAACATAACGAAGCTTTCAAAGACACTCTACAAAGGCTCATGGGTTAAGGGTTGATTCAGCTGAAGGAGCATTCTAAGGAGGAATATGTAGCCATGGTAGATAGTAACGAGCCATTGATGATACCCAACCAAGGGGCAAGGAAGCCATTAATCATCCCATGTTCTAAACTACCATTGCGGATACCCACGCAAGAGCATACTAGGGTCATCCCGATTAACCAGAACAGAGCTCCATATCCTTTGGACAAAATGAAAGCAGTACCCTGGTAATACAATTTTGGCGCTAATACGGCTGTGTGAAATATCTTGGGACCTGGATGCATAACCCGTAGCGGTCGCATATTCAAAACTGTGCAGGCACAACCAAAGCCTAATGAAAACGTGACACAAACTAGTGATCAAGATTCTATGGGACCAAGTGTCGAGACTACCCCTAAGGATAAAGAAGCCACTAATAAGGATGCTGAGGAATTTTTGGCTTTGATCAAGAAAAGTGACTATAGGGTGGTGGATCAGTTACAACAGACACCATCCAAAATATCACTTCTATCGCTATTAGTGCACTCCGATAAGCATCGTGACGCCTTGATGAAGAATCTGAATTCCGCCCATGTAACTAAAGACATCACTGTAAATCAATTCCATAGGATGGTGGCTAATCTAACTACAGGGGCATGTCTGGGGTTCAGTGATCATGAGTTATCTCCGCAAGGAAAAACGCACAACAATGCCTTGCACATCTCTATAAAATGTGGAAAGGCTCGTCTATCTAGGGTTCTGACTGACACAGGTTCGTCACTAAATGTGATGCCAAAAGCTACCCTCGACAAGATAGCCTTGGAAGGTCTTGTGGTCAGACCAAGCCGTCTGGTGGTCAAAGCCTTCGATGGATCACAAAGTCCCGTGTTTGGGGAAGTAGACCTACCAGTTGTAATTGGTCCTCATGCCTTCTGTATCAACTTTCAAGTAATGGAGATAGAACTAGCTTACACATGCCTGCTATGGCATCCTTGGATTCACGCAGCTGGGGCAGTTACATCCACTCTCCATCAAAAGTTAAAGTTTGTAGATGGAAACTCCATAATAACCATCAATGGAGAGGAAGATATATTTGTCAGCAACTTGGATTCGTACAAATACATCGAGGTGGGAGAAGGGGCATTAGAAACTGCATTCCAAGCGCTAGAGATTGCAACTGCGGTCACGCTACATGTTGAGAAAATACGAAGGGCGGTAACATCTTGGAGAGACCTATAAGACCTGAATGTGGAAGGCTGGGGAAAAGTGCCAGAAATCTTGGAGAAGAAGGATCGCTTAGGGTTAGGATATCAACCGTCGAAGATCACAAGCGTTGTGAAGGAGGAACAACGATTCCCCCCGATTATGCAGACTTTCGTGACAGGCGGGTACGAACACGTGGCTATGATATCCAACATGGACTCTAAAGAGGGAACATCCAACTTCATCCGAAGGGTTAGATCAGGAGAGCAGCTCCAAAACTGGACAAGCTTGGAGATACCGGAGATAGTTTTCATTTCAAAGTAATTTGCTTTTGTGTTTTTCTTTCAATAAAGACAATAACGCTCATGCCTCGCCCTAAGTATAGAGTTGGTTTGTAAGGGCCCCATTTACTTTCAAATTTAAGGTTTATTAATAAAATTGTCGTTTGCATTTTGGTATAGAAAACATTGTCTCTTCTTGCATTTACCTCTTTTCAAAATGACAAATAAACTTTTCATAAAAAGCACATCCATATCTGCATACTAAAAACAAAACATAAAACATGTGCAGATCACATTCTAACACTACCGATAATAATACTGCTGGAACTCAATATAAACTCGAGGCTCTCGCTAATCAGTCCGAGGAAGGGGATGAGGATGACGATGAACTTTCGGAAGAATTGTCAAGGTTAATGGACAGAGAATCCAAAACCATGCTCCCTCCTCAGGAGGCCATTGACATCATAAACTTGGGTACGGATAAAGAACCCAAGGAAATCAAAATTGGGCAACACTGAACAAGGATATGAAAGCAACACTAATCAAGCTCCTCCACGAGTATGCATAATTATTTGCTTGGTCATATCGCGACATGCCAGGATTAGATACATACATCGTTGTACATAGATTACCGCTCAAAGAAGGGTGTGCACCTGTCAGACAAAAGCGTAGAAGAGTTCGTCCTGACATGGACAACAAAATCCGAGAAGAGGTACTCAAGCAGTTCGACGCAAGGTTTCTTGCCATGGTTGACTATCCACCGTGGATTGACAACATAGTGCCAGTTCCTAAGAAAGACGGGAAAGTACGCATGTGTGTGGATTATAGGGATCTAAACAAAGCAAGTCCGAAAGACGACTTTCCACTACCACACATAAATGTGTTGGTGGACAATACAACACAAGCTTCGGTTTTCTCCTTCATGGATGGGTTCTCTGGGTATAATCAAATCAAAATGGCTCCCGAAGACTTGGAGAAAACAAATTTTATGACGTTCTGGGGCACCTTCTGCTATAAAGTAATGCCCTTTGGATTACGAAACGCAGGGGCAACATATCAGCGAGCCATGGTCACACTGTTCAATTTTATGATTCACAAGGAGGTCGAAGTATATGTGGATGATATGATTGCTAAGTCTTGTACAGAAGAATAGCATATCACACACTTGCAAAAATTGTTCGAGCGCGTAAAGAAATTCAAACTGAGGATAAACCCAAACAAGTGTACATTTGGTGTGAGGTCAGGAAAGCTACTAGGATTCATTGTGAACCAGCGAGGCATAGAAGTAGATCTCGATAGGGTGAACGCTATACAAGAAATGCCTGTTCCAAGGACAGAAAAAGAGGTTCATGGGTTCTTGGGTAGGTTGAACTACATCTCAAGGTTCATATCACACTTAACAGCTACGTGTGAGCCTATATTCAAGCTACTAAGGAAAGATTAGCCGATCAAGTGGAACGATGATTGTCAAGTTGCCTTCGGAGCTATAAAGAGCTACTTACAAGAATCACCAATACTCATACCTCCCTTACCAGGAAGACCACTAATCATGTATCTCACAGTCCTCGAAAGGTCTATGGGATGTGTATTGGGGCAACAAGATGAAACAGGCAGAAAGGAGAACATTATTTACTAATTTAGCAAGAAATTCACGGATTGAGAATCTCGGTACACACCATTGGAAAATACATGTTGTGCCTTAGCATGGGCCTCCAAACGTCTACGACAATATATGCTGACCCATTCCACATGGTTGTTATCGAGGATGGATCCTTTGAAGTATGTGTTCGAAAAGCAAGCTCTCACGGGTAGAATCGCAAGGTGGCAAATGTTACTGTCAGAATATGACATACAATATGTCACTCAAAAAGCAATAAAAGGGAGTGTACTGGTAGAACACCTTGCTCACCAACCCCTCAAAGAGTATCAATCTATGAAGTTCAACTTCCCTGACGATGACATCATGGTGATAAGGGATTACGAAATACCAGGACCCGACGAAGGACCTGAACCAGGGGCAATATGGACACTTATGTTCGATGGGGCCTCAAACGCAATAGGACATGGTATAGGGGCAGTCTTGACATCTCCTGACAATCGTCACTTACCTTTCACTGTGAGACTATGCTTTGACTGTACCAACAATATTGCAGAATATGAAGCATGCATATTGGGATTAGAAGCTACGATTGATCTAAGGAATAAATTACTTGAGGTGTATGGGGATTCAGCATTGGTGATCCACCAAGTCAATAAAGAATGGGATACTCGAGATGCAAATCTAACCCCATACCGGGACCTCATACCGGAGTTAATGGCTGAATTTGAAACAATCACTTTCACTCACATCCCAAGAGAAGAAAATCAAAGGGCTGATGCACTGGCAACACTTTCCTCTATGTTCAAGGTAACTTAGCTGAACCACGAACCACGAATAACGGTTAGACACTTCGATGAGCCGGCCTATTGTCTCACAATCGAGAAGCAGCCTGATAATAAACCATGGTACCAAGATATCAAAAGGTACTTGGAGAAACAAGAATACCCGGAGAATGCCTCTACGATTGACAAAAAGACACTAAGGAAATTGGCAGCCAAGTTCTTCCTGAGTGGAAGTATCCTATACAAACGGAATTATGAATCGGTGTTACTAAGGTGTGTGGATAAAAATGAGGCTAAGGAGATTATCAAAGAGGTACACGAAGGAACCTTTGGAACCCATGCAAATGGATATTCAATGGCGAGAAAAATACTATGAGCAGGATATTACTGGTTGACAATGGAAGCTGACTGTTTCCAATACTCAAGAACATGTCACAAATGCCAAATCTACGCTGACAAAATACATATGCCACCTAATCCGTTGAACGTTCTGAGTTCACCGTGGCCATTTGCAATGTGGGGGATTGACATCATAGGGATGATCGAACCAAAAGCTTCTAATGGACACCGATTCATATTGGTTGCCATAGATTACTTCACCAAATGGGTTAAAGCCGCTTATTACACTAACATGACGAGACAAGTAGTCACCCGGTTCATTAAGCATAACATCATCTGCCGGTATGGGGTTCCACACAGGATTATCACCTACAATGGGTCGAATCTAGACAACAACATGATGAATGAGTTGTGCAAGAATTTTAAGATTGAACATTACAATTATTCACCATACAGGCCTAAGAAGAACGGCATTGTCGAAGTTGCGAATAAAAACATCAAAAAGATAATACAAAATATGGTGAAAACATATAAGGATTGGCACGAGATGCTTTCCTTCGCCCTGCACGGTTAGGGGTGTTCGCGGTGCGCACATCCATAGGGGCAACACCTTTTTCCTTGGTTTATGGTATGGAGGCAGTCCTCCCTATCGAAGTGGAGATTCCTTCATTACGAGTCCTGGATGACACAAAGTTAGAAGAATCTGAATGGGTAAAAACTCGTTTTGATCAACTTAATCGCATTGAAGAAAAGCGACTGACCACTTTGTGTCACGGGCAACTCTACCAGAAAAGGATGAAAAAGGCGTTCGATAAAAAGGTCTGTCCTCGAATTTACAAAGAAGGTGATGTCGTCCTCAAGAAAATTCAACTACCTCGACTTGACGCCCGTGGAAAGTGGACGCCTAACTACGAAGGTCTATATGTCATAAAAATGGTATTCTCAGGAGGAGCACTTGTCCTCACTACAACGGATGGGGATGAGCTACCGCACCCAATTAATTCCGATGCGGTCAAGAAGTATTACGCCTAGCAAAGGCAAGGTCATAGGCTATGAGCCGAAGGCAAACTACAAAGGATAAGGATTTGTGCAATCATCCACTTCTAAGGTTAAAGGATTACAGGGACCCTCGAAAACAAAGGAGCAACGAGAGTATTAATATCATTGCTATTTGTCATTTTCTTTTTCACATTTTTGTACATTCGCCGATTTAAGGCAATATCAATAAAAGCTTTATTTTCTTTCATACTACGCTTTCTCGTCATTTCAATACCATTTACAAAGGATAAATTATTTTCATAAAATTTAACTTGGATTTAATATGAGAAACTTACAAATTTTTAATACAAAAGCGACAAAACAAAACTACGAAATCTCCGGAGGACAACATACGCCTTACGCCGCGATCATTCTGATCTACCCCGACTCTTTTACAAAGGATATTATCAATGGATCATTCAAACACGATCCGGACTAGGATTTATTCTGAATAAACATTCTACGCACAAACAATACAAACCGGCACAAGCAAAACCTTGGCGCAAGGCTAAGCAGGGTTAAACAATCCAGTGGGCTATAAGGAGATAAAGCTTTTGGATCATCATACATACATACGCATTTGCATACATACATGCAACATTTACGCTCAACCATTGTGCATCTGCAAATGATAATATAAGCATACGAGCATCGCACTATCAAACATTACTCATATACAAATAATTCATACATCTACATTGTACAAACAACAGGATTACATGCATATACATGATGCATACGCATTTACAATACATCATTTACGCAGGTAAGCTTGCTACAACCATAGCAAGTGATCCTTTTGGTGTAGGTAAGCTTGTCAGAACCATGGCAAGTGATCCCTTCGGTGCAAGTAAGCTTGTCAGAACCATGGCAAGTGATCCCTTTGGTGCAGGTAAGCTTTCTACAACCATGGCAAGTGATCCCTTTGGTGCAGGTAAGCTTGTCAGAACCATGGCAAGTGAACCCTTTGGTGCAGGTAAGCTTGTCAGAACCGTGGCAAGTGATCCCTTAGGTGCAGGTAAGCTTGCTAGAACCATAGCAAGTGATCCCTTGGGTGCAGGTACGCTTGTCAGAACCATGGCAGGTAATTCCTTCTATGTAGATAACTACGAAGACTTACTAGAACTATAGTAAGTGGGTTACACCAACTGCGAAGGTTCCAAAGTGGCTTATAGATAACATCGTTAGGTTTCAAAAAAGTCCTAGAACTCTTCCATGTATTAAAAAATGAGGGCGATATGCCTTGTCAAATTTGGACAATTTTGAAGGAAAAATGTGAAACAAATGTGGTTCAATTTGGATTTTCTTGCAAATGGGCCTAACCTTTTAAGATATAATCTTGATCCACAAGTTATCCAAGTCACCAAATTCATTTGCCACGAATTATTAGGTTTTATTTGATTTTATATGATTTTTTATTCCTTTAAAAGGTGATTAAAGTTATATAAATCAAGTGGAAAATCAAATATTTGATTGAAGACCTCATAAAGAACAATTCCAATTAGCAATTACGTCATATTACAATATAATTTCGTGCATAAAGAGATTGGAAAGAGAAGGAGCAATATTGATCAAATTTGGAAAGATTCCATTCAAGTTTCAATCACAGATCAATTTCACAAATTATAAGGATTTAATGCAAGTTAGTTAACCTAATACGTTCCACTATAAGTATAAAACATAAGCCAATGCATTAGGGGATGAAATTTTGGAGCAAGAACCCTATTCAAAGAGCAAAAAAATCTTCAAGAACTCAAGATCGGTTTAGGAGATTGATGACGTTTCAAAGGATTCTGAGCATTGCTACATGTTCATTGGAGATTGCTGAAGCTATTTGGATACTCACACGACCTCAGCACCCCCAGAATTATCTCCAATAAGCCATGGTATGTCGTTTTAAAATCAAGGTCGATTACGTGGATTCACGCATTCATAATGAATTTGGTTTGCATATTCTGGTTTGTTTTAGTGTGTAGATTGTTTCTGGGCAATAAATTGGTTATTTACGTGGTTATATCGTGATCAACCATTGTTAGGGTTTAAGGTCTTAATTTGGGGCTTTTTGTTTTAGGTAAAATTGGGGGTAATTAAGGGTACCATTGTGCTCAGGGGAACTGGACGAAGGGGTTGGGAGGGTCGCGAAACATTTATATGTGTGTATGTGGGTTTTAATGTTTGCAGGTGTATTTCTACGAACAAAATCGTAGCAGATTCGTAGCTCAATGTTCAGGAAATTATAGGGTCTGGTGGGGAAGATGACTGCGTGGCAACACGCCACTGGTTTGTTTGAAAAGCGACTAAGGAGAAGTTGAAGAGTAGATTTGAGGATTGTTTGAGAAGAGGTTCATTGTCTGAGTGTATGGTCGTAGAGTTACGCCTGTTTTGTCGAGTAAGAAGAAATAAGGTTCTATGAGGTAATGTTTCTTGAAGATATTTGATTCTAAGTGCGACGATGATCATGTTGAACATTTAAGGATTGTGTTATCGGTGTTGAAAGAGAAGAAGGTTATGTAAAGCTTTCTGAATGCGAGTTTTGGTTGGAAGAAGTGAATATTCTTGGATATGGGATTTCGAGTTGAGGTGTGTTGATGCAGATATCGATAGGTGGTAGCTTATGCTTCAAGGTAACTTAAAGTTCATTAGAGGAATTATTCGATGTATGTATTGGAGTTTTTGCCGTTGTGTTTGGTTTGGAATGTAAGAGGCATTGTTTGTTTGGATTAAGGTTTGATGTGTTGAGTGATCACAAGAGTCGAATATGAGGTAAACAAGACGAGTAGAATTTCAAAGGATTTTAATCTTTGGCTTGAATTACCATCCTGGAAAAGTGAAGGTTGTGGCTGATGCATTGAGTAGGAAATAATTTTATAAGTTATGTTGAGGATTCAAGAATTGGAAATCGTTGGAAAGATTTAGAGAGTTGAGTTTGGTTGTGAAGCAACGTCTTCGTGTGTTAAGTCGGTATGTTGAAGCCTACTCGTGATATTTTGACAAGATGATATTGATTAATCAAGGAAAAAGTGATAACTTTTGGATTGTCGAGAATGGTGTCATGAGATGTTGTGATCGAGTTTGTATTCCTGATAGTTCGAATACGGACAAAGAGAACTTTGGATGAGGAACATCGTAATGATTTGAGTATTAATCATAGTGTTAAGGATGTATCAAAATTTGAGGAAATGTGTAGTGGTAAAGTATGAAGAGGAATATACCAGAATTGTGTATTTGAGTTGGATTTGTCAGGAACCGTTTCGTTTGGTGCAACAGTTACCTATTTTCGAGTGGAAGTGAGATAGTATCTCTATGGATTTTGTTCCGAGATTGCCGAGGCATCGAGTAATGGTGAAGTGAGTGGGTCAGTGTGGATAGTTGATGAAATGTGCTCGTTTTATTCCGATGAAGCTGGATTATTCGATGAAGAGACTTGTTAATTTATGCATCGAAAGGATTGTGTGTTTGCATGGTATTTTCTTCGGATATTGGAATGATATCTTTTGGAGCTTTGTTTGGTCGTAAGTGTAGAACATTTTGTATCGGTATGAATCGAGAGAGAGAGTGGATGTGGTTTTGATGTTGAGATGGTTGTGTCGACTGAATTTTTGGGGACGAAAATGTTTTAAGTGAGGGAGAGTTGTAACAGCCCAAATTTTATTATTTGGCTAACTAAATTAAATAAGCATTTATTTACTTAATTTGGACGAAGTTTGATAATTAATTGGATCGTCGGTGTTATTGAGAAACGTGTTTCGATTATTAAGTGAAGTTGGAATTTATTCGGTTAATCGAAGAATTAATAAAATGGAATATGTAGAGAAATAATATTAGAAATAATATTATTATTGGATTTTATTTATTTGAGATAAAGTCAGATTTAATTGGATTAATCATAAAGTATTATTAAGGGCAATAATATTATTTGTTGGAGCATAATTATTTATTTGACTACTCTATTTTATTAATGGGCCTAATTAGTTAGGAAGTGGAATTATATGGGTTAAGCCCAATATGAATAATATAGTAAGGGTTTGGGAAGAGTAGAGGTATCATAAATTTGGCTCATTTTGGAGAAGAGGAAGAGGAAGAAAGGGGAAGAACAACAAGGGGCAAAAGCTAGGGTTTGAAGCACATTGAAGAGGTAAGGGGGAGAATCCTTATTATTATGGGTTAGTATGATTGGGTCAAAGGGGTAAATTAACATGATTAGGTGATTGTGTCGAAATTAGAATTGAATTTGGAAATATCGTTGAATTGCTGTGCGGAAAAAAAAATTGAATTAGGAAACAAATAGATCTTGCCTTCGTCACTTGTAGCTACGGCGGTCGGCACACCTAATTCGCCATGGTATTTGCGTTTTTCATACTACAGTCTGTGCTATTATGTTGTTTCGTTCTACTTCATACATGTGCAGCTCTATTTCATGTTTTCATATATTATTAATTATAATATATATTTCATACCAAATGAAACCTCATTAAGCCTAGTATTTGTGTTTTCTATAGCTATTATTATGTGTACTGTTTCTTTATTTTTTTTCTGGTTTTTATAAGTGCCTTGTTTTATTTCTATTGTTTTTGCATACTATTATTTAATATATATTATAATAGTAGAATGTAATAGAAATGAGCATAATTATGAAATCAAATAAAGTTGAAAATAGTAGTAAATAAATTGTGTATCTGTAGCATTTAGAAAACAACATAAAATGAAAAATAGTCCCGTTGACCGAATAGCGGAATTAAGCGGTATAATTAGTTGTCCGAAAATTGATGAAAATTTACGTCGTAGCTAAGTTTAATTAGTAGATTAACATGGTGGTGTTAATTTGTTGAAAACGTGATATTTATGGACCGACCGAAATAGTGTGAATTTGAATACCTTTTAAATTAAATATTGGCTTTAGAATAGAAAATGAATTAGAAACTTGGAACTAATGTAGTGTAATTATTAATTGGTTGATTTAATTAATAGTTAAATTAATTGCAATGAGTTTAATTGATTGGAATATACTTGAAGTTGGATCAATTATTCGGTTTGTCGGTAAATTACGGTATTTTGAGGATTCGTCCGTAATTGTGTTTTGGCTTGAATATGTATGTTGAGAATAATATATGTATATGCCATGATGTTGTGCTAGTATTGATTCTCTGTGGTTAGTTGGTTAGCATTAAACTAATGATTAATTGCTTGACGTTGAAAGTGTGTGTTCAAGTATAATTGACAAAAATGAGAATTAACATGAGATAGTATGGTTACTAGTGTTAATTGGATTGTGTGAATTGTAATTGATTAATTGGCCTCTTATATATGAATGATGTGTGTGTGTGTTGTGAATGTTGTGTACAATTGGTGGATAATTCATAGAGTTGAATTATTGTGATATGCGGAAAGTTAAGATGGTAGAGATGATCTTAATTGCATATATTTGTGATATCGTAATGCTATGTGTATGAGTTCGGTAATTGATTATGTACACTTGGTGTTGTGGTGATATTTGTATTAACTTTGATAATTGAGAATGGGTGATGTTTGAATACGTAATTGGTTAAATGCGGAAATATGTGATAATTATGGATATGTGCATGATTGAGAATATAGTATTGAGACATTATACTCGTATACTTGTTGTACGTTTAATGTATGTGATTATATTGATTAGTATCAATTTACATGATTAGGCAAGGTGTAATGTATTCCTATAATTGATGATTTAACCATTGTATCTTATTATACTTTCTTCATAATGGTTCGTATTCTCACCCTTCTATTTTAATGTTGCCCTCGTTTGGCGACATGCAGGTTTTACGACTAGTAGCTGGCGTGTGATCTAGTCGGAGTTTCTTCTGAGTTGCTTGGTAATTAAGTAGCGAGTCAATGCTCTGGTCATGTAACACTGGGTAGCTTAGATGTTGAACTCATGTTCTATTTGTTTATGTATTTTGTTATAACTTGTGAACCTGTTTAATTAGTTACTTGTTGTTGAGAGGCTTTAAGCCAAATATTATGATTACGGTTATCTTCCGAGTTGTTTATGGAGATATGATCATGGTATGGGACATGTATCATTTATATGAAACACATGAGTATTACCTTCCGCTGTTAATGCATATTCTAGATGAATTATGATTAAATGTTTAGGTGTTATTTGAAATGACCAGGTGTATTATATATTGTAGATAAATGCTGTCGGTTTTTAAAAGCTTTTTAGTTTTTGAAAATGTCGATGTGACGCCCTTTTGAATTATATGCATGCTTATTCTCTGATTATATGCTTATTTATTTTGGGGTATAAAAGGGGTGTTACATTTTCCTTTAATGATTGTGGGTTTCATATATTATGTTCTCGGCGCGTGTATATTATGAATGATTGATTTGGTTGAGTTGGTGAGAGAGAGAGAGAGAGAGAGCATTTGAGTGAGGGGCTTGGGTTCGAATAATATAATTCAAATAGCTTTATTTACTAAAAGGTTTTAACCGATTCGATTGGTTACGATGATTAGTAATCTTCATAACTTCGTTATTTGTTTTAATCAAACCTATTGATTACGATAATTAACGATAATTAATTTCCTTCATATTAATAACCCATTTAAAATACAATCAATTTGTTAATGGTTATAATCGAATCAATCGATTAGGATAATTAATAATCCTTCATTAATTTATTAATTGTTTTAATCAAACTAATTGGTTGCGATGGTTAATAATAAAATAATTCAATTCCCAAAACAATTCAAATAAACTATTAAAACACATTTATTTGCTAACAGTGATAATTGAATCAATCGATTAGAATAATTAGCAATTCTTTATTTATTTGTTAATTATGGTAATCAAACCTATTGATCATCGCGATTAATGAAACATATTATAATTAGGGTTGTACGCCATATTAAAACACAATTCCTTTTACAAAATTACGAACTATGAATTTCAAAACTGCGATAAGGTAATTCAAAATACCTTCACACATTCATAATAATTCTAAGGCGTACAACCCTACCCCGAACTACGTAAACTCTGATCCTCCATAAGGAGGTACGTAGGCACTTGGCAACAAGGCGAGTCCCCTTCCCCAAAATCTCAATTAGGTTTAAATCTCACTTTTCACCCTATTCATTTTCCGTCATTAGCCATAAACCATAAACCCTACCATGATACTCTTATAAACCTTAAACATAAAACCTTAGGAAAGGGTTAAGGGTGCCTAACACCTTCCCTTAACCTGAATATAATAACTTACCCAGATCTCTTAATTGCGTAGGGTTTCCTATTCGCCCTGGTAGAATAGGTGGCTACTCTAAATTCTAAATTTTGAGGGCAGGTTGCTACACCTTGTAAGTTCAAGTTAGTCATATGGGCAGGAGGTTCGTACACATGACCTGGAGGCACCGAAATGTCCTGCTCGTCTTCATATTCTTCATTGATTATGTCGTCAACTTCAGTTTTCTATTCATCTTCTTCTTCTTCTTCATCTATAACATCCACCTCTGCTTGCTCGTCGACGGGTGGGTCAATAACTTGTGATTGAACAACACATGATTGTTGTGTATCGACCTGTATGGTAACATACAACTCGATGCATTTGTACCCAGAATATTTTTGATTAGCAAACATATTCTGGAGGTCTTCTTTATTTTGAACCTCAACTTGGTAAAACTTAACCGGGTTGTTGTCACAAAAAAAAGGATATTGGTAGAAAATTTGTGCAATATAACCCATTCCAATCTTTGCCTCTAATTGCTTACGGAAGTATGTAAAATTGGCTTTTCTGCTTAATGAAAATGTAACAACTTCAGTGTTTCTCATAAGAAAACCAGCTGTTTCAGATATGAATGTCTCACCGTTTAGATGGGCATTGACTACGTATTGTGGTGGGGATTCCATTGTTTTGGATAAGTGTTTGTCTATGTGTGTTGGATTGTAAAGAGATAGTGTTTGGCTGTGTGTGTTGGATTGTAAAGAGATATTGCCATTCTTAAGTAGCCTAGGATATTACTGTTCATCAACACGCCTACAGTAAAACACACTGATCAATATATGTTCTGAAGATTCAAACATGATGGTACAAGACGAACATTGATAAAAGTCTGCTATGAATATTCCAACATGATGGGACTAGACAAACGCAGACTGATCAATAACGTTTGCAACAATAGTACAACTTTAATTAAATTTTTTAACTTCTAGCTACATCATAATAATGTTTGCAACAACCAGTAGAACTTTAATTAAATTTTTTAACTTCTAGCTACATCATAATAACGTTTGCAACAACCAGTACAACTTTAATTAAATTTTTTAACTTCTAGCTACATCATAATAACGCTTGCAACAACACAACGATTTAAAATTAAGATGCAACACCGCAATGATTTAAAACTAGATTGAAACACAATAAACATAACATTGAAATACATACTTCAAACACAATAACATTATATCAGGACTCACGGAACTATAACTGCTAGAACAAGTGGATCTTGAATGCCTCTATTAACTTCTCCACTGTATGTCCAAAATATTAGATCCACATCGACGTCATTTTTCACACGATCCCAATAATACATGTAGTTGCCTTCTGGTCTTGCATCTGTCAAGGTTACATATGGACAATGATAATCTATTTGTTTAACTTTGCGGATAGGACCATCAAGTTGTCGAAACCCAGCGTTGATGGCCCTCACAATTCTACTAAACTCCCAACGCGGGTTCAGACATACCCTCGTGTGATTACCTTCCTCAAAAAACACTACAGCCCAAACAGAAATGATTAGTGACTATTGGAAGTAAGAACAACAAAAGATTTTATAATTTAACCTTCACACACACCTCTATTTATAGAAGATCAAACCCCTTCTACCAATTTTTTTGGAGGGAAAATATAGTACAATATTTCATTTTAGGCGGGAAATATTATAAATGATTATTAATAAATTGTTATTTATTTATTATTTTTAGTGTTCTCCATCATTAATAACGTAGTGACGAGAAAATATCCATTCATTAAAAGTGGCAATATGTGTTGAGCATTTGATAGAAAGATACATTGAAAGTTACGAAACAGAAATTAAAAAAACTACGACATCTTAAAAATTACAACGGTTAAAATAATGTCATCTCTGGCCTCCATCATTCGAACGCAATCGACGTCGTATTCCATATTCTCCCACCAACATTCCCTTACCCCTATCACAGCACCACCCCTTGTTCTTAGCCTCTTGATACTTCTGATATCTTCCCTGGGGTTGTACTCCCCATCTAAAAACTTCAGGATAGTCCTCTTAATTTGGTCCACAAAATTGATATTCCAAAACATAACAGGAATGGGGGGTTTGACGGGAGAGAATATGACATGCTCGTTCCTTCTACGATACTCCGGTTCATAGTCAAGACACTTAATTTGTGGCGAGGGATCTGACTTCTGGTGCGATCCTTCTGACTTAATGCGAGACATTGTTATTTTATGTGTAGTATTTCATCCATACGAAACCCTAATTTATAGAAGGATTTGGTGACTAAGGAAACCCTAATGCGAGACATTGTTGCCTGTTGTTCACAGACACGCCTAATTTAAAAAATTCCTGATAAATGCAAGCACACTGATCAATGCCTGCTTTGAAGATTAAAAAATGACGGGACTAGACGAATGCATGTGTATCTGACTGTCCAAAACACACACATACGGTATGGGACATCAAGACAGCTTCACTACAGGACAAAATGGGAACCCTAATTTTCAAATAGCCTTTCCAGGAAGGCGACATTTCATATGGCGCAAATGTGTTAAATTAAAGTGAATGCACCATTTGAAATGGCGTATGTACACGTGGCCAATTTTGTCCTTTTCCCCATGCAGTCCCATACAGCTATCACGCATGCGTCTGAACCAGAAGACTGTATACATGCATGCGTCTAAAAGGAATCCCGTGACCTACATGCGTCTGAAATGAATCCTGTAACCTACAATGCATGCATGCCACCCTATCCTGTCACCTAAACCTACACTTCATGCATGCCACCCTAGACTATCCTACACCTATACTGTATGCATGCCACCCTAGTCTACACAAGCAACACCTAACACTACTACATGTTGTGACATGTCCAGCATGCAGCATGTTACCATTTCATCTTTCTCATTATATATTTGCTATCTCTCCTCATCTTTCTCATCAGCAACACAAATTTCTAGTCTCCAAATTTCGTTTCATCTTGCTTTTAAAGTATTTTCAATCTGCAGATACCAAGTATGTCTCTCATAACAATGGGAAATAAGAAACGTGGGACGAAGGAAAACATCGAAACTTATGTAAGTTTTTTAGTTATGCTTAACATTCTATTTTATTATAACTGCATATTAATCTTGTGTTAATTTTTTCAGGACTTTTCCCGATTCCGTACCCGTAGTCACGCTATCGTCGCTCCTGATGAATTTATAATACCATATTTACAAAGGGCTGGTTTCGGACACATCATCAGCATCACAGAATCAGCCATTGATCTAAAATTTGTACGGGCCTTGTTAGAACGATGGAAGCCAGAGACTCACACGTTCCATCTTCCAACCGGGGAATGCACAATAACCCTGGAAGATGTGTACATGTTGTTGGGCCTTCCGATATCAGGTAAGGCCATTAATGGGCCTGTACAACAAGCAAATTCCCATTGCGATCAAGCATTGGGCATCGATCTGATAGAAGGTGATGTAGGTTCTAGGGGCCAGGGTGTCAACCTAAATGCCCTAAAGCTATATCATAGTAACTTTCATTTGGACAAAAATTCGTCTGAAGATAGAAAACTAATGAAAATAAGGTGTTACCTGATGTTACTTTTTGGAAGTGTGTTATTTCCAGACAGTACCGGTAACACGGTAAATTTTATGTATTTACG
Organism: Vicia villosa; assembly: GCF_029867415.1. Taxonomy (NCBI): domain Eukaryota; kingdom Viridiplantae; phylum Streptophyta; class Magnoliopsida; order Fabales; family Fabaceae; genus Vicia; species Vicia villosa. The sequence continues at coordinate 78,119 of NW_026705913.1, forward strand.
TTTTCTTATGGACATTAATAGAGTGAGTCAATATAGCTAGGGGTCTACTGTCGTGGCTATGTTGTACCAATCCTTTTGAAAGAATGCTAAGAGGGGTTCTTGCACATTCTATGGATGTGCTCTATTCGTCCAAATGTGGGGGTGGTGGAGAATGCGTATATTGGCCCCCGCAAACAGAACCATCTGGACATTCTCCTACGCAAGTGTAGTACCCTGCCTTAAAAATTTAAACTTTTAGAGTCGCCACCTATCCTACCAGGGCGAATAGGAAACCCTACACAGTTAAGAGATTCTGGGTAAGTTATTATATTCAGGTCAAGGGAAGGTGTTAGGCACCCTTAACCCTTTCCTAAGGTTTGCATTTAAGGGTTGTAAGAGTATTATGGTAAGGTTTAGGGTTTATATCTAAGAAAATGAATAGGGTGAAAAGTGATATTTAAACCTAATTGAGGTTTTGGGGAAGGGGACTCGCCTTGTTGCCAAGTGCCTACGTACCTCCTTATGGAGGATCAGAGTCTACGTAGTTCGGGGCAGGGTTTTACGCCTTAGAATTAATATGAGGTTGTCTGAAGGTATTATGAATTACCTTATCGTTGTTTTGAAAATCCGTAGTTTGTGAAAGAGATGTGTTTTGAATGTGGTGTACAACCCTGATTATAATATGTTCTATTAGTCGCGATGGTCAATAGGTTTAATCACCATAATTATCAGATTTAATAAAGAATTGCTAATTATTCTTATCGATCGATTCGATCATCACCATTAGCAAATAAATGTGTTTTAAATAAATTATTTGAATTGTTTCGTATAAGTTATTTTGAAGTTTAAATAAAATAGTTTTTATCATTAACCATCGCAATCGATTAGTTCGATTAAAACGGTTAACGAATAAGCCTTTTAAAATAATTGAAGAATAAAAGTGTTAATCTTATTATTATCATTATTAAATATGCTCTTCACCAACGCGATTAATAGATATAATCGAATCGAAGAAAAGTCATAAGAACCAAATTAAACAAAAAAAACCAATTAATATTTATAAATAAAACTAATTCTCATTTTTATTCACGCAGGGGGTGTATCATTAACTAAGGTAGTAAATCTGGGTGTGTAATTAGAAGAGGCTAAGGCCCAATGGGGTTGGGACCTGTTGGATCCAATAGGTGAAGGTGTAGGGGAGTCTGGTGCGTTACAGAGCTGGGAGCGTTGGATCTGGATTTAGGGTAATCATGCAGTCTGCATGCGTTTGATCAAAAGAGTGTACAGGATGGATGGCGCACTGAATCATGTTCAGTGACGCAAACAAGTGGCCATAAAAGGGCCACTTGTCATCATCCAATGGTGTATCTGGCAATACAAAAACGAAACCTCTCCGATTCCCTTTCCTTTTTTCTTTTCTTTTTCTCTCTCTTCTCTCTCTCACTCTTACTTCTTTCTCCCTCTTACAAACACAAACCCAGAAAACCACCACCCACCACCGGCCGGAAATCACCTTGGCCGGTGGCTCCACCCCAACCACCCCTTCGATCGCCCCAAAACCCAGAAAAAAACCTAAGCCAGATGAAGATCATCATGATCTTCATCTTCCCCACACCCAAACTTCAAGCAAAACCCAAAAAACCAACCCAAAAAATTAACCCTAACCCCCAAACTTATGAACCCTAACAATCTAAACCCTAACCCTTATGAACCCTAACCCTAACTTATTCAAATCGTCCCCAAAATACACATGCAAACGCGATGCAAGACACAAACATGAAAGCTAAGTGAATCCGGCGTTCACCTTTTTCCTTGAATATTGGATCGTGTAAGCTCCTTTCGCTAATCCTCTTCTTCTTCTGTGTTTTCTCGCAGGTACGAAGATGAATATGACGGTTCAAGTTGCTTAGGGTTCGAGTTGTCCAGAAAATCCTCCTCCTTCATCTAATTTTTTCCGCTCTTTTATATTATTAGGGTTTAAATCGTTTAGGAAACATTAGATTGTTAGATTAGATTTGATTAGATTATTGATTTGTTTTAGAATTTGATTCAATGTAAGATTAATTCTGATTTTAATATTGCTTGATTATATAATAAAATTCGATTTTGTTCAATCCAATCTTTGATTCGATTTCATTTTGTTATTTGATTGATTCTGTTGGTTCAATCGTGGGCTTGGATTTCCAGATTAGGGTTTGTGAGGTTGGCTGCGGCGCTGTGAGGATGGCTAAGAACGAACGTGAATAGGACCGGGTTGGGTCCTGGGTTGACCTGGTCCATTGTTCTGATCCATACAAAACCGGTCCAAAACCCTTGGCCCAATATCTCCACCTGGCCCACTGACGCCAATGGCCCAAAGACTATTACTCCACTATCTTAATTAATCCATTAACTAAATAAACTCAATTAACTAACTAATAAAACTATAAATAAAAATAAATAATAGCAATACTACTCTTAATAATACCCTAATAACCATAAAAATCAAGTTGACTACCTAATTAATTAATAAATCGAAAAGTAATAATCTTATTAGCAATATTAGTTAATAAAAAATAAAAGTAAATGATAATAACAATGAGTAAGTAAGTTGTAGTAGAATGTCCAAGAAATGATAAAAAGGAAATCCTTAGAATGAGATATACGGGCCATTAGTTTGGGCCCAAATATCTGCTAGTTGCACATCTCTGTTTAATCAAAGGTTCAATCAGAGATCAGGTTTAACAATAGATATGTTAAACCTCATAACCCTTGATTTTTACACCCTTAGCAAATTAAAAGATGCGAATCGTATCAGGTAAATTTTGGGGTATGACAGCTGCGCCTATTTAATTACCTTGTATTGAATGGCGTGAGAATACGCAGGTCTCACGCTTTACAAATCGAGGAGTTATTAAATAATAGAAGACCCCTAAATTTACCTTGTACTGGATTGTGGAAGAAAGGACTTGTCTTGCTAAAGCCTGAGACTTACACAACGAAGACTCGCAGTTTGTTGTGTAGATGATAATCAACTCGCTATAGTGCTAGCAAGCTTTTGTAGTTTGTAAATAACCTACTTATTATTGTTAGAACAAGATTTGTTCTGATCAATATTCTTAGTTTTGTTGATAACAAGGATATGAATTTTGTGTGAGATAATGTGGTACTCTAATACATTGCAATTTCCCTTTCAGGAAATATATAAAGAGTATGCACAAATCAGCGCTCAGAAGCTTTGTCTTAGAAGGTTCAGCATGTAACATCAGAACATGGTCTGGCAAGACATCAGAAGATGGTCAAGGCAGAATCAGAACATGGGTCTATGGAAGCATCAGAAGAACTTGAGTTCAGAAGCAGAAGCACTGAAGTTCTCATGGTATCACGCTCAGAAGCACTTCAAGGTCAGAAGACAAGAAGATGCTTTGCACCAAGCTGTTTGACTCTGATGATATTCAAACGTTGTATACACAAACATCAGATCAGAAGAAAGTACAGGTGGCAGGCTACGCTGACTGACAAAAGGAACGTTGGAAGCTTTTAAAGGCAACGTCAGTAGACACAGCGTGAACAAGGCTCGAGGTAGTTGACAAAAGCGTGAAACATTAAATGCAATGCTGTACGGAATACGCAAAGCATTAAATGCTCCCAACGGTCATCTTCTCAAGTGCCTATAAATAAGAAGTTCTGATGAGAAGCAAGGTTAACCAATTCTTGACGATTTCTGTGAATATTAACTTGCTGAAACGCTGTTCAAATCAAAGCTCAGAAACTTCATCTTCATCAAAGCTCACTACATTGCTGTTGTAATATATTAGTGAGATTAAGCTTAAACGTTAAGAGAAATATCACTGTTGTCATTATAGCTTTTCAGAAGCATTTGTAATACTCTTAGAATTGATTACATTAATTTGTAAGTAACTAGAGTGATCAAGTGTTGATCAGGATACTCTAGGAAGTCTTTGCTTGTGTCTAAGCAGTTGTAATTAGAGTGATCACGTGGTGGTCAGGATACTCTAAGAAAGTCTTAGCTTGTGTCTAAGCATTTGTTCCTAGAGTGATCAGGTTGTGATCAGGATACTCTAGAAGACTTAGTCGTGGGCTAAGTGGAAAACCATTGTAATCTGTTGCGATTAGTGGATTAAATCCTCAGGTGAGGTAAATCACTCCGTGGGGGTGGACTGGAGTAGTTTAGTTAACAACGAACCAGGATAAAAATAACTGTGCAAATTGTTTTTATCGTCCGAATTTTTAGACTACACTTATTCAAACCCCCCCTTTCTAAGTGTTTTTCTATCCTTCAATTGGCATCAGAGCGCCGGTTCTAAGGTGCAAGCACTTAACCGTGTTTAGAAAAGATTCAGGAAGAGAAAAACCCTTCAGTAAAAGATGGCTGGTGAAATTCCAACAGATCCACCTGCATCTACATCTGGCTCTGCTGAGCAATACAATGGTAACAATGGTTATACTAGACCACCAGTATTTGATGGTGAAAACTTTGAATACTGGAAAGATAAACTGGAAAGTTACTTTCTTGGTCTAGATGGTGAATTATGGGATCTTCTGATGGATGGTTACAAACATCCAGTGAAAGCCAGTGGCGTAAGGCTTACAAGGCAAGAAATGGATGATGATCAAAAGAAGCTTTTCAAGAATCATCATAAATGTAGGACTGTTTTGCTGAATGCTATCTCTCATGCTGAGTATGAGAAGATATCTAACAGGGAAACTGCCCATGATATATATGAGTCATTGAAAATGACCCATGAGGGAAATGCTCAAGTCAAGGAGACTAAAGCTCTTGCTCTAATCCAGAAATATGAAGCCTTCAAGATGGAGGATGATGAAGATATTGAGAAGATGTTCTCAAGATTTCAAACTCTAACTGCTGGATTGAGAGTTCTGGATAAAAGCTACACCAAGGCTGATCATGTAAAGAAGATTATCAGAAGCTTACCCAGAAGATGGGGTCCAATGGTGACTGCATTCAAGATTGCCAAGAATCTGAATGAAGTTTCTTTGGAAGAGCTTATCAGTGCCTTGAGAAGCCATGAAATAGAGCTGGATGCAAATGAGCCTCAGAAGAAAGGTAAGTCTATTGCATTAAAATCTAATGTTAAAAAATGCACTAACGCTTTTCAGGCTAGAGAAGAAGATCCTGAAGAATCAGAATCTAAAGAAGAAGATGAACTGTCCATGATCTCCAGAAGGGTAAACCAACTTTGGAAGAGCAAGCAAAGGAAGTTCAGAGGCTTCAGAAGCTCAAAGGGATTTGAACGAGGAGAATCTTCTTGTGACAGAAGATCTGACAAGAAGAAGGTTGTCTTCTATGAGTGCAATGAGCCTGGACATTACAAGAACGAGTGTCCAAAACTTCAAAAGGAGAATCCCAAGAAGAAGTTTCATAAGAAGAAAGGTCTTATGGCAACATGGGATGATTCTGAATCAGAATCAGAATCAGACTTTGAAGGAGAGCAGGCCAACTTCGCGCTGATGGCTACAGAAGATGATGGATCAGAATCTACATCAGAATCAGATTCTAAAGAGATATCCTTGGCGGCAAAGAGGACAAAAAGCAAAATGTCATGGTACCTTGACTCTGGGTGCTCGCGACACATGACGGGAAGAAGGTCTACATTCCAAGACCTGGTGCTTAAACCAGGTGGAGAAGTCAAGTTTGGAGGAGATCAGAAGGGCAAAATCATTGGCTCTGGAACCATAAGTCTTGGTAACTCTCCTTCCATAACTAATGTACTTCTTGTAGAAGGATTAACGCATAACTTATTGTCCATAAGTCAATTAAGTGACATTGGTTATGATATAATCTTCAATCAAAAGTCTTGCAAGGCTGTAAGTCAGAAGGATGGCTCAATCCTATTTACAGGCAAGAGAAAGAACAACATTTATAAGATTGATCTTTCTGATCTTGAGAAGCAGAAGGTGACTTGTCTTATGTCTGTTTCTGAGGAGCAATGGGTCTGGCACAGAAGATTAGGTCATGCTAGTTTGAGAAAGATTTCTCATATTAACAAACTAAATCTTGTCAGAGGAGTCCCTAATCTGAAATACAAATCAGATGCTCTTTGTGAAGCATGTCAGAAGGGCAAGTTCTCCAAACCTGCATTCAAGTCTAAGAATGTTGTCTCTTCCTCAAGGACGTTAGAACTTTTGCACATTGATCTGTTTGGCCCAGTCAAAACAACATCTGTCAAAGGGAAGAAATATGGATTAGTCATCGTTGATGATTATAGCCGCTGGACATGGGTAAAGTTCTTGAAACACAAGGATGAGTCTCATTCAGTGTTCTTTGAATTCTGCACTCAGATCCAATCTGAGAAAGAGTGTAAAATCATAAAGGTTAGAAGTGATCATGGTGGTGAATTTGAGAACAAATTCTTTGAGGAGTTCTTCAAAGAAAATGGTATTGCCCATGATTTCTCTTGTCCTAGAACTCCACAGCAAAATGGAGTTGTAGAGCGAAAGAATAGGACTCTACAAGAAATGGCCAGAACCATGATCAATGAAACCAATATGGCTAAGCATTTCTGGGCAGAAGCAATAAACACTGCATGTTATATTCAGAATAGAATCTCTATAAGACCTATTCTAAATAAGACTCCCTATGAATTGTGGAAGAACAGAAAGCCCAACATTTCATATTTTCATCCTTTTGGATGTGTTTGTTTTATTCTGAATACTAAAGATCATCTTGGTAAGTTTGATTCTAAAGCACAAAAGTGTTTCCTTCTTGGATATTCTGAACGCTCTAAAGGCTACAGAGTATACAATACTGAAACATTGATTGTAGAAGAATCAATCAATATCAGGTTTGATGATAAGCTTGGTCTTGAAAAACCAAAGCAGTTTGAGAATTTTGCAGATTTTGATATTGATATATCAGAAGAAGTAGAACCAAGAAGCAAAGCTGCAGAAGCTGGCAGTCTCAGAAGCAATGGATCAGAAGATCAAGTTGCTGCATCTTTAAAGAATCTCAGGATTTCTGAAGAACCAACAGTCAGAAGATCACCTAGACTTACCTCAGCTCATTCAGAAGATGTGATCCTTGGAAAGAAAGATGATCCTATCAGAACAAGAGCATTCCTCAAGAACAATGCTGAATGTCAATTAGGTCTTGTTTCTCTGATCGAGCCAACTTCTGTTGATCAAGCTCTAGAAGATACAGACTGGATAATTGCCATGCAAGAAGAGTTAAATCAGTTTACAAGGAATGATGTTTGGGATCTTGTTCCAAGACCTAAAGGATTCAATATTATAGGAACAAAATGGGTTTTCAGAAACAAGCTGAGTGAGAAAGGTGAAGTGGTAAGAAACAAAGCCAAACTGGTGGCTCAGGGTTATAGTCAGCAAGAAGGAATTGACTATACAGAAACCTTTGCACCAGTGGCCAGGTTAGAATCTATTCGTCTATTAATTTCTTTTGCCACTCAACACAACATCACTCTTTATCAGATGGATGTTAAGAGTGCCTTCTTAAATGGTTACATAGATGAAGAAGTTTATGTCCATCAACCTCCTGGTTTTGAAGACTCCATGTCTCCAAATCATGTTTTTAAATTAAAGAAATCATTATACGGATTGAAACAAGCTCCTAGAGCTTGGTATGAATGTTTGAGTTCTTTCCTTCTGGAAAATGGTTTCACTAGAGGAAAAGTGGACACTACTCTCTTCTGTAAAACATTTAAAAAGGATATTTTAATTTGTCAAATATATGTTGATGATATTATCTTTGGAACATCTAATGCTACACTTGGAAAGGAGTTTGCTGAGTCTATGCAGGCTGAGTTTGAGATGAGCATGATGGGTGAACTCAAGTATTTCCTTGGGATTCAAATCAGCCAAACTTCTGATGGAACCTATGTTCATCAAACGAAGTATGTGAAAGAATTTCTGAAGAAGTTTAATCTTTCTGAAAGCAAAGAAGCCAAAACTCCTATGCATCCAACATGTGTCCTAGGTAAGGATGAGGTAAGTAAGAAGGTAGATCAGAAGTTGTACAGAGGTATGATTGGATCTCTTCTATACCTAACTGCTTCTAGACCTGACATTCTCTTCAGTGTTTGCTTGTGTGCTAGATTCCAATCAGATCCGAGAGAATCTCATTTAACTGCGGTTAAGAGAATTCTGAGGTATCTGAAAGGTACTACTAATGTTGGTTTAGTCTACAAAAGATCCAAAGATTACAACTTAGTAGGATTCTGTGATGCTGACTATGCTGGAGATAGAATAGAAAGAAAGAGCACTTCTGGAAGTTGTCAATTTCTTGGAAGTCATCGAATCTCATGGTACAGCAAGAAGCAAGCTACAATTGCTCTCTCAACAACAGAAGCAGAATATGTTGCTGCTGCTGGTTGTAGCACACAAATGCTCTGGATGAGAAGTCAGCTAGAAGATTATCAGATATATGAGAGTAAAATTCCTATTTTCTGTGATAATACTTCTGCTATATGTTTATCAAAAAATCCTATCTTACATTCAAAAGCTAAACATATTAAGATTAAACATCATTTCATAAGGGACTATGTTCAGAAGGGTGTTATATCTTTAAACTTTGTGGATACAGACCATCAATGGGCTGATATCTTTACAAAACCCCTTGCTGAAGATAGGTTTAAGTTCATTCTGAAGAATATCAGTATGGATTTATGCCCAGAATGAGAAGATGAGAAGATCTTATGTATGAGTATCTTCTGAAATGAGATTGGATTAGTCTTTTATAAGAAGTTCTGATTGTAATCAATTAGAAGTAGTGATTCTGTTATTACTAACGTTTCATTGTCTAAGTTGACTCAGAATCTCTTTAAAAGTAAAACAGCTGTATCTAGCTTTCCAGATGGTAACACGTGTCTACCCTATTTGGACAAACGTGCGTGCAGTTGAGGAGGCGCCTTGCCTAGGTAACTGTTCTATCACTTCATTTGTCATAATTTCTCTCCTCTTGTCACGTAACATTAAATGCCATTCAACATTTCTTTTATTTTCTTTTTCGTTTTTATATCCGTCAAACGTTTCTCTTCCCTAGAACGTTTCCTTCCCCACATTCCCTCTATTTATTTCTCCATTTCTTTGCATTCTTCAATCAATCTTTGCTCTCTCTCTCTCTCTCTCTCTCTCTCTCTTTCTCTCACTTTTCTATGAATATCTTTTGCGTAAACCCTAGTTCATTCTTCATCGATCTAGCGTTCATCATGAATCCTTCGCCTAGTTCCCTTCATCAAAACTTTAAACCAGTTGAAGAAACTAAGTCTCAAAAGTGGCTGATCTATTTGAATAGAACGGATGGAAGGGTTAATCAGTTACAGGATGAGAAACATATCTCGGGACGGCATTCCAAGTTTTTCTCAAGTCAGATCTCTTCTTTGATGCTGTTATCAACATTTGTCCAAAGGAAGAAGACTTTCTTGAGATATTGGATGAAGTTAGGTTCCATAAGGACTTAACTTCTATGTTAAGGGAAAGCTCATCTGAGAATACGCTCTCTCCTGGTGAACTGTTCTCAGTTCCTCCTTTGTATTCATTTACTTCTTTCTCTGGAAACTACTCTAGACGTGTGTATCAACCCCTTGATGGTATCCCTCAATCACCTCCCTCTTCATAGACTTCCACCACCTCTTCCTCTTCTTTCACCTCTCTGGAACCACCATCATCACCATCTGATATCCTTTCTCCTGCAACCCATCCCACAGATATCTCCTCATCTCTCTCACACCCTTTTCCCACCAGAACACCTAACCCCTACAGTTTTGTGTTTCCTGACTCCAGATTCACTGTCAACCCTCCAACACCTACCACTCATTCTTTTCTAGAGCTTTTACACTCAGATGTAAATAGCTGGTTGGAGATTCTGGGTGCTGCTCACCTTAATCATCTGGATGAGTATGCTACCTGCAACCTCTGGGAAGCCTTTCGCCAGGACTTTCTGGTTAGGGCTACGGATGTCCAGAGAATAATCATGACTGAAGCACCTGGGGCTCGTGGTCGTCTCTTGGAAGTTGGTGAAAGCAGCTATCACCATCTCATCAGGAACAGAAGAGTTCTTGAAGAGAGGATACCTGCAGATGAGATGGTAGAAGAAAATCCCTGCAGAGACATCGTGGTATGGAGACCAAGGTATCTTGTGCTGACTGGAGATTTTCAATGGTTGTTTGATTGGTTCAGAATGAACCCTTCTAAAAGTGCTCCTCACATGGTCTTTTCAGAAGTGGTTTATCCTGCTGAAGTTGCTGGTCCTACTCCTCCAACAAACCTAGCAGCTATTCTTCGGGCGTTGGAAGTTGGAGCTTCTGAGTTGCCTGAACCAGAATATGCTGAGGCTGCTCCTGAGTTAGACTCAGATGTTGAGATGGAAGGTACAGAAGCTGAAGACCTCCCAGAAGATCGTCCTGCTGAGATTGCTGTCCCTGTTGGCAGGAATTATGGTGCTTCTTCTTCTGGTGTACCCTCAGCTCTGATGGAGACCTTGGAAGCTCTGCATCAGAATCAAGCTATGCTGGCTTCTCGTTTGGACGCGCAAGAAGCAGTCAACGCTGAGTTTCGCTCCTTCATGGCAAGGCAAACTGAGAGCATTGACGGGGTTCATGACATTCTGGCGCAGATTTTGTCTAAGCTAGGGTCTTAGTCTTTGGTCTTTGTAGTTTTCTTTGTTTGATTGCATCTGTTATTCTGCATACATCTTTTGTAATCCTGCTTGTTTAATCAATGAAAAGTTTAATTCTGTTTCTTTCATTTGTCGTTTTCTACATCTGAATCTTTTATATTCTTTTTGATGTTATGACAAAAAGGGGGAGAAAATATATGATAAATGATCTGATTAATATTATCAGTTACCGGGTAAAAAGGCCCCACATTACTAACAGAACTTGCAAAGTTCTATGCTTTAAGTTGTGTTGTTACAGGAATTGAAGATCAACATGAGAAGCAACAAGATGAATCAAGTTCTTGGATTCTTGAAGCAAGCTGAGTGCTATGAAGCTTCAGAATCAGAATCAGAAGCAAGAAGGAAGAATGTTCAGATATTCTGATGATAGAATATGATCTGAAACATTATGTCTATTTGTTCTGACACGTTCTATATGGCTCTAATACATATTATGTGCTCTGAAACATATTCTATGTTTTGACTCATTCATGCTGACTTTTGTCGTTTAGTTTTGTTCTGTAACATTTCAGGATGTAGAGATGCTCTGATGATGCTCTGGTACATTCAACAATGTTCTGATACAATCTAGCATGAAGTGATGTAAGAAGAAATTCAAGCTCTGAAGCTGTCCGATGGAAGCAGAAGTCAGAAGCTGGGAATGTTCTGAAGATCAAAGAAATTCAAGTTCTGAAGCTGTCCGATGGAAGCAGAAGTCAGAAGCTGTGAATGTTCTGAAGATCAAAGAAATTCAAGTTCTGAAGCTGTCCGATGGAAGCAGAAGTCAGAAGCTGTGAATGTTCTGAGGATCTAAAGAAATTCAATGTTCTGAAGCTGTCCTATGGAAGCAGAAATCAGAAGTCATGAATGTTCTGAAGATCAAGCACTGTGAACGTCTCTACTGAAATACTCAGGGAAGTCTTTTATTTATAAAATTCTTCTAGTATTAATTTCAGGGGAGATTATTCATCTCAGGGGGAGATTGTTAATCTCAGGGGGGAGACATATTCACATGCTTATGCTATAGCTGTGTAAATTGTCTTTAGCCGTCTGCTCTTTCTGATCGCAAATTCATATCATTTATATATGTTTTTGTCATCATCAAAAAGGGGGAGATTGTTAGAACAAGATTTGTTCTGATCAATATTCTTAGTTTTGATGATAACAAGGATATGAATTTTGTGTGAGATAATGTGGTACTCTAATACATTGCAATTTCCCTTTCAGGAAATATATAAAGAGTATGCACAAATCAGCGCTCAGAAGCTTTGTCTCAGAAGGTTCAGCATGCAACATCAGAACATGGTCTGGCAAGACATCAGAAGATGGTCAAGGCAGAATCAGAACATGGGTCTATGGAAGCATCAGAAGAACTTGAGTTCAGAAGCAAAAGCACTGAAGTTCTCATGGTATCACACTCAGAATCACTTCAAGGTCAGAAGACAAGAAGATGCTTTGCACCAAGCTGTTTGACTCTGATGATATTCAAACGTTGTATACACAAACATCAGATCAGAAGAAAGTACAGGTGGCAGGCTGATCAGTCACCATTTTTGTTAGTATTTCACCATTTAAAAAGTAAGAATTCAGGTAAACTGTTTGATTTAACACGCGATTTTAAGTTATCTATGTTCTTTTCAATAAAAAGTATTTTGCTTAAGGCAATCTCTTTCTAGTTCCTTTTTACGCTCTTTGTGGTATAATTAGTGGTTTCAGGTTTATGAGCATGGATGTCCAAGATCAGGAGCACAAAAGCTGGGACAAGCAAGAAAGGAAGAAAATCCAAGTCAAGGCAGCCCATACGCGTATGGCCCTTCTGATACGCGTATGGCTTGATCAGCCACAAGTCCCATACGCGTTCCTAAAATTCCAAGGCAAAAAACAAGACTGCTCATACGCGTATGGGAATGTCATACGCGTATGACCCCTATCTTGTACGCGTCTCATACGCGTTTTGTAGAAATCATGTGCAAAATTGACTCTGCCCATACGCGTATAGGGAGTATCATACGCGTATGAGGCCCAAAATATTGCCCATCTCAGACCTATATAAACCAGTACTGCGAATTTCACCGGGTTGGACGATTTTTGACTGCAAAGACACGTTCAGAGCGCTGGAGAACTCAGAATTTAGCAAGGGTTTCACATCATTCAAGAGTTTACACAATTGAAGATTGATTCCTCCACAGATTTTGTAATGACAACAATTCTTTTCATTGCTTTGTTTTTGATTATGAGTAGCTAAACCCCCTTTTGCTAAGGGGGGTGACCCTGATTCTGAATGTAATGAATTCGTATTTGTCAATGCATTAATTTTGTTATTCATTGTTAAATTGATTTGTTCTTGTTATCGTTCTTAATGCGTAAACCGTCGGAAAAACGGATTATGAGTTTTTATAAATATTAAGCTGGGCAGCTATTGTTTATCGACCTGAATAAGAACATTGGATAATAAATATTATCTAGGACTAGAAATATTTTATCTTGACCGGAAAAGTCTCGATATTTGAATGCTTGATCATTACCGTAATTGACTATGGACATAGAAGTTAGGGTATGTGTTCAAAGATCTTCTGACTAAGGATTTAGGCTTAGATGCTCTAGAGAACCGGTAATCAATTGCTGTGAAGTATATTATTGCACTGATAAGTCGAAATTATTGCAGGCAGAATCATTCACCTACCCCTAGCATATTACTCATATTTGTTATTCGTTTAACTGATTTATTCGCTCATTCTGAATTGCATATTTTAATCATTTTCTTATAAACCAAACCATTTACCAGTGATCTTTTGTTTAATTGAAATCATATTCCAACTCTATATCCTCAAGCAGTCCTTGAGATCGACATTCGGAGAAAACTCCTTTTATCACTACAATAGGCAAAAATAGTACACTTGCTATTTTCCTATCACAGGCTACGCTGACTGACAAAAGGAACGTTGGAAGCTATTAAAGGCAACGTTAGTAGACACAGCGTGAACAAGGCTCGAGGTAGTTGACAAAAGCGTGAAACATTAAATGCAATGCTGTACGGAATACGCAAAGCATTAAATGCTCCCAACGGTCATCTTCTCAAGTGCCTATAAATATGAAGTTCTGATGAGAAGCAAGGTTAACCAATTCTTGACGATTTCTGTGAATATTAACTTGCTGAAACGCTGTTCAAATCAAAGCTAATAAACTTCATCTTCATCAAAGCTCACTACATTGCTGTTGTAATATATTAGTGAGATTAAGCTTAAACGTTCAGAAGCATTTGTAATACTCTTAGAATTGATTACATTAATTTGTAAGTAACTAGAGTGATCATGTGTTGATCAGGATACTCTAGGAAGTCTTAGCTTGTGTCTAAGCAGTTGTAATTAGAGTGATCACGTGGTGGTCAGGATACTCTAAGAAAGTCTTAGCTTGTGTCTAAGCATTTGTTCCTAGAGTGATCAGGTTGTGATCAGGATACTCTAGAAGACTTAGTCGTGGGCTAAGTGGAAAACCATTGTAATCTGTTGCGATTAGTGGATTAAATCCTCAGGTGAGGTAAATCACTCCGTGGGGGTGGACTGGAGTAGTTTAGTTAACAACGAACCAGGATAAAAATAACTGTGCAAATTGTTTTTATCGTCCGAATTTTTAGACTACACTAATTCAAACCCCCCCTTTCTAAGTGTTTTTCTATCCTTCAATTATAGTTCTAGTAAGTCTTTTGTGTAACCCACTTACTATAGTTCTAGTAAGTCTTCGTAGTTATTTGTACCAAAGGGATCACTTGCCATGGTTCTAACAAGCTTACCTACACCAAAGGGATCACTTGCCATGGTTCTGACAAGCTTACCTGCACCAAAGGGATCCCTTTCCAGGGTTTTGACAAGCTCACCTACACCAAAAGGATCACTTGCCATGGTTCTGACAAGCATACCTACACCAAAAGGATCACTCGCCATGGTTCTGACAAGCTTACCTGCACCAAAGGGATCCCTTAATATGGTTCTGACAAGCTTACCTGCACCAAAGGAATCACTTGCCATGGTTCTGACAAGCTTACCTGCACCAAAGGAATCACTTGCCATGGTTCTGCAAAATTGACTCTGCCCATACGCGTATAGGGAGTATCATACGCGTATGAGGCCCAAAATATTGCCCATCTCAGACCTATATAAACCAGTACTGCGAATTTCACCGAGTTGGACGATTTTTGACTGCAAAGACACGTTCAGAGCGCTGGAGAACTCAGAATTTGGCAAGGGTTTCACATCATTCAAGAGTTTACACAATTGAAGATTGATTCCTCCACAGATTTTGTAATGACAACAATTCTTTTCATTGCTTTGTTTTTGATTATGAGTAGCTAAACCCCCTTTTGCTAAGGGGGGTGACCCTGATTCTGAATGTAATGAATTCGTATTTGTCAATGCATTAATTTTGTTATTCATTGTTAAATTGATTTGTTCTTGTTATCGTTCTTAATGCGTAAACCGTCGGAAAAACGGATTATGAGTTTTTATAAATATTAAGCTGGGCAGCTATTGTTTATCGACCTGAATAAGAACATTGGATAATAAATATTATCTAGGACTAGAAATATTTTATCTTGACCGGAAAATTCTCGATATTTGAATGCTTGATCATTACCGTAATTGACTATGGACATAGAAGTTAGGGTATGTGTTCAAAGATCTTCTGACTAAGGATTTAGGCTTAGATGCTCTAGAGAACCGGTAATCAATTGCTGTGAAGTATATTATTGCACTGATAAGTCGAAATTATTGCAGGCAGAATCATTCACCTACCCCTAGCATATTACTCATATTTGTTATTCGTTTAACTGATTTATTCGCTCTTTCTGAATTGCATATTTTAATCATTTTCTTATAAACCAAACCATTTACCAGTGATCTTTTGTTTAATTGAAATCATATTCCAACTCTATATCCTCAAGAAGTCCTTGAGATCGACATTCGGAGAAAAATCCTTTTATCACTACAATAGGCAAAAATAGTAGACTTGCTATTTTCCTATCAAGTTTTTGGCGCCGTTGCCGGGGACTGCCAAAGATAATAGAGTTAACAGAATTATTTCAATTAAAATTTTGTTGCTCCGCGACTAAAATTTTATTATTATAGTTACTTTTGTACTTTTATCATACTAACTTCTATCTAATCTGTTTATGCGAGGTAAGGCCTCAGCTGATTTTCATTTTGATGCAGAACCCGAAAGATCTTTGCGTGCTAGACTCCGACAAGCTAAACGAGAAAGACTGGCAGAAGTAGAAAGTGAGGAAGAAATCATTGTTCACTCCGAACATTCAGATTCTGAGTCAGACACAGGTTCACAACCAGAAGTTCATATCATGGCTGACTTACCTCCTCCGGAAAGACTTTTGGGAGATTATGGCAGAGAAAATAATCCAGCAGTGAGATTGACAATAGTCAATCAACCGGTAAATGTTACTCACTTCCAGTTGCACCCGTCAACCATTCGTCAGCTGGAAAGTAAACCTTTTTCAGGAAAAGTCAATGAAGATGCCAACAAGCACCTACAAAAGTTCCTGACAATGACCACATCATTAAAAATTGAGGGACACTCAGAAGAAGCAAAACGGTTGGTCATGTTTCCCTTCACCTTATCTGAGGACGCTGAAGAATGGTTTTATTCCCTACCTGCAGGAAGTATTACTACTTGGCAACAAATGGAAACAGCATTTCTGAATGAGTATTTTCCAGCCTCTGTGTATATCCGCAAGAGGTATGACATTTTGAATTTTAAACAGAAGGATGGAGAGTCACTGGGAGATGCGTACAAAAGGTTTAAGAGGTGTTTAGTTGCATGTCCCACTCATAATCTGGACGCAACTGAACAAATGCAAAACTTTGTGAATGGGTTGAAATTGAAGACAAAGCAACTTATTGATACAACTGCCGGTGGCTCAACTAATTTCTCAACAGCCACTGGTATTAAGAAGATTATTGAGGCTATTGCTGCTAATGAGCATTTGGAGCTCTATGATCGTACTGTGAGTCAACCTGAAGGAAAAATTGATTTAAAACTGGCAAATCAGGTTGTGAACATGGAAGATCAAATTAAAGCTGAAGTGGAAAGAAGACTGAAAGGTATGAATTTAGGTACTCAGACGGTAGCTCAAGTCCAACCTGCTCAAGCGATGGTTTGTGAAATCTGTGCTGGACCACACTTTGCCATTCATTGTGTTGCTACTGCAGAACAAGTGGAGGCTATAAAGTTCTTGAGGCAAAATAACCCCTACTCCAACACTTATAATCCAGGGTGGAAGAATCATCCAAATTTTTTGTGGAAGGATCAACAGGGTAATGTCCAAAAGCAAGTTCCTCAACAACAACAGTACATACCTCAACAACAACCACCTTACCAGCAACAATATCAGCCACCTCAGCAATCCTATTAGCAACAAGGGCCGAAGAAAGCAGATTGGGAGATTGTCATTGAAAAAATGGCAGTGCAGAATGTTAAATTCCAGGAAGAAACAAGAAATAACCAAAGGAACACTAATGCTTCTATCAAAAATCTTGAACTTCAACTTGGACAGATAGCACAGCAGATCACGAGTTCTCAAGCACCAGGTGCTTTACCAAGTGCAACTGTGACAAATCCAAGAGAGCATAATAATGTGAGTGCAGTAACTACAAGAAGTGGAAAAGCAAATGAAGTTCTTGAAAAGAAAGTTGAGGAAGAAGATACACTACTTGAAGTGGATTTGGAAATCTTAGAAAATAAAACACCACCAACGGAAGAAGTCATATTGAAGCCAGCTGTGAAGGAAAAGTCCACTGAGCAAAAACCCATAATAAAGCTCCCATTCCCACAAAAGAACAAGAAGCAGAAGCAGGACGAGAAAAACTTTCAGAAGTTTGTAGAAATGTTCAGGAAGTTGGAAATCAACATCCCATTCTCTGAGGCACTCGAGCAAATGCCTATTTATGCCAAATTCATGAAGGACATCATATCCAAGAAGCGCACCACTGACACTGACTCTGTTACACTAACTGAAACTTGTAGTGCTATTTTGCAGGGTATGAAGATTCCAATTAAAAAACCAGATAGAGGCTCGGTTACTATTCCTTGCACCATTGGAGATAGGTCATTTAAAAGGGCCCTGATTGATTCGGGGGCTAGTGTGAGCCTTATGCCTTTGTCCATCTACAGGAAACTAGGGATTGGAAGAGTTCAAGACACCAGAATGACACTTCAATTTGCCGATCACTCAGTGAAGAAACCCTTTGGGATTGTTGAAGATGTTCTGGTTAAAGTTGATAAATTTGTTTTTCCTGTTGATTTTGTAATTCTGGAAATGCCAGAAGATGAGGAGATACCCCTGATCTTGGGTAGACCATTTTTAGAGACAGGTAGATGTATGATAGACATTGAGAATGGTACTATGACTCTTAAGGTTTATGATGAGGAGCTAAAAATTAATGTGAGAAGCACTATGAAGCACAAAGAGGATGTAGGTACAAATCACTCAGTGGAAGTGATTAATCAGATAGTAGCCGATAACATTCAGAGTAGTTTTCCAGAATCACCGTTAGAAAGAGTTATGTGCTTGTCAACTGAGGAGATGGAGGAAAGTGATAATGAGAAGGAAAAAGAAATTCTTGCTCTACTTGATGCACAACCACCTTGGTTGAAATCCAAACCACACCGGTGGGAGGATTTAAGAGGTTCACCAGAAACAGAAGATAGAAAGGAAAACAAAACAGGTACAAGTTCTGAGTTAAAACAACTACCTGTTAATCTTAAATATGTTTTTCTAGAATCTGGAGAAAAATGTCCTGCTATTATCAATTCTGAGTTAAATGAAAAAGATGAAGAAAAGTTGATACAGGTACTTAAGAAGCACAGGAGTGCTATTGGTTGGACTATCGAGGATATAAAAGGAATTAGCCCCACGGTATGCATGCATAAAATACTGATGGAGGATAACCAGAAACCGGTTGTGCAACCTCAAAGGAGGTTAAACCCAGTAATGAAAGAAGTAGTGAGGAAAGAAGTTGTAAAGTTGTTGGATGCAGGATTAATTTATCCTATTTCAGATAGTTCTTGGATGAGTCCAGTACATGTGGTACCGAAGAAAGGAGGAACCACAGTGATCTTGAATGAAAAAAATGAGCTGATTCCAACTCGCACCGTAACAGGGTGGCGAGTATGCATTGATTACAGAAGACTCAACACTGCAACAAGGAAGGATCATTTTCCTCTTCCTTTTATTGATCAGATGTTAGAGAGACTTGCAGGGTATGAGTATTACTGTTTTCTGGATGGATATTCGGGGTACAATCAGATTGCTGTAGCCCCAGAAGATCAGGAGAAGATTGCATTCACATGCCCTTATGGTATTTTTGCTTACAGACGGATGCCATTTGGGTTATGCAATGCCCCAGCTACTTTTCAGAGATGTATGACATCTATATTCGCCGACATGCTTGAAAAGCATATGGAGGTGTTTATGGATGATTTTTCTGTTTTTGGTTCTTCTTTTGATATTTGTTTAGCTAACTTATCTCTTGTTTTGAAAAGGTGTCAGGAAACTAACCTTATTCTCAATTGGGAGAAATGCCATTTTATGGTGCAGGAAGGTATCGTGCTTGGCCACAAGATTTCCCATAAAGGAATTGAAGTGGACAAAGCCAAAGTGGAGGTGATAGCTAATCTTCCACCCCCCGTGAATGAAAAGGGGATAAGGAGCTTTATAGGACATGCAGGCTTCTATCGCAGGTTTATCAGAGACTTCTCAAAAGTGGCCAAACCATTAACTGATTTGCTTGTTAAAGACAAGCCCTTTAATTTTGATAGTAATTGTTTGGCAGCTTTTGAGACTTTAAAGAGTAAGTTGAGTACTGCACCTGTTGTAATAGCCCCCCGATTGGTCATTACCTTTTGAAATAATGTGTGATGCTAGTGACATTGTTGTGGGGGCTGTTTTGGGACAAAGAAAGGACAAACTATTACATGTGATATATTATGCTAGTCATGTCCTTAATCCGGCCCAAATGAACTATGCAACTACCGAGAAGGAGTTGTTGGCCGTGGTTTATGCTTTTGACAAATTCAAGTCTTATTTGCTTGGGTCTAAAGTTATTGTTTATACTGACCATGCTGCTTTAAAGTATTTGTTTGCTAAGCAGGAATCCAAACCCAGACTTTTGAGATGGATACTTCTCCTTCAGGAATTTGATCTTGAAATCAAAGATAAAAAGGGGTGTGAGAATACAGTTGCAGATCACTTATCTCGCATGAACCCGATTAAGGAAACTGAAGAGGAGCATCCAATCCAAGACACATTTGCTGATGAGAGAATCCTAGCTGTGACTGGAACCCCATGGTTTGCTGACTATGCAAATTACTTGGTAGGTGGAGTTATACCTGATGATTTTAGTGCTAACCAAAAGAAAAAGTTTCTCTATGATTGCAGGTTTTATTTGTGGGATGACCCATTCCTATACAAAAGGGGAGTGGATGGCCTAATCAGAAGATGTATTCCCGAAGGAGAGCAGAGAGATATACTGAAGGCTTGTCACGATTCCGAGTATGGAGGACACTTTAGTGGAGATAGAACAGCAGCAAAAGTCCTCCAATCCGGGTTCTATTGGCCTACGCTATTCAAGGATGCCTATTACTTGGTCCGAGAATGTGACAGATGCCAAAGAACAGGTAACATCACGAGGAGAAACCAGATGCCACAGAATTCAATGTTAGAGGTAGAGCTGTTTGATGTGTGGGGTATTGATTTTATGGGACCGTTTCCACCATCATTCGGAAAGAACTATATTTTGGTGGCGGTCGATTATGTGTCCAAGTGGGTAGAAGCTGTAGCATTAGCCACAAATGATGCTAAAGTAGTTGTGAGTTTTCTCAGACACAATATCTTTTCCCGGTTTGGGGTACCAAGAGCTTTGATTAGTGATGAAGGCACTCACTTTCTAAATAAGCTTATGGAGAGTTTGCTAAAAAAATACAATGTGAAGCACAAGATTGCAACACCGTATCACCCTCAGACGAGTGGACAGGTAGAAGTGTCCAACAGGCAGATCAAGCAGATATTGGAAAAGACCGTTAATGCTTCTAGGAAAGACTAGGCTGTGAAATTGGATGACGCGCTCTGGGCTTACAAGACAGCATTCAAAACACCTATAGGTATGTCTCCGTATCAGCTTGTTTATGGTAAAGCTTGTCATTTGCCGCTCGAACTCGAGCACAAGGCATTTTGGGCCACCAAATTCTTAAACCTCGATTCCAAAAAAGCTGATGGTTCCCGAATTCTCCAACTCCATGAGTTAGAAGAATTTAGGAACTATGCGTATGAGAATGCCAAAATATATAAAGAAAACACAAAAAAAATGGCATGATCAGAGGATCGAGAAGAAAGAATTTTGGGAAGGGCAGTTTGTTTTATTGTTTAACTCCAGGTTGAAGCTATTCCCTGGGAAATTAAAGTCAAGGTGGTCCGGACCGTTCGTGGTCACGAAAGTATTCCCTCATGGAGCAGTGGAGGTTAAAAACCCAAGTAACGGGGATATTTTCAAAGTCAACGGACAGAGGTTGAAACCTTACCATCAAGTCCAAGAGGTAGTTTTGATTCAATATCTTCGTCTCACATCTTGATGTGGAGACCGTCGAGCCATGCGACGTTAAACGAAGCGCTGCTTGGGAGGCAACCCAAGGAAGGTACGAATTTTGTTTTACTGCAAATATCTTTAATTCAGTATATAAAAAAAAAATATTTGAAAAAGTTGAAAAAATTTGGCTGCCCATACGCGTATGAGACCTAGTATACGCGTATGGGATATTGGATTCTGAGGTTTTGGGCACTGGCCAAATGCGTATCATACGCGTATGGTAGGCATGGTACGCTTCCATACGCGTATGGAATGTGATACGAGATCTGATACGCGTTTTTGAATTTTTGACCGTTGGTAAAAGCGTATGGACCAACCCATACGCGTATTGGTATGTCAGATACGTGATCTGGAATTTTTTCCCTTAAAAATGCTTCTGCCCATACGCGTATGCTTCGTATGATACGCGTATTGCCCGGTCATTTTCGCGTATGATACGCGTATGTGTTTCTGGGCCTACTATATAATTTTTTCTGCCATTTCCTGATCATTATTCTGTTTTTGCATACGCACTGTTCTCGTATTGCTCTCATTTTATCTGCAGAAGTGTGGATTTTTGTGTGTCTGTGCCTAAGTTTTCAGGTTACATTGTTCGTCCTTCTCAACCATGGCCCCATATGATCGAAACAGATTCAGATCTGCTGCACACTTTGCAAAGTTTGAGAGTTTAGCCACCAGAAACATCATTGAAGAAAGATCCTGGACGTTAACACCCGAGGAACTACCTGAAGTCCAAACTGTTCTTCAGGAACAAAAGTTAACATATTTGAATGAGCGGATTAAACCTGTTAGTAGAGTTTTGATCCAAGAACAGGCTCAGAGGTTGATCCAGTGTTGGAATCTCGAGTTCGGGGTAAAAGAATAAACTTTAGTGCTGATAAGATTAATCGGATTCTGAAATCAAAACCACTCGAGGAACATTGTCACTATCAAGAGATGAAAATTTCCATGAGAAGATTCTGGCCATTTGACGAGATGAAAAATTTGTTGCTTCAAGAAGGAAAGGACTGGCACCCTACTACAAGAGCCTCGCCTTCAAAGATGATGGTTGTGGATTTGGCTCCTATTCCAAAAGCTTGGGCTTTCTTTGTCCATCACACTCTAAGCACCAATCAAAGCGGCTCTGATTTAATTGCTGAAAGAGCAATGTTGTTATATTTTTTTCTGACCCACCGTCCTGTGAACATTGGGCGGATCATCTCTTCTGATATTGACGACATAGCGCAATCTTCTTCCAAGAAAGCGCTCGGTCATGCTTCTGTCATTTATTTTTTGTGCAGGAAAGCAGGCGTTCCGGATCTTGATGGGCCAGTGGTTAGACCAGCTAAATCATTAGGGTCGAGTTGGTTGTCCCTCGTTGCACCTCACAACACTCAAACTGAAGAACCTAGAGATGATGGTTCAGGACCGAGTGGCACAACGAGACCTGAGAACACCACCTCCGCACCAGAGAGTACTACTACTTCAGATGCTTCTACATCTGTTCCATCATCTTTTGCTGCAGATATGATGGATGAAAACTCTCGGTTGTATCGGTTTATGATGTCAGGTTGGTGTATGTGGCAAGACCAGTGCCTGCAGATGGGGATTCCAGCACGCTACATGTGTCATCAGACTGATTTGTGGAATGATGCTCAGCGCTTCCGTGATCGTTACTCTGGCACTTCAGATGATCCTTCTTTTGGGATCGTTCGCATTCCGGGATTCCCTGCGCCATTTCAGATGGGGGGACCCTTTATCTCGCAAGAACAGCCACATCAGCAAACCCCTAACCCACAGCCGACTGTATCCCCACTAGATGCATTTGTTCGGGGGACACCTTTTGATATCGATGAGCACATCAGTTTTGATGCGGATATGCAGGACAGGGATGGAAGAACCGACGCATAGAGTTCTTTGTTATCTTCTAGTTCGTTTGTTAGTTTTTTTTTCTATTTCAATTGCTTCTAGTTATCTTGTGTTATGATGTACTTTGTTTTCGTTGTTTTTGTTTTATTTTAGTTTTATTTCTCTGTAATCGCCCATTGGGCATAACTTATTAATGAATCCGTTGTTTTATCATTCAGTATGAATTTCTTGTTTATAGAGATGGTGGTTCTAACTAAATGGGTGACATCGATTCTAGACTCCACAAATGTGTAAATCATCCAATCATGTTACCTCATTCATAGATACCTGTGACTCAAGATCGGATGCACTTTAGTCAACGTCATCCTGAAATCCTAACAGCTTTGTGACAACTTTAGTGAAGATGCACAATATGGAGAGCCATCAGGAGACCTGTCAAAATCAACCTACCATGGTGAGATCAGAAATAGTCGATTATTCATTCATTTCCATGAGGGATATTCAGGTATGATTCTACTATTCAGAGTTTGCATGCGTCCTTTTCTGTTGTATACTGCATAATAACACACTGAGGCAAGTTTTTTTTCTTTCACCCTAGAGCCTTTTGTAGTCACCTGATCTTGATTATCCCTTGTTCCCCATTTTCGAGCTTATAAAAAAAAAGATATCTTTTCTTTCTCTCACACCCTGGTTAAATGTCACCTTCCCCTGTTTCAAGTATGTAAATTACAAGTGTTGGTTTATCGGCTTTTGTGTAAGTTTGGGGTTGCTCATGGAATAGCAACGTGTAAGTTTGGGGTAGCTATGCAATGATATTCAAAAGAGGAACTCACAATATGAGTACCTTTATAAAAAAAAAAAAAAGAGCTTACAATGAAAAGGTACTCATAAATAAGTGCATGGAACTACCCGAAGACTTTTCCAAGAGACCCAGCAGTAACCGTGTTTAGTAATGAGACGCATAGACACATACTTGAAACTTGTAACCTTCATCCTTTTGTTTTTATTCCACCTTAACCCGAGCCCCATTACATCCTTAAAGACCTCGAAAAAGTGTGTGACTTATGCATGTTAACAGGGATTAGGATTCATTCAAACTATTGAGTGAGTATTACATACCATGAATTTAAGTGTAAACACATGAACCCCTGAGAGAACTGGTGAGAGTGTGAAAGAAGCTGACAGGTTGGATGAGGTTTCAAAATGGAAGTGTCTCTAAGCGATGGTGGCATAAAGTTGGAAGAATTAAAGGGTGATCGCGAAATGAGGTGCGAAAGATTTCACAGGTATTGTGGTAAGAATTTTGTTTCAAATAAGTTTGGGGTGATATGATTGGTCTTGATTTGAAGTTGCTTGAGGACAAGCAAAAATTTAAGTTTGGGGTTGTGATCAGTCACCATTTTTGTTAGTATTTCACCATTTAAAAAGTAAGAATTCAGGTAAACTGTTTGATTTAACACGCGATTTTATGTTATTTATGTTCTTTTCAATAAAAAGTATTTTGCTTAAGGCAATCTCTTTCTAGTTCCTTTTTACGCTCTTTGTGGTATAATTAGTGGTTTCAGGTTTATGAGCATGGATGTCCAAGATCAGGAGCACAAAAGCTGGGACAAGCAAGAAAGGAAGAAAATCCAAGTCAAGGCAGCCCATACGCGTATGGCCCTTCTGATACGCGTATGGCTTGATCAGCCACAAGTCCCATACGCGTTCCTAAAATTCCAAGGCAAAAAACAAGACTGCTCATACGCGTATGGGAATGTCATACGCGTATGACCCCTATCTTGTACGCGTCTCATACGCGTTTTGTAGAAATCATGTGCAAAATTGACTCTGCCCATACGCGTATAGGGAGTATCATACGCGTATGAGGCCCAAAATATTGCCCATCTCAGACCTATATAAACCAGTACTGCGAATTTCACCGGGTTGGACGATTTTTGACTGCAAAGACACGTTCAGAGCGCTGGAGAACTCAGAATTTAGCAAGGGTTTCACATCATTCAAGAGTTTACACAATTGAAGATTGATTCCTCCACAGATTTTGTAATGACAACAATTCTTTTCATTGCTTTGTTTTTGATTATGAGTAGCTAAACCCCCTTTTGCTAAGGGGGGTGACCCTGATTCTGAATGTAATGAATTCGTATTTGTCAATGCATTAATTTTGTTATTCATTGTTAAATTGATTTGTTCTTGTTATCGTTCTTAATGCGTAAACCGTCGGAAAAACGGATTATGAGTTTTTATAAATATTAAGCTGGGCAGCTATTGTTTATCGACCTGAATAAGAACATTGGATAATAAATATTATCTAGGACTAGAAATATTTTATCTTGACCGGAAAAGTCTCGATATTTGAATGCTTGATCATTACCGTAATTGACTATGGACATAGAAGTTAGGGTATGTGTTCAAAGATCTTCTGACTAAGGATTTAGGCTTAGATGCTCTAGAGAACCGGTAATCAATTGCTGTGAAGTATATTATTGCACTGATAAGTCGAAATTATTGCAGGCAGAATCATTCACCTACCCCTAGCATATTACTCATATTTGTTATTCGTTTAACTGATTTATTCGCTCATTCTGAATTGCATATTTTAATCATTTTCTTATAAACCAAACCATTTACCAGTGATCTTTTGTTTAATTGAAATCATATTCCAACTCTATATCCTCAAGCAGTCCTTGAGATCGACATTCGGAGAAAACTCCTTTTATCACTACAATAGGCAAAAATAGTACACTTGCTATTTTCCTATCACAGGCTACGCTGACTGACAAAAGGAACGTTGGAAGCTATTAAAGGCAACGTTAGTAGACACAGCGTGAACAAGGCTCGAGGTAGTTGACAAAAGCGTGAAACATTAAATGCAATGCTGTACGGAATACGCAAAGCATTAAATGCTCCCAACGGTCATCTTCTCAAGTGCCTATAAATATGAAGTTCTGATGAGAAGCAAGGTTAACCAATTCTTGACGATTTCTGTGAATATTAACTTGCTGAAACGCTGTTCAAATCAAAGCTAATAAACTTCATCTTCATCAAAGCTCACTACATTGCTGTTGTAATATATTAGTGAGATTAAGCTTAAACGTTCAGAAGCATTTGTAATACTCTTAGAATTGATTACATTAATTTGTAAGTAACTAGAGTGATCATGTGTTGATCAGGATACTCTAGGAAGTCTTAGCTTGTGTCTAAGCAGTTGTAATTAGAGTGATCACGTGGTGGTCAGGATACTCTAAGAAAGTCTTAGCTTGTGTCTAAGCATTTGTTCCTAGAGTGATCAGGTTGTGATCAGGATACTCTAGAAGACTTAGTCGTGGGCTAAGTGGAAAACCATTGTAATCTGTTGCGATTAGTGGATTAAATCCTCAGGTGAGGTAAATCACTCCGTGGGGGTGGACTGGAGTAGTTTAGTTAACAACGAACCAGGATAAAAATAACTGTGCAAATTGTTTTTATCGTCCGAATTTTTAGACTACACTTATTCAAACCCCCCCTTTCTAAGTGTTTTTCTATCCTTCAATTATAGTTCTAGTAAGTCTTTTGTGTAACCCACTTACTATAGTTCTAGTAAGTCTTCGTAGTTATTTGTACCAAAGGGATCACTTGCCATGGTTCTAACAAGCTTACCTACACCAAAGGGATCACTTGCCATGGTTCTGACAAGCTTACCTGCACCAAAGGGATCCCTTTCCAGGGTTTTGACAAGCTCACCTACACCAAAAGGATCACTTGCCATGGTTCTGACAAGCATACCTACACCAAAAGGATCACTCGCCATGGTTCTGACAAGCTTACCTGCACCAAAGGGATCCCTTAATATGGTTCTGACAAGCTTACCTGCACCAAAGGAATCACTTGCCATGGTTCTGACAAGCTTACCTGCACCAAAGGAATCACTTGCCATGGTTCTGACAAGCTTACCTGCACCAAAGGAATCACTTTCCATGGTTCTGACAAGCTTACCTGCACCAAAAGGATCGCTTTCCATGGTTCTGACAAGCTTACCTACACCAAAGGAATCACTTTCTATGGTTCTAGAAAGCTTACCTATATAAAAGATTTACTTGCTATAGTACTAGCAAGATCACCTGTGTAAGAGATTGTTTTGTAAATGCATATGCGTCATGTATATGAATGTGATCTTGTTGTTTGTACAATGTAGATGTATGAACTGTTTGTATATGAATGATGTTTGATAGTCTGACGCTCGTACGCATGTATAATCATTGCAGATGCATGATGTTTGTACATGTAAATGTTGCGTGTATGCAAATGAGTATGTATGTATGACAATTTCAACGTCTCATCTCTTTATCACCCATTGAATTTGTTTAACCCTTTTGATATGTTTGGGGCAAATCCTAGTTAGGATTGTGTTTGAATGGTCTGTTGATAATATCCTTCGTAAAAGAGTCGTAGTAGATCAAAGTGATCGCGGTGTAAGGCGTATGTTGCCCTCGGGAGATTTCGTAGTTTTGTTTCATCGCTTTTGTATTAAAAATTTGTAAGTTTCTCATAGTAAATCAAAGTTAAAGTTTATGAAAATAATTTATCCTTTGAAGATGGTAAGGAAATGACGGGAAAGCGTGGTATGAAAGAAAAGAAAGCTTTTATTGATATTGCCTTAAATAGGTGAATGTACAAAAATGTGAAAAAGAAAATGACAAATAGAAATGATATTAATACTGCCATTGCTCCTTTTTTATCGTGGGTCCCAGTAATCCTTTGACCCGAGAAGTGGATGATTGCACGAATCCTTATCCTTTGAAGTTTGTCTTCGGCTCATAGCCTATGATCATGCCTTTGCTATGCGTAATACTTATTGACCGCATCGGAATTAATTGGGTGCGGTAGCTCATCCCCATCCATTGTAGTGAGGACAAGTTCTCCTCCTGAGAATACCGTTTTTATGACATATGGACCTTCGTAGTTAGGTGTCCACTTTCCACGGGCGTCAAGTCGAGGTAGTAGAATTTTCTTGAGGACGACATCACCTTCTTTGTAAATTCAAGGACATACCTTTTTATCGAACGCCTTTTTCATCTTTTTCTAGTAGAGTTGCCCGTGACACAAAGCCGTCAGTCGCTTTTCTTCAATGAGATTAAGCTGGTCAAAATGAGTTTTTACCCATTCTGATTCTTCTAACTTTGTGTCAGCCAGGACTCGTAATGAAGGAATCCCCACTTCGATAGGGAGGACTGCCTCCATACCATAAACAAAGGAAAAAGGTGTAGCCCCTATGGATGTGCGCATCGAGGTCCTGTAACCGTGCAGGGCGAAGGGAAGCATCTCGTGCCAATCCTTATATGTTTTCAGCATCTTTTATATTATCTTTTTGATTTTTTTATTCGCAGCTTCGACGGCGCCATTCATTTTAGGCCTGTATGGTGAATAATTGTAATGTTCAATCTTAAAATTCTCGCACATCTCATTCATCATGTTGTTGTCTAGATTCGACCCGTTGTAGGTGATAATCCTATTTGGAACCCCATACCGGCAGATGATGTTATGCTTAATGAACCGGGTGACTACTTGTCTTCTCACGTTAGTGTAATAAGCGGCTTTAACCCATTTGGTGAAGTAATCTATGGAAACCAATATGAATCAGTGTCCATTAGAAGCTTTCGGTTCGATCATCCCTATCATGTCAATCCCCCACATTGCAAATGGCCATGGTGAACTCATAACGTTCAGGGAATTAGGCGGCATATGTATTTTGTTAGCATAGATTTGGCATTTGTGACATGTTCTGTCGTATTGGAAACAGTCAGTTTCCATTGTTAACCAGTAATATCCTGCTCGTAGTATTTTTCTCGCCATTGAATGTCCATTTGCATGAGTTCCGAAGGTTCCTTCGTGTATTTCTTTGATAATCTCCCTGTGCTCATTTTTATCCACACACCTTAGTAGCACCGAGTCGTAGTTTCGTTTGTATAGGATATTTCCACTCAGGAAGAACTGGGCTGCCAATTTCCTCAGCGTCTTTTTGTCAATCGTAGAGGCATTCTCCGTGTATTCTTGTTTCTCCAGGTACCTTTTGATATCGTGGTACCATGCTTTATCATCAGGCTGCTCCTCAATTGTGAGACAATAGGCTGGCTCATCGAAGTGTCTAACCGTTATTCGTGGTTCGTGGTTTGGACAAGTTACCTTGAACATAGAGGAAAGTGTTGCCAGTGCATCAGCCATTTGATTCTCTTCCCTTGGGATATGAGTGAAAGTAAATGTTTCAAATTCAGCCATTAACTCCAGTATGAAGTCCCGGTATGGGATTAGCTTCGTATCTCGAGTATCCCATTTTTTGTTGACTTGGTGGATCACCAACGCTGAATCCCCATACACCTCAAGCAGTTTAAACCTTAAATCAATTGCAGCTTCTAATCCCAATATACACGCTTCGTATTCTGCAACATTGTTGGTACAGTCAAAGCATAATCTCGCGGTGAAAGGCAAGTGACGATTGTCAGGAGATGTCAAGACTTCCCTTATACCATGTCCTAGTGCATTTGAGGCCCCAACGAACATAAGTGTCCACATTGCCCCAGGTTCAGGTCCTTCGTCGGGTCCTGGTATTTCGTCATCTCTTACCACCATGATGTCCTCATTAGGAAAAGTTCAATTTCATAGACTGGTATTCTTCGAGGGGTTGGTGAGCAACGTGTTCTGCCAACACACTCCCTTTTATTGCCTTTTGAGTGACGTATTGTATGTCGTATTCTGACAGTAACATTTGCCACCTTGCGATTCTACCCGTGAGAGCCTGTTTTTTGAACAAGTATTTCAAAGGATCCATCCTCGATATCAACCATGTGGAATGTGTCAGCATATATTGCCGTAGACGTTTGGAGGCCCATGCTAGGGCACAACATGTCTTTTCCAATGGTGAATACCGAGATTCGCAATCTGTGAATTTCTTGCTAAGATAGTAAATAGCGTGCTCCTTTCTGCCTGTTTCATCTTGCTGTCCCAGTACACATCCCATAGACCTTTCGGGAACTGTGAGATACATGATTAGTGGCCTTCCTGGTACGGGAGGTATGAGTATTGACGGTTCTTGTAAGTAGCTCTTTATAGCTTCGAAGGCTACTTGACAATCGTCGCTCCACTTGATCGGCTGATCTTTCCTTAGTAGCTTGAATATGGGATCACACGTGGCTGTTAAGTGAAATATGAACCTTGAGATGTAGTTCAACCTACCCAAGAACCCACGAACCTCTTTTTCTGTCCTTGGAACAAGCATTTCTTGTATAACCTTCACCTTGTCGGGATCTACTTCTATGCCTCGTTGGCTCACAATGAATCCCAGTAGCTTTCCTGACCTCACACCAAATGTACACTTGTTTGGGTTTAACCTCAGTTTGAGTTTCTTTAAGCGCTCGAACAATTTCTGCAGGTGTGTAATATGCTCTTCTTATGTACAAGACTTAGCAATCATATCATCCACATATACTTCGACCTCCTTGTGAATCATGTCATGGAACAGTGTGACCATGGCTCGCTGATATGTTGCCCAAAGGGCATTACTTTATAGCAGAAGGTTCCCTAGGACGTCATAAAATATGTTTTCTCTATGTCTTCGGGAGCCATTTTGATTTGATTATACCCAGAGAACCCATCCATGAAGGAGAAAACTGAAGCTTGTGTAGTATTGTCCACCAACACATCTATGTGTGGTAGTGGAAAGTCATCTTTCAGACTTGCTTTGTTTAGATCCCTATAATCCACACACATTCGTACTTTCCCGTCTTTGTTAGGAACTGACACTATGTTGGCAATCCACGGTGGGTATTCAACCACGGCAAGAAACCATGCGTCGAATTGTTTGAGTACTTCTTCTCGGATTTTGTTATCCATGTCAGGACGAACTCTTCTACGCTTTTGTCTGACAGTTGCACACCCTTCTTCGAGTGGTAATATGTGTACCATGATGTCCGTATCTAACCCTGGCATGTCACGGTATGACCAAGAAAATATTTTTGCGTACTCGCGGAGGAGCTTGATTAGCGTTTCTTTCACGTCCTCGTTCAGTGTTGCTCCAATTTTGATTTCCCTGGGTTCTTTGTATGTACCCAAGTTTATGATATCAATGGCCTCCTGAGGAGGGAGCATGATTTTGGATTCCATGTCCATTAACCTTGACAATTCTTCCGGAAGGTCATCGTCTTCCTCATCCCCTTCTTCAGACTGATTAGCGAGAGCCTCGAGTTTATATTGGGTTTTAGCAGTATTATTATCGGTAGTGTTAGAAGGTGATCTGCACATGTTTTATGTTTTGCTTTTAGTATGCAGATACGGATGTGCTCTTGTGAAAAAGTTTATTTGTCATTTTGAAAATAAATAAATGCAAGAAGAGAAAATGTTTTCAATACCAAAATGCAAAAGAAAAATTTATTAAATAAACCTTAAAATTGAAAGTAAATGGGGCCCTTACAAACCAACTATATGCTTCGGGCGAGGCATGAGCGTTATTGTTTTTATTGAAAGGAAAAAACACAAGAGCAAATTACTTTGAAATGAAAACTATCTCCGGTATCTCTAGGCTTGTCCAGTTTTGGAGTTGCTCTCCTGATCTGACCCTTCAGATGGAGTTGGATGTTCTCTCCTTAGAGTCCATGTTGGATATCATAGCCACGTGTTCATACCCGTCTGTCACGAAAGTCTGCATAATCGGGGGGAATCGTTGTTCCTCCTTCACAACGCTTGTGATCTTCGACGTTTGA
Organism: Vicia villosa; assembly: GCF_029867415.1. Lineage (NCBI taxonomy): Eukaryota > Viridiplantae > Streptophyta > Magnoliopsida > Fabales > Fabaceae > Vicia > Vicia villosa. The sequence continues at coordinate 109,957 of NW_026705913.1, forward strand.
TATCCTAACCCTAAGCGATCCTTCTTCTCCAGGATTTGTGGCACTTTGCGCCAGCCTTCCATATTCAGGTCTTGTAGGTCTCTCCAAGATGTTACCGCCCTTCGCATTTTCTCCACAGGTAGTGTGACTGCAGCTGCAATCTCTAGCGCTTGGAATGCAGTTTCTAATGCCCCTTCTCCAGCCTCAATGTATTTGTATGAATCCAAGTTGCTGACAAATATATCTTCCTCTCCATTGATGGTTATTATGGAATTTCCATCCACAAATTTTATCTTCTGATGGAGAATGGATGTGACTGCCCCAGCTGCATGAATCCAAGGTCGCCCTAGTAGGCAAGTTTAAGCTGGTTCTATCTTCATCATTTGAAAGTTGATACCGAAGGTATAAGGACCAACTACAACTGGTAGGTCTACTTCCCCAAACACAGGACTTTGTGATCCGTCGAAGGATTTGACCACTATACGGCTTGGTCTGACCACAAGACCTTCCAAGGCTATCTTGTTGAGGGTAGCTTTTGGCATCACATTTAGTGACGAACCAGTGTCAATCAGAAACCTAGATAGATGGGCTTTCCCATATTGTATAGACATGTGCAAGGCTTTGTTGTGCGCCTTTCCTTGTGGAGGTAACTCATGGTCACTAAATCCCAGACTTGCCCCAGCAGTGAGATTAGCCACCATCCCATTGAATTGATTCACAGTGATGTCTTTAGTTACATGGGCGGCATTCAGAATTTTCATCAAGGCGTCACGATGCTTCTCGGAGTGCACTAATAGTGATAGAAGAAATATTTTGTATGGTGTCTGTTGTAATTGATCCACCACCCTATAGTCACTTTTCTAGATTAAAGCAAAAAACTCCTCAGCATCCTTATTAGTGGCTTCTTTATCCAAAGGAGTTGTGTCAACTCTTGGCCCCATCGCAGCTTGATCACTAGCTTGTGCCAAGTTTTCATTAGGCTTTGGTTGTGCCTACGCAGTTTTGAATATGCGACCGCTACGGGTTATGCCTCCAGGTCCCAAGATATTCGACACAACAGCATTAGCATCAGAGTTGTATTCCCAAGGTACTGCTTTCATTTTGTCCAAAGGATATGGAGCTCTATTCTGGTTAATCGGGACGACCCTAGTGTGCTCTTGTGTGGGTATCCGCAATGGTGATGATTAAGGGGATGATTAATGGCTTCCTTGCCCCTTGACTGGGTATTATCAATGGCTCGTTCCTATCTACATGGCTACATATTTTTCCTCAGAGTGTTCCTTTAGTTGAATTAGCCCTTGATCCATGAGCCTTTGCAGAGTGTCTTTAAAAGCTTCGTTATGTTCTAAGATGAACCCCTTTATAAGTAGATACCTCTTAAGTGCATCCACGGGGGAGCTTCTTTGTTGAACCAACTCTTGCTCGGTAACGACCTCTATTGCATTGACTGCCCCATCATGGTGGGGAATAGGATTCGTATTTACATTGGGTTTGTCGAAGGCAATTGCCCATGACTCTATCAGATCCTAAACCTTATGTCTGAAATCCCAACATTTTTCCAATGTGTGTCCGGGGGAATTAGCGTGTGTAGCGGGGAAAATCTGATATCGAAGCCATGGGATTGACTCGAATCAATATTCCGTTTGAAATCGCCACCGTGCTTTATTTTTTCAAAGGAAAAGGGAAAAGAACGTAAAACCCAAAGTTTTGTTTTTAAAACAAGAAAGAGATCTCAGGTACGGGTGTTGATTATATGAGGGGAAGGTTTAAAGCACCCCTCATATCCGTGGTACTCCACGGGAACCTTTTTGAAAATCTGTGTGTGTGTGTGTGCTAAAAAAGGGTTTGTTTTATTTTTAAAATAAGCTCGGCAAAGCGTTTAGCTTTGGGCCTACATACCTCCTCGGTGCAATGGAGAAGTCAGAGCTAATGTAGTTCCGCTTTTTTGGGAAAACATTTTTAAAAACGAATAAACACTTTATCGTCGTTGGAGAGAAATACTCAGCCATTGATCTTGAGCACGAGAATAAACGAGTTCTTTGCATCGCTAATGAAAGAAGGGCTCCAACTCGGATAAAATCGACGAGTATGCCACTAGCTCTCTCACGCGGAAAAGATCTCATTATATCAATCAATTTCAAAATCGTGGGGTATAACCACTCGTTTCGACGATTAACGGTGTCTAAACTTTTGAAGAAAAGCCACTAAGGGCAAAAGATATTTTTTGAGAAAAGGTTTTGAAAAGGTTTGCAAACATAAGAAGATTTTGGAAAAAGGGAGATGATTTTGAAAATTTAAGAATGGGAGGAGATGAAGAGGCTATCCTATTGCGTAAAATAAAAGCTAAGGAAAAGAACGGTCTAACCGAAATAAGAAGCCAACACTTGACATTGAGAGTCAAGGTAGATTTCCCATCCTTTGGAATTATCAATACCAACACATTAACACTTGGGGATCCAAATGAACTTATTGTCTTAGCACCACTTTTCATTAAGCACATTAAAATTCTGACAAAAATCGGGCAGAGTAACGGCTGTTTTCGGGTAAAATCCTTATCTCAATGCCTTGGAATTAACCATCAAGGGCTTTCAAGGAAATACCTGCACATACAAACAGACAACAATCCAATGCCAGACAGACAGAATAACAGCAGAGTAATAACAGAATAAGAGTCCAGAGGCACTAGGTCCATAAGTACGAATCTCCAAAATGCTAGGGATAGTAACCAATAGTCCAAAGAGAACCTTATGTATTTTTTTTAGATTTTGGCTGTTTATTAGTGTTTTAGCATAAAAGTAAAGTATGGTCCAAGTGGACAAAAGGAAAATAGCGGAAGCATAAACATATGTCCAAGTGGACAAAGAGAAAATAGCGGAATTATAAACGTCCAAATGGACAAAGAGAAAATGGCGGAATGTAAATATGATGAAATGATAAAATAAAGCGATAAAGCGAGAAATATAAAGAGCGGTATAATAAATGGCGGAAATTAAAGTTAGTTGTTAAATGTTAAAGATAACCATCTTGAAACTTGTCAAGTATGTTATCAAAGTTAGTAATGAAGATCGATGGTGAGTGAATGATGTACTCGGATTTAAATTCAATGGAGGTTTATCAGAAGCTTGATAAAAATCATAGCGACAACACGATAAATACCTCCACAAGTCTTAAATCACCGCATACAATTCTCTTCCATATTTTATCTTTTATCGAGTCGGGACAAATGTAGGAGAACTCTCCATGTATCAAGATCATCAATCAAAAGAAATAAGAAGGAGAAGAAGAAATGATCTAGCCTTTATCAAGAATCCATAGAATTCTCAAGATATCAAGACTTTCATCGATCAAGAGAAAATAAGATGAAAAAAGATAAGAATGAAAACAATTTGATCTAGTCTTTATCAAGAATCCATAGAATTCTCAAGATATTAAGACTTTCATCGATCAAAAGGAAATAAGATGAAAAGATAAGAATGAAAACAAATTGATCTAGTCTTCATCAAGAATCCATAGAATTCTCAAGATATTAAGACTTTCATCGATCAAAAGAAAAATAAGATGAAAATAAGGATGAAAACACAAAAGATAATCAACTCACACTATCATTAATATCATTCATCCATTTTGGTGGATTAGGTCATTTCAAACCTATCAACACCCTAGATCCAATGATATTAATGAAGTGTAGGAAGAAGGAAGCCAAAACAAGCACAAAAAAGGCAAAAAACCACATTCTGCCTGCTGGAAATCGATTTCATGCAGGGGGAACTCGATTTCCATAGTGCAGTTTTCAAAAAAAACAAGTTACGTTCAGCAGGAAATCGATTTCAGCCTTAAGGAAATCGATTTCTTCAGTGTAAATTTCAGCAAAAACAACATTTAAAGGCATGAAACTTGATTTGAACAAATATACAAACACCTTATGATCACACATCAACTTGAGCACGAATTTTCCATCAAATTACTATCAATTAGCACCAATATAGCATCAAAGATGCATCACACACAAGCACAAAGGAATCACATTATGATAGATGAAAAAGGATGATGAAAATTACCAAATCTTGAACAAAACTTAGATCTACTTCAAGAATCACCAACACAAATCTTGATCTCTCAACAATTGAAGAAAAAAGAGTGAAATGGATGGTGGCTTAGCTCAAAATTTGTGAGGTTCAAGATGTGACTCACAAATTTTATGAAGGAAAAAGAGCTTTGGTGAATTTTGGTAAGGATGAGGAGAGAAATTGCAAGGGATTTGTTGGCTCTCAAAGCTTGAGAAATGAGAGAGTAGTGGGCTCTATTTATAGGATGAGAGCAAGAGTAGTGGTAGTTTGGTCTTTTTGCATTTGGTAATTAGCTTGTGTTTAATTGGTGATTAAAGTGGCAATTAAATGGTAAAAAGTGGTAAAATGGGGTTTAAGTGGGTTTAATGAAGAGAATTATTTTGATGAGGTGGAAAATTGGTAAAATGACAAAAATGGTCAAAGAAAATGGGTGCCAAAATCAAATCAAGCTTCCCTCTCTATTTTTTTGAATTTCGCCTGAAGGAAATCGATTTCCCCAGGAGTGAAATCGATTTCACTCTGTTCCAGAAGAGAATTTGGCGTAAAATACACTAGGGAAATCGATTTACCCAGGAGGGAAATCGATTTCATGCTGTCCAGAATGTGATTTTGTTGAAGATTGCTGCAGGGAAATCGATTTACCCAGTAGGGAAATCGATTTCATCAGTCAAAAATTTGAAAAATGCCTTGTTTATTGCATGTCTTGGCTTGGTACCTACAAAACAAAAGCCTACAAAGAAACAAAGCAATGTTTTTGGTATTTGGGTTAGTATAATATGCATACAAGATAAACAATCATTGGTGCTTGATGGTCCCTCTTATTGATGAGGTGAGTGCAACACCATAAACAAAACTTCCAAGTGAAGCTCTTGATTAGTGATTGGGATATGAATGATATAGGATCTTAGGGTCAAAAATTGGGGTATGACAGATGCCCCTATTTAAGTTTCTTCGATTTGGAAATATGATGATTGTAAATCTTCGTTTTGACGAAATCGAAGAGACTTAAATATATAAAACACAATGTGGACCGTCCTTTCGGGCCATACCCCTCCGTGGGTGGGATACGTGAACTGACTCTTTTTTGTCGATCGGACGCTTTCGCGTCACTTTTGAAAAAGTTTACAGAGTCGCCACCGACCTTTTATTTTATCCAATGAAGGAAAGGTTTATAAAAGAAACAGAAAAAAGACCTTTGAGAGATTCTGGGTAAGGGGGTAGGTTATACAAAGGGAAGGTGTTAGCACCCTTTGTATCCATGGTTATCCATGGGCTCTTTAGTTTGCTTAGCTCATTTGCTTTACTTTTCAATTGATTCGGAATGCTTTACCTGTGTTTTTGAAATACCTTTGCAAATAGAATTTGTAATGATCCTTGTGCGGATATATACAAATGCTTGTTTATCTTTCGAAAGATGTTTTGAAAAGATCGTTAATTTTGTAATGATCCGTGTTTGGATGTATACAAAATATTGTCTTTTGGAAAATTTGTTTTGAAAAACAACAGTGTATGAGAATTTTGTTTGTTTTGATTTTGAGCAAGCAAACTAGGAGGTCTACCCTGAGTTAGGAGGTCTTTATCCTTGTTCCCTTTAAAAATCTATCCATTCGTCGGATATAAACAAAAGGTTCGATTTTGTACTCGAAACAGTAGAAATGTAACTTTGATTTTGAAAAGAGTGAAAAGGGGTTACCCTAGGAGGTGCAAATGTGATTGTGATTGAATTCAGATATTTATCTTTGAAGTTAGTGATCTGACGGTTCAGTTTTATCTTTGACATACACGCAGTTTATATGGGTGCTGGAAATTAAAATGCGGAAATGTAAAGTGCAGAAAGTAAATCTACGCTATTACATCGATTGTGCGGGAAATGTAAACTAGCCTATTTACATGAATTTGACATCCTATACATTTATCTAGGAATTTTAAATTGCAAGAAATAAAAGGCATATTTTTGTATTTTTTGTGATTTATTTTAAATATAATTAATGCATTATTAATTAATTTAAAATAAAGAAAAGATGGAAATATGATTATACCTAGCAAATAAGTTTAAAAATATGTACAAAATGTTTGTTAATTGATTTTAGAACAAAACTAATTTTTTTGGAATTTTTGAAATTTGTTTTTGGATATTTTAAGTTAATCAAAACATAATTATGCAAATAATTACACAAATAATTAAAACTTAAAGAGAAAATTATCCTAAATATGTACAAAATTAGTTTATGATATATAAACAATATTTAACACAAAGAACAATTTTTTTTATGATTTTTTGACTAATTAAAATAATTAATAAGCAAATATACAAATACATACTAATTAATTATGAAAAATATTGAAATTTTGAAGAAAAATAAAATATTTTTGTTTCATAAAATAATATATTATTTTAGAAGTTTAAAATATTTTTTTGTGGAATTTTTGGAAGTTTTTAACTATTTTTAATTAATTTATCAAAGAAATTAAAATAAAATAGAAAATAAAAAAGGATACTTATTCAGTGTGGAAGTTGACTGAGGGAGCATGGTGTAGCTGCGTGTGTGAGGCGTTGGATTGGAGATTGAATTGATCCAAGGGTTCAGATCTGAGGTCACATGAAGCACATGATTAAAGCAAGGTATGGGATTAGTGGGAGACCAAAGTCAGACTGGTCCCCACCCTCGCCTGCATGGACCAATGGAAACAGAGGAGAGAAGGTTGAAAAGTTGACTGACGAACCACGCTCGGACGCGTGGTCGTCTTCAACCTCCGTCCCATGCACTTTTTCAGACAGATAGCGGGGGTTTTTAACCCCCTCTATTTCACGATACAAAAACGTTATTTTCGGTAGCTTCCCAAACCTGCAAGAACACACGTTAGCAACATATGAAAACAACCCAGATCCACTAAACATGATGCCCTGAATCCAAATATGTCATTAGTTTCGTGGTTTGATGCTCATAGCTATAGGTTCGAAGATGTTAAAGTATGAACACTCATAAGCTTATGTTAATGGCATATGGCTATCCTCACGTGGGAGTTGGCATGTTAAGGCCCAGATCATTTGCATAGGACCTTATGAGCATGATAGGATGGTTGGTTAGCATTGAAATCAGTTGCATATACAAAAACGAAAATAAAATTCATATGTACATGAAGAGTATTATATGCTTTATACGACTCTCATGGGCCTGTGTTTAAAGTTCAATCTTACTCTATTATCTTTGAGAAGATGATTAGAATGCTTGGTTTGTATTAATATTGATTGGAAAATTGATTTTGAAAATTACAAAGTATGGAGATTTTTTGAGAATTTTGAGAGGTTTGTGGCTATTCTCTTGCTATCTCTTCGTGTGTCCCCTCTTTGCTGAAGTATGATGCTTCTTTTATAGCCCAAAGTTGCTTGGAACCCAAGCTAAGAAGCTTTGTTGTCTTTGTTGAAAGTTTGATTTTTAAAATATTAAAAATCTTTGAATTGTTGACCAAGCTTGACTCCATTCAATGCTCTTGTCTTGCTCTTCAATTCTTGCAGAAAAAATGAAGATTCCTTGAAGTGAGTCATACTTGGAGGCCAAGCAACCATTATCCATGCATTTTCCTTTTAATTTTAATCTTAAAGTAAGATAAAATTATGCAAAAAATGGCCAATAAAGATGTGGGCTTTGTCTTGGTCGTGGGAGGCCCATAGTAACATGGCAAAGATGTTTGGACCATAAAAACTTGGACTCATTTGGAAAAAAAACATTTTTGAGCAATGTTGATTTCATGCATTTTCCCAAAATTTAGCCAACTTCAACAAGGTGTAAATCCTTCAATTTTTGTCATATGAAGGAGATCTTGCACTTTTTGGAAACCTCAAAGAGTCCTCTAACCAATGTCTTTGGTCTCATATCAAAATGATTTTTGGTTCTCCTTGTGTGTCCATTTGAAAAAAGTGTCTTTTTGTTGACTTTGAAAATGACCTGTAATGTCTTTGGCCATATTTTCCAAATGGTGAATGCAATGACCATGGGATCAATTGCATTTGAAAGATAATTGAATTTCCTTCAAAATGAGCTTTGGTTGACATTTTTTGGATGAAGGATGAGAGAGTTATGATCAGTCAAAGTTGAGTTGACTTTTCAGGCAAAAACCCTAATTTTGAATCTTAGGGTTTTGTTGATTTTTGATCTTTCCTTGATGAATTGTGATCATCCAATGATCAAATGTTGAATCCTTTGACAAAATATGGACTTTGACAAAAAATTTCATTTTTGACTGTCAGTTGACTTTTTTGGTCAAACGGGTCGTCTGTTGACTGTTTGAGCTGCTGACGGTGCGTCTGAGTGAATTGAAGCTTGAAAATTTGAATGATGGTACTTTGAGATGTATGGATGTATTTGAAATCCATTTGAGCTCTCAAAACTTGTTGCTCCTGTTAAAACAAGAAAAACCCTGATTAGGGACTGTCTGTATAGGAGGCAGTTAAGCGTACCTGATTTTTGTGCAGTGTTGAGTTTCTGCTAATCATGTGATATTCAGAAGACTTCTAACACAAAAATCTTGGAAATTTGAATTGTGAATGATTGATTTGATTGATTGTACAAATCACTGTGAATTGTACTGTCTGCAGTTTGTCTGTCAACCGACTGTTCGTGTACTGAAGCAGCAGTTAAAGTGAAAAATCAACCGTCAAAGTTAATTTTCTTTTTTTTTTTTTTTTTTGTTATTTTTGTTTTTGTTTGGTGTGAAGCATGAAAATTTATTTACATGACTTGTTAGAAAACAGAAACATAATAAATAACTGATATTTACGGTATGCGGGCAAAATTACCGATAATAACCTGAAAATTGTTTAATGCACAGAAATAGAAATATTTGACTGGCAGAAAATACACAAAATATTATCTTAGTAATTAAGCAATATTATGACAACTAGTACAACATTTAATACTGACAGTATAAATATTACATACTATATTGAAAAGTACGACGAATAAACGGTACGTTTAAGAAAATAAGAAACACGACAAATTTTAAAAATGACGGTTGACGAACCATGCTATGATTAATAACATGTAGAGGAGTGGGAGTGCAACCATTGCAGGTCCACACTTCTCAGGACTGTGTAGGCAGAAGAAAGTTGTGATCACCGTAGCAATGGTGACGACTGTAAGAAGCAGTGTTTCTATCCATTTTGCCATTCTTGCTAGGGAAGAAGAAAGAAAATGGATGATGAAGTAGAAATTTGAAAGATGATTTAGAATTTGATGTGAGATTTGTGCAAAGAATGAGAGGTATTTATAGAATGGAAAGATGATAGAGACGTTGGGGAATGATGTGATTCCGTACCAAAGGAAATTTGAGTGGTAGTGAGATTTGAAAGAAAGTGTAAGGTATTGTTGGGAAAAGAGAGATGGATAGAATAAAGTTGAGATTTGAATTTGAAAGGATAGATTTGAAAAGATTTTGAAAATAATGGAATATAGCACAAAAGTTAGTGGGAAAACAAAAACAATTGTTACCAGTACAGTGTGAGTTTCCTGCTTTTGCGCCTGCAAAAAGATTTAACCCTGCATGAACTGTGTTAGTACTATTTATCTGTAAAATAAATAAATAGTATTTGTGAAGTAAAGAACAGTATTTGGCGTTTGCGTAAGAATAAATTCCACTGTAAGCCAAGTTACTGTGTAAGAAAAATTCTGAAAACCAAGTTCTTCATATGTCAGGATATTTTGAAAAAATCCATGTTTATATGAGACTCTTAATTTTCATATTGAAACTTTCCTGAAAAAAGAAGTGGGCAAATTTTGGGGTATAACAGTTGCCCCTATTCAATCTTCTTAAACCTGAAGAGATTGTCTGAAATCTGAGGGTAGAAGATGATTGAATAAATAGATGCCCTGAAAATTTGCACTTACCTTGATCAGCAGAGATGTTGGAAGTTGCATTTGAATGTTGTCTGTGAAATGTTGTTGGCAGATTGAAACATTACCTGAGATGGGCTTTCGGATGCCACCTGGACAATGTGTTGATGGTTTGTTCATCAGAATGAATCTGTTGATTATATCTTGATGAAGGATTTGAAAGTTGATCATTGTGGAACCGTTTGAGGTATCACTTTAGATCTGCAATGTTAGATCGTTCTGGAACCGTCTGAGGTTTCGCCTTAGATCTGAAATGCTAGATCGTTCTGGAACCGTCTGAGGTATCGCCTTAGACTAGCAATGTTAGATGATAAATGAGTTGAGAATGAGAGTTCTTCAGAGTGAATCTTTGGTTTGATTGTATCTGAAAGGACTGCTTGTCTGAATAAGATTCAGGATGAACACTGCATGTGAGTGAGAACATCTTTGCTGAAGACATCTGTCTACCTGAAAAATCAAGTTAATAATATGCGATGTCTATGATGCATGTATGATATGAGATCCTCGAGCTAGAGGAGAAATATGCAAGTTATGTTGTGTATGAATATGCGTATGATGCATGATTGTGAATGTGAATATGAGTGTGAATGTGATGCATGGTTTATGCAGCTTAGAGCGTGTCAAGCTCCTGATTGGGAAAATAAATCCCAGCTTAGTCGTCAAGAAATGAAGGCATTGTGATTGGGAAAATAAATCCCTGCTAGCCATTTGGAAGTGAAGGCATCGTGGTTGTTGATGATCTTCTGTCTCGCTTGAGTTCCCTGGGTTGGGGAAATTCTTTGAGAACCAGGATGTTCTATTGAAGGATCTTTGATTACTGCTCGGGGATGAACAGTAGTTTTGAGAGTTCGGACTGTGACGCCCTTTGGAGTGGGAATGAGGAAGATGCATAATCCTCCGATGCACTATCTGACCAAGTTTGGGTGCGGAGATCACACCTTCTGAAGACAGTAATCTGGAACAAACCCTGCTGGGGAATAAGACTTCTTTCGAAAGAAAAATCTTTTTGAGGGATTTGTTGAGGAATGTGTCTCCATTGGGGAAACTTCCTTCTGATGCTGGTTTAGGATAATGTCCAAATAATTGGGACATGTCCGGAATGCTATTCCTGTTTTTCCTGGTAAACATCAATCATATTCAAATGCATATGTTCATTCAAAATATCATTGGGATGCTCGCGTATTCAAAACAGAAAAAATGAAAATGTTAGTTATAAGCTGCATTGATTTTTGAAAAGGTGCCGTGATAGGCGGATTAGTATAGGGAGACAACAATCCTAGAAGTAGGAAATTGTCAGAAAGTTTTGAAAAGTATTTATGAAAAGAAATAGCTATGTGAGAACGATCCAGTCAAGTTTCAATTCTGCTATTGCCAATCTGTCTTCGAGCATCTCATCCCTCACTTGTTGGAAGAAAGTGATTGGACTGATCGGTGTCTTTGAGGTGTTGAACCTTGTCGGTGAGTAGGCAGCTGAGCGGGACATAGTTGTATGCTTTATTCCCTAATTTTTGCCTAGGCTGCCCTTTCAGGTTTTCAGCCTACCGGGATTGTATTTGTTTTGTCTCTAATTTTTGCCTGGATCGCCCTTTCGGGTTTTCAATCCACCGAGACGCTCATTTTTGCCTAAGTTGCCCTTTCAGGTTTTCAACTTAGCGAGCTGTATTTTTTTTTTTTTAAGCAAAGTACTTTTTGACTATGTCCGCATTCACAGGGTGTAGGAAATCCTCGCCATCCATGGTGGTAAGCAACATGGCACCGCCGGAGAATATTTTCTTGATTATGAATGGTCCCTCGTAGGTGGGGGTCCATTTGCCTCTGGGATCACCTTGTGGTAAGATGATGCGTTTGATAACCAAGCCACCAGTTTGGTATGCTTGACTTTTGACTTTCTTGTTGAATGCTTTGATCATGCGCTTTTGGTATAGCTGGCCATGACAGATAGCTGCAAGTCTTTTCTCATCGATCAAGTGTATTTGGTCGAATCGAGTTTGAATCCAATCGTCTTCGTCTAGATCGGCTTCTTTCATGATCCTTAAGGAAGGAATCTGGATTTCGATTGGGAGAACTGCTTCCATACCGTAGACTAACGAGAATGGAGTTGCCCCTGTTGAAGTACGCGCAGATGTGCGATAACCATGAAGAGCAAAAGGTAACATCTCATGCCAGTCTTTGTAGGTTACTGTCATCTTTTGTATGATTTTCTTGATGTTTTTGTTGGCGGCTTCGACAGCGCCGTTCATCTTTGGTCGATATGGAGAAGAATTATGATGTTTGATCTGGAACTGCGTGCAGAGTTCAGTAATCATTTTGTTGTTTAGATTCGTGCCATTGTCAGTGATGATCCTTTCGGGGATGCCGTACCGACAAATGAGATTGTGCTTGATAAACCTGGCTACCACATTCTTGGTGACAGAAGCATATGAAGCTGCCTCTACCCACTTTGTGAAGTAGTCAATAGCGACCAGGATAAAGCGATGTCCGTTGGAAGCAGTAGGTTTGATTTCTCCAATCATATCAATACCCCACATTGCGAAAGGCCAAGGAGCCGTCAGAACGTTTAATGGAACTGGAGGTACATGCACTTTGTCGGCATATATCTGGCATTTGTCATTCCATCTTTCCACTTGATCTTTCTTCAGTAATTTGAAGATTGGCACACAAGTAGGAGTCATATGGGCAATGAATCTGGCTATGTAGTTTAGACGTCCCAAGAATCCTCTGACTTATTTCTCGGTACGGGGTATAGGCATTTCTTGAATGGCTTTGACCTTGGCAGGATCAACCTCAATACCTTTACTGCTGACGATGAAACCTAAGAGTTTACCGGATCTTACTCCAAAGGTACACTTGTTCGGGTTCAGTCGCAATCTGTATTTCTTGAGTCTGTCAAACAGCTTGTGTAAATGACTCAAATGTTCTTCTTCGGTGTTGGATTTTGCGATCATGTCATAGACATACACCTCTATTTCCTGATGAATCATATCATGAAATAGTGTTACCATTGCTCGTTGGTAGGTAGCTCCAGCATTTTTTAGACCAAAGGGCATTACTTTGTAACAAAAGGTTCCCCAGGGAGTTGTGAAGGTTGTTTTCTCCATGTCTTCGGGTGCCATCTTGATTTGATTGTACCCTGAGAATCCGTCCATAAAGGAGAATACCTTGCATTGTGCGGTATTGTCAACTAGTACATCGATGTGCGGTAAAGGGAAATCATCTTTAGGGCTTGCCCGGTTCAGATCTCTGTAGTCTACACACATTCTGACTTTCCCGTCTTTTTTGGGTACAGGCACGATGTTAGCTATCCAAGGAGGATAACTTACAACTTTTAGGAATCCGGCATTGAATTGTTTTTCAACCTCGTCTTTGATCTTTTTTTTGACATATCAGGCTTACTCCTTCGCAGTCTCTGTTTGACCGGAGTGCTTCCTTCTTTGATTGGCAGGCGATGAACTACAATGTCCGTGTCAAGGCCAGGCATATCTTGATAAGACCAGGCGAATATCTCGGCGTAGTCTTGCAACAATTGAATCAGTCTTTGCTTGACACTGTTTTCTAAGTCAGCCCCAATTCTGACCTCTTTCTTTTCTTCGTTACTGCCCAAGTTGATGACCTCAATCGGCTCCTCATGAGGCTGTATGGCTTTTTCTTCTTGTTCTAGAAGTCTTGCAATTTCTCTTGGCACTTCACAATCTTCCTCACTTTCGTCCTCAGTTTGGTAGATCGGATTTTCAAAGTCATGACGAGCAATAGCAGAGTCGTTATTGACTGGATCCAGCGTGTATGTGAATCTGCATGGTAGATATGTGAGTGTGTATGAAGAGAAAAACATAGCTATTTGAAAGCGAATAAAGAAAGAAAAAGGATCACAAAATTTTGAACATGCAAGCATCCCATGATTTTATTGAATGCACATAATCATGATATGACAAACCCTTTTTGTAGAAGGACCGTTGTGCTAAGGCACACGGCTTTCAAGCTCATGGTTCGATTGTTCAGGAACCACTTTTATCTTTGCACAATATACACAAAGAAAACAGGAAATGGCATTTACTCCTGATCAAAGGAGATCACATCCTCTGCTTTCCAGTTGTTCAATCCACCGTTGTTAGCAGGGAGCACCCAGCTGTTCCAGTTGCAGTTGTTCTTTTCGTCTTCCGTAGCATTGATTCCGCTAGTGGGAAAATGCGTAGGTAATTCTTCAGGATAAGTTGGATGATTTGTTGGATATGAGAATCCAGGTGGAGGTCCCTCTATTGGCTGAGCGAGATGCTCGATAAGGCCGTCCCATGCAGTAGGAATGATGTTTTGAATAGAGACTTGTGCATCCTGATAAGGAGTGTACTGTGACAGAAAATAACCTTCGTTGTTTGGCATCTTCCTGGCTTCTTCAAGAGCGAAGTTGTCGTCGTACTGTTCGTCCCATCCAGTCGGGACAATGTCTTTGATGGGAGTTGAAAAGCTCGGAGGAGCGGAATATTTCACCATATAGTCGTATTTGCCGCTGGGTTCTCCTAGCGTGTCCCATACTTCTTTGGGTGGATTTTGATATTGCTGAGTGACGGGACTTGTGATACTTCCGTCATTTTGATTACCCTCTTCTGTTGGAGTAAGATCTTCCAGAGCAATGTAAGAATTCTGAGGTGTGATATACTGGTAGTTGTAACCGTCATTTGGTCCTCCCACAGCATCCCACATTCCCATGGTAATGGGTGGAATTTCGTCTGGATATGGCTGAATGATGTGGTTCAAGTATGTCCCTTCATCATCAATGGCGTTTACTTCTTGGCTGGCGAAGTGTGATATTAACCCTTTAGAGCGAGGATTTTGATCATTCTTTTGATTTTCACCATTATAGCCCAGACCTAGCTTGTCGGACTTGTAGGGTATATCAGGGAGTTGTCCCCATACTGTGCGATCACCCTGTTCAATCATGGCTTTGGCATCTTTGAGAGAAGCCATAGTTGTAGCTGGAGTAGCAGGAATATGCTTGGTGGTAGAGATATCTGGAGATACAACCTCAAAAGCTTGATACGGAGTTTCGATGGATTCGCCCTCCATCTCAACATACTTGTCGTTGCTCAAGTGACTGACCATATATTCTTCTTCGCCATAGACTGTGACAACCTTTCCTTTTACTGGGTATTTTAACTTCTGATGCAGGGTAGAAGTTACAGCGTTTGCCCCATGTATCCTAGGGCGTCCTAGTAAACAGGAGTATGTTGGAAGAACGTCTATTACGGAAAAGATAACATCGAAAGTTTGAGAGCCCACTCTGATTGGGAGCTTAACTTCTCCGTACACCGCTCTTGTTGACCCATCGAAGGCTCTTACAACCACATCACTTGGTTGTAGCACAACTCCTTTGAAGTCAAGTTTTTCCAGTATTACCTTTGGTAACACGTTTAGAGAGGAACCATTGTCTATTAGCACATGAGACAGAGTGGTGCCGTTGCATTCGATAGAGATGTGCAGGGCCTTGTTGTGATTTCTTCCAGCAGGAGTTAGATCCACATCAGAGAAACCAAGACCATTGGGCACTGTAAGACTGGCGACACAATTCTCAAATTGGTCGATTGGGATTTCTTGAGGCACATGCGCAGCTTGAAGGAACTTCATTAGAGCTTTAGCATGAGCTTCTGAATATTTTAGCAGAGATAACATTGAGATTTTTGAAGCAGTATGCCCCAGTTGTTCGACAATATTGTAATCACTTTTGCAGATGATTTTCAATATTTCGTCCATCTCTTGCTTTGATGGATCCTCAGCAGTGATCTCTACCGGATTTTGAACTGGTTCGATCAGTGGCTCTTTGCCTCGAGTGTTGATATCTGGAATAGGAATTGGAACCTGGATTGGACTAGCAGCAATATTTGGAGAAATTTCTGGTGAAAAGATTCTTCTACTTCTCGTGATCTTGCTAGTGCCTGCAATGTTACTTACAGCTGAAGTAGTTAGTGTTGCGTCCTCTTTAGTCGAGGGATCCTGCTTAACTCCATGAATGTAAACATTAGTGTCATATCCCCATGGGACAGCTTTGTCTGAGGAGTATGGAAATGGAGTTGGTCTAGCAATGACTACTGATGCCACTTTGAGTGTAGCAGAAAGTTTGAATGGAGCCTTGGTAGAGATTTTGAATGGTAAGCTGGAGATCACTGAGACGTCTTCCATTCTTATCCCGTTGGCAAAGACTTTGCCCAACATGTCCATAGAAGGGAGCCTCTCAAACATAATGATACGGCGATCCATGTGTTTTTGAATTCCCATCTTTAGATTTTCACAACCATTGGGTTGGCGTGAGCAATAAAAGCAATCGGGATCACAACCTGGAAAGTAACCAGCTTGGATGAACTTTCTTTTGACTTCGAGGAGTGGAATTGATACTTCGTTCACATCATAAATGTAAACTGTGTCTATGATAGCATTAACAGTTTTGTCATGCTTTGGCATAGGTGCTGTGATGACATTTGGAGTTTCTGGAGGATCGAACTCAATTTCTCCAGCATCTATCATGTCTTGGATTTTATTTTTCAGGGCCCAGCAGTGATCTGCGTCATGTCCTGGACAGTTTGAATGATAGGCACATGTTGCATCAGGGCGATAATTCAGAGAAGAAGTATTGACATTCTTCGGAGGACCCCTTAATGTGATCAGATCCGCTTTAAGCAAGTGCTGCAATGCCTGAGAGATTGGCATGTTGATTTTGGTGAAAGTTCTTCTTGGTGCATCTGGTCGATGCGTATATTTTGGCTGTTGATCTTTTTGAGGTGCAGATGCGGAGATCATAACTGCCCCTACAGATTGATGCTGATCACTTTTGTGACTTGTCTGAATTTGCGCTGTATTGACCTCATTTCTGATGGGCCTTTTTGTAGTACCAGAGGAGGATCCTACTTGAATTTTTCCATTTCGAATGCCACTTTCGACACGTTCTCCGGTCAGTATTAGGTCAGTGAAACCTGATGATGAACTTCCCAGCAAATGGCTATAGAATGGGCCAGTTAAAGTGCCCATGAACATGTCGACTAGTTCGCGATCAGATAAGGGTGGTTGAACCCTTCCAGCCATATCTCTCCACTTTTGTGCATACTCTTTGAAACTTTCTTTTGGTCCCATAGACATGCCTCGCAATTGAGTACGAGTGGGTGTAAGATCAGCATTGTATTGGTACTGTTTGTAAAAAGCAGCAGCTAATTCTTCCCAAGTATGAACCTTGGTATTTTCTAGCTGGTAGTACCATTCGAGTTGTGTACCTGACAGACTTTCTTGGAAAAAGTGAATCCACAATTTGTTATCTGTTGTATGAGGTTGTATCTTCCTCACATAAGATCTCAAATGTAGTTTTGGACAAGAAACTCCATCATACTTTGCAAAGGTTGGAACTTTGAATTTTGGAGGGATAACAACATCCGACACGAGTCCTAGATCATTGAAATCTAAGCCAGGTATTTTTTGTATTTCCATAGCTTTCATACGATCCTCCAACTGTTGGTATTTGTCATCATCCTGTTCGTCTCCAGAATGATCTTCTTCTTCATTTGAAGAGAGAGAGGGTTTAGCAGAACCCTGGTTGCTTTGATTATCTTCTTGTTCACCATCACCGACTATTTCAGGGATTGGTGGCTTTTTGATCTTTTTGACAGGGATCTTGATCTTCCTTCTCAGGTAACTCAAGCCTGCAGATTCTTTGGGCTTCTTCTTCTTCTTGAGTATCAGGGCTTTCAGCTCTTGTTGCCCCTTTGCCAGTTCCAGAATTGCCACTTGAACTTGGGCATTCTGTACTTCGAGATTCTTGATGCTTGCCTCAGATTCCATCTCTTCTGACTGAAATAAACAGCGAAGAGATGAGAAACCCGTCATGAGAACCTGTTATGAAATGTGTATGACTGGATGCCATGTATGCAATGTGTATGCAATGTATATGAATGCAATGTATGAAATGCCATGTATGAAATGCAATGTGAATGCATGTGTGCAATGTTTTCAAGGATCATAGAGTCTAGATTTGTTAAAGAAGCAACAAACGTTAGTTAATCAATTTATTCTTTTTTCTTTGCCTCATTTGGGCTTACAAGACAGAAAATAAAATAAATGATCTTTCAGGTCTCCCGTGGGCGCTTTTTCTTTGTCCCCAGGAATGCGTTGATTCTTTGTTCTTCTTGAAGCTGTCTGGTGAGCTCGAATAGCCTTCTCTCATAGTCCTGACAGTGTTCTTTGAAGGTGTCTCTTTCCTCTTTGAGTTGAACCCAGGATTTTTGCAACTCTTCCAAGTCAGTTGGCATATCCGGGTGTAGAATAACTTGAGGTTCGTAACCTTCGACTTCTGATTCGATAGTCACAGGTAGAACAGCGGGATAGGGCATCATGAGTTTTTGAGCATGAGTACGCACCCATCTGAGGTAAAGTTCCATAGGAATAGAATTCCATTGCCCCAGAGTTTTGCTTTCTATTCTATAGACACTGTCCCAAGCCTGTATGAATCTTCGTCGGTGTCTGTGAGAATCATTCTCGTAATCAAACACAATGCCACGGATAGTCATGTCATGAGGACCGTTGCTTCTTGCATATCCGAATTGGCGTAGAGCTAGAGAGGGATTGTAAGTGATACCTCCTTTAATGCCAAGGAGTGGCACATTAGGGTATTCTCCACAATGATCAATGATAGTAATGTCTCTTTGAAAGAAGTTGTTCCATCGGATATCTGAATGAGATAAAGACATGATTCTGTAAGACCATTGTGCTCTTTGTTCATTTCTCAGTACTGATCGGGGAAGATGACATGTAAACCACCTAGCCAGCAGTGGTATACAGCACATGAGAGTTCCTCGCTTCTTCGTGGTACGAGTGTGTAGAGAGTGTAGGATGTCTCCCAGCAATGTTGGTACCGGGTTGCGAATTAGGAAAAGGTTGATGATGTGTACACTTATGAACTGGTCGGAATTAGGGAACAAAACCAACCCATAGATCAAAAGAGCCATAACTTCTTCAAAAGCTGGATAACTTTTGTTTTCTAGCAGTAGTCGAGCCTTTTCCAGTAAGAATTTGGCAAGCAAACCCTCAACTCCACTCTTTGTTTCCCAATTGGATTTGATTTCTGACTTTTGCAGATGTAAAGCAGCAGCAATGACTTCAGGTTTTGGTTTTCTTTCTAAACCAGTGAAAGGTAATTGATCTCGGATTGGTAATCCAATTAATTCAGAGAATTCTTCCAAAGTGGGTACCAACTGGTAATCAGGAAATGTGAAGCAATGATGTTCAGGGTCGAAGAACTGGAACAGGACCCGTATCATGTCTTCTTCAAACTTTGAGGTAACCAAATGGAGTAGGTGACCATGCTTTTCAGTGAATTGAGCATTCCTGGGGAATTCTGCTACCAAGACTTTGAGTTCAGATGGCACCGTTGAGATATTGATTCGGATGTAATCTCTGGTGGCGGGAGCCATTACCTGCAAAAACAAAAGTAAACTCTTTGATCCTTGAAATGTGTAGTGAAAAATGATGTGTTTATGATGCAAACATGTGGCACACAAAAACAAATCAAACAATAGCCTTAGGTTTAAAGGCTTGCATGAGGTTGATAGGTGATACCCTCCCCTCTGAAGTTGAGTTGGTTGAAAACCTGTCCTAGAATAGTATTCGGGTTCTATGATCCTTGGAGACAACATCTCAATACGGCGCTCGGACGGCCGATCAAGAATATTCCTCGAGGATAACTAGCTTCGATCAATTTCAAAGCTAGCCACTTAATAGGCCACAAGTCAAGTTCAACTAAAAGGTTCTAAGACAAATTAGTGTTAATGACACTTCGGAAGCCTAATATACTCCTTGATCGCTTTCAAGGGACATCAGTATAAACCAAAGTATCACACTAACGATGACTACCAGATCAACCGTATCGGTACATGCCGTACAGTTTCCTTGGTCTATTGTCATATACTTAAGGTATCTCGAGATTCGGGTTAGAATCTTTCACATAAGCAAAGTACCCAAGCAAACCTGTGAAAAGTAAAGCAATCAGATCAAACAATTGAAAACATCGAAATGATCTATACTCTAAAGGTAACCCCTTTTGAAAACATTTTGAATTTGTATTCCCCAGCAGAGTCGCCAGTTCTGTGGACCGTCCTTTCGGGCCATACCCCTCCGTGGGTGGGATACGTGAACTGACTCTTTTTTGTCGATCGGACGCTTTCGCGTCACTTTTGAAAAAGTTTACAGAGTCGCCACCGACCTTTTATTTTATCCAATGAAGGAAAGGTTTATAAAAGAAACAGAAAAAAGACCTTTGAGAGATTCTGGGTAAGGGGGTAGGTTATACAAAGGGAAGGTGTTAGCACCCTTTGTATCCATGGTTATCCATGGGCTCTTTAGTTTGCTTAGCTCATTTGCTTTACTTTTCAATTGATTCGGAATGCTTTACCTGTGTTTTTGAAATACCTTTGCAAATAGAATTTGTAATGATCCTTGTGCGGATATATACAAATGCTTGTTTATCTTTCGAAAGATGTTTTGAAAAGATCGTTAATTTTGTAATGATCCGTGTTTGGATGTATACAAAATATTGTCTTTTGGAAAATTTGTTTTGAAAAACAACAGTGTATGAGAATTTTGTTTGTTTTGATTTTGAGCAAGCAAACTAGGAGGTCTACCCTGAGTTAGGAGGTCTTTATCCTTGTTCCCTTTAAAAATCTATCCATTCGTCGGATATAAACAAAAGGTTCGATTTTGTACTCGAAACAGTAGAAATGTAACTTTGATTTTGAAAAGAGTGAAAAGGGGTTACCCTAGGAGGTGCAAATGTGATTGTGATTGAATTCAGATATTTATCTTTGAAGTTAGTGATCTGACGGTTCAGTTTTATCTTTGACATACACGCAGTTTATATGGGTGCTGGAAATTAAAATGCGGAAATGTAAAGTGCAGAAAGTAAATCTACGCTATTACATCGATTGTGCGGGAAATGTAAACTAGCCTATTTACATGAATTTGACATCCTATACATTTATCTAGGAATTTTAAATTGCAAGAAATAAAAGGCATATTTTTGTATTTTTTGTGATTTATTTTAAATATAATTAATGCATTATTAATTAATTTAAAATAAAGAAAAGATGGAAATATGATTATACCTAGCAAATAAGTTTAAAAATATGTACAAAATGTTTGTTAATTGATTTTAGAACAAAACTAATTTTTTTGGAATTTTTGAAATTTGTTTTTGGATATTTTAAGTTAATCAAAACATAATTATGCAAATAATTACACAAATAATTAAAACTTAAAGAGAAAATTATCCTAAATATGTACAAAATTAGTTTATGATATATAAACAATATTTAACACAAAGAACAATTTTTTTTATGATTTTTTGACTAATTAAAATAATTAATAAGCAAATATACAAATACATACTAATTAATTATGAAAAATATTGAAATTTTGAAGAAAAATAAAATATTTTTGTTTCATAAAATAATATATTATTTTAGAAGTTTAAAATATTTTTTTGTGGAATTTTTGGAAGTTTTTAACTATTTTTAATTAATTTATCAAAGAAATTAAAATAAAATAGAAAATAAAAAAGGATACTTATTCAGTGTGGAAGTTGACTGAGGGAGCATGGTGTAGCTGCGTGTGTGAGGCGTTGGATTGGAGATTGAATTGATCCAAGGGTTCAGATCTGAGGTCACATGAAGCACATGATTAAAGCAAGGTATGGGATTAGTGGGAGACCAAAGTCAGACTGGTCCCCACCCTCGCCTGCATGGACCAATGGAAACAGAGGAGAGAAGGTTGAAAAGTTGACTGACGAACCATGCTCGGACGCGTGGTCGTCTTCAACCTCCGTCCCATGCACTTTTTCAGACAGATAGCGGGGGTTTTTAACCCCCTCTATTTCACGATACAAAAACGTTATTTTCGGTAGCTTCCCAAACCTGCAAGAACACACGTTAGCAACATATGAAAACAACCCAGATCCACTAAACATGATGCCCTGAATCCAAATATGTCATTAGTTTCGTGGTTTGATGCTCATAGCTATAGGTTCGAAGATGTTAAAGTATGAACACTCATAAGCTTATGTTAATGGCATATGGCTATCCTCACGTGGGAGTTGGCATGTTAAGGCCCAGATCATTTGCATAGGACCTTATGAGCATGATAGGATGGTTGGTTAGCATTGAAATCAGTTGCATATACAAAAACGAAAATAAAATTCATATGTACATGAAGAGTATTATATGCTTTATACGACTCTCATGGGCCTGTGTTTAAAGTTCAATCTTACTCTATTATCTTTGAGAAGATGATTAGAATGCTTGGTTTGTATTAATATTGATTGGAAAATTGATTTTGAAAATTACAAAGTATGGAGATTTTTTGAGAATTTTGAGAGGTTTGTGGCTATTCTCTTGCTATCTCTTCGTGTGTCCCCTCTTTGCTGAAGTATGATGCTTCTTTTATAGCCCAAAGTTGCTTGGAACCCAAGCTAAGAAGCTTTGTTGTCTTTGTTGAAAGTTTGATTTTTAAAATATTAAAAATCTTTGAATTGTTGACCAAGCTTGACTCCATTCAATGCTCTTGTCTTGCTCTTCAATTCTTGCAGAAAAAATGAAGATTCCTTGAAGTGAGTCATACTTGGAGGCCAAGCAACCATTATCCATGCATTTTCCTTTTAATTTTAATCTTAAAGTAAGATAAAATTATGCAAAAAATGGCCAATAAAGATGTGGGCTTTGTCTTGGTCGTGGGAGGCCCATAGTAACATGGCAAAGATGTTTGGACCATAAAAACTTGGACTCATTTGGAAAAAAAACATTTTTGAGCAATGTTGATTTCATGCATTTTCCCAAAATTTAGCCAACTTCAACAAGGTGTAAATCCTTCAATTTTTGTCATATGAAGGAGATCTTGCACTTTTTGGAAACCTCAAAGAGTCCTCTAACCAATGTCTTTGGTCTCATATCAAAATGATTTTTGGTTCTCCTTGTGTGTCCATTTGAAAAAAGTGTCTTTTTGTTGACTTTGAAAATGACCTGTAATGTCTTTGGCCATATTTTCCAAATGGTGAATGCAATGACCATGGGATCAATTGCATTTGAAAGATAATTGAATTTCCTTCAAAATGAGCTTTGGTTGACATTTTTTGGATGAAGGATGAGAGAGTTATGATCAGTCAAAGTTGAGTTGACTTTTCAGGCAAAAACCCTAATTTTGAATCTTAGGGTTTTGTTGATTTTTGATCTTTCCTTGATGAATTGTGATCATCCAATGATCAAATGTTGAATCCTTTGACAAAATATGGACTTTGACAAAAAATTTCATTTTTGACTGTCAGTTGACTTTTTTGGTCAAACGGGTCGTCTGTTGACTGTTTGAGCTGCTGACGGTGCGTCTGAGTGAATTGAAGCTTGAAAATTTGAATGATGGTACTTTGAGATGTATGGATGTATTTGAAATCCATTTGAGCTCTCAAAACTTGTTGCTCCTGTTAAAACAAGAAAAACCCTGATTAGGGACTGTCTGTATAGGAGGCAGTTAAGCGTACCTGATTTTTGTGCAGTGTTGAGTTTCTGCTAATCATGTGATATTCAGAAGACTTCTAACACAAAAATCTTGGAAATTTGAATTGTGAATGATTGATTTGATTGATTGTACAAATCACTGTGAATTGTACTGTCTGCAGTTTGTCTGTCAACCGACTGTTCGTGTACTGAAGCAGCAGTTAAAGTGAAAAATCAACCGTCAAAGTTAATTTTCTTTTTTTTTTTTTTTTTGTTATTTTTGTTTTTGTTTGGTGTGAAGCATGAAAATTTATTTACATGACTTGTTAGAAAACAGAAACATAATAAATAACTGATATTTACGGTATGCGGGCAAAATTACCGATAATAACCTGAAAATTGTTTAATGCACAGAAATAGAAATATTTGACTGGCAGAAAATACACAAAATATTATCTTAGTAATTAAGCAATATTATGACAACTAGTACAACATTTAATACTGACAGTATAAATATTACATACTATATTGAAAAGTACGACGAATAAACGGTACGTTTAAGAAAATAAGAAACACGACAAATTTTAAAAATGACGGTTGACGAACCATGCTATGATTAATAACATGTAGAGGAGTGGGAGTGCAACCATTGCAGGTCCACACTTCTCAGGACTGTGTAGGCAGAAGAAAGTTGTGATCACCGTAGCAATGGTGACGACTGTAAGAAGCAGTGTTTCTATCCATTTTGCCATTCTTGCTAGGGAAGAAGAAAGAAAATGGATGATGAAGTAGAAATTTGAAAGATGATTTAGAATTTGATGTGAGATTTGTGCAAAGAATGAGAGGTATTTATAGAATGGAAAGATGATAGAGACGTTGGGGAATGATGTGATTCCGTACCAAAGGAAATTTGAGTGGTAGTGAGATTTGAAAGAAAGTGTAAGGTATTGTTGGGAAAAGAGAGATGGATAGAATAAAGTTGAGATTTGAATTTGAAAGGATAGATTTGAAAAGATTTTGAAAATAATGGAATATAGCACAAAAGTTAGTGGGAAAACAAAAACAATTGTTACCAGTACAGTGTGAGTTTCCTGCTTTTGCGCCTGCAAAAAGATTTAACCCTGCATGAACTGTGTTAGTACTATTTATCTGTAAAATAAATAAATAGTATTTGTGAAGTAAAGAACAGTATTTGGCGTTTGCGTAAGAATAAATTCCACTGTAAGCCAAGTTACTGTGTAAGAAAAATTCTGAAAACCAAGTTCTTCATATGTCAGGATATTTTGAAAAAATCCATGTTTATATGAGACTCTTAATTTTCATATTGAAACTTTCCTGAAAAAAGAAGTGGGCAAATTTTGGGGTATAACACACAATTTTTGATCCTAAGATGCAATGCAATGTTTAGTGAATGCATATGATGATAATAAAGCATGACAACACTGGGGAGTAAAAGGTACTCAACTGGGGAAAATAAATGTCTTGCTGGCACCGTACCACTGATGATATAAAAGGAGATGATTCATCGATGTACCACTGACGATGAAAGAGATGTACCGCCGTATCACTGACGATAACACATACCAACGTTCCACTGAAGGCATGAAGAGCTGCCCCTTTGTACCAATGATGGTGAAGAGCAATCAATAAAACTTTTTCAATGATTTGAGGATGCATACATAAATGCCTAGTCTCAATATTCATCATCCAGTGACAAAAATTCCATCCATGACCAAAATGGAAGGAAGCTGCCAAAAAGACTGGACCAAGTGAGGGAGAAACTCACTGGTCTTCTGTTCGTAGTCATCGGAACAGAAAAACTGAAACATATTATCCACCTAGAAACAAATTCAGTGGGGGTTTTCAAGGAAAGTGAGCTTTTTTCTGCTTAAGACACTCTAAATGAAAGAGCAACCTGTTTGACAGTAAACTTCATGATAGCAAATGTGAAATGCATGACTGTTTTTGATGTATGTTAATGATGCATATGCTGCCAAAACTTAGCACAAGAATTAACTCAAGCGACAGAGTGCGAAGATAACATAATCAAGCATGTCTCAAGCTGAACATCAGAGCAAAAAACTACTATAACAATCTTTTGATGGCTTTAGAATAAATGCTGCCCAACATTAGGGAATATCAGAGCTAAGAGAACACAGTAGTTGAGTTCTACACCATATTTGAACCAGGCCAAAGGTGCATTGAGTGGAACACATTCTTCTTCCTTTGCATTATGAATACATCAGCATATCCATTCCTTGTAATGCACTCATGGATCAAAGTAAAACTTCTTTTATAATTTTCAAAAGGATTTTGTTGAAATCAATTTTCTTTTTGTTTCAAAAATTACTATCAACAATAAATGACATTTTGAGAGATATGGAAGAAATGAGATTGCCAATAAAGGGTAAAGGCTCAAACTTTTTTAATAGAATGGTAGCCTGCAAAAGGCAAGACCCCATGGATTATTACAAAATTTGGAAAGTGATAATTTTGTGGAAAAGGTACATTGAAATGTAATGACCCCATCCTCTCTCTCAACTTGGAATTCCTGAGCAAAGGCTTCCGTTGAAATGTGTTGAACTTCTTCATGATAAACAGATGACTGCTGATGATCAAGTCTTGTCTGATGTAGTTACTTGCCATGAATCCCTAACTTTTGCCTGGACCGCCCTTTTGGGTTTTCAGTCCACCGGGTATTTTATTCTGTTTATGTCTCTAATTTTTACCTGGACCGCCCTTTCGGGTTTTTAATCCACCGAGACGCTCTTTTTTGCCTAAGCCGCCCTTTCGGGTTTTCAACTTAGCGAGCTGTTCTTTTATTATTTTTAGGCAAAGTATTTCTTGACTACATCAGCATTCACGGGACGGGGGAGCTCCTCTCCATCCATAGTTGTAAGAATTAATGCACCGCCAGAGAAGGCTTTCTTAACAACATATGGTCCTTCAAAATCAGGAGTCCATTTGCCCCTTGAATCGGAGGTAAAAGACAAGATTCTTTTGAGCACGAGGTCGCCTTCTCTGAATACACGAGGTCGAACCTTCTTATCGAACGCTTTCTTCATTCTTTTCTGGTACAACTGACCATGGCATAAAGCCGTCATCCTCTTTTCTTCTATCAAATTCAATTGATCAAACCTGCTTTGACACCACTCAGCCTCAGATAACTTGGTTTCCATTAAAACTCTCAGTGATGGAATCTCAACCTCAATAGGGAGCACTACTTCCATACCATAAACCAAAGAGAAGGGAGTTGCCCCTGTTGAAGTACGAACAGATGTACGGTACCCATGCAAAGCAAATGGGAGCATCTCATGCCAGTCCTTGTACGTAACAACCATCTTTTGCACAATCTTCTTAATATTCTTATTTATTGCTTCAACAGCTCCATTCATCTTTGGCCTATAAGGCGAAGAGTTGTGATGTTCAATCTTGAAGCTTTCACACAGTTCTCTCATCATGCTATTGTTCAGGTTCGAGCCATTATCAGTGATGATCTTGCTCGGTACACCATATCTGCAAATGATGTTGTTCTTGATAAATCTAACCACAACTTGCTTTGTCACATTAGCATATGAAGCAGCTTCTACCCACTTGGTAAAGTAATCGATTGCTACCAGGATGAATCGATGTCCATTCGAAGCCTTGGGTTCAATCATGCTAATCATATCAATACCCCACATAGAGAAAGGCCATGGGGAAGAAATAACATTGAGAAGTGTCGGAGGCACATGAATCTTGTCAGCATACACCTGACACTTGTGACACTTCTTTACAAATTTGTAGCAATCAGATTCCATTGTCAGCCAATAGTAACCTGCTCTAAGCATCTTTTTAGCCATCGAATGTCCATTGGAATGGGTACCAAAAGAACCTTCATGGATTTCATGCATCAACATGTCTGCTTCGTGTCTATCCACGCATCTGAGCAAAACCATGTCATAATTTCTTTTATACAAAACATGAGCATTGATGAAGAAACTGCCAGCCAATCTCCTCAAAGTTTTCTTATCTTTATTTGATGCCCCAAGTGGGTACTCTTGGGTCTGAAGGAAGTGCTTAATATCGAAATACCAAGGCTTTTCATCTGTTGATTCCTCAACTGCAAATACATGAGCAGGTCTATCAAGACGCCTGATTGTAATCTGAGGTTCCTCATTATGAAAATTCACTTTGTACATGGAGGACAATGTGGCTAATGCATCAGCCATATGATTCTCATCTCGAGGGATGTGGTGGAATTCAACTTTGTTGAAGAATGTCAATAGTCTTCTGGCGTAATCTTTATAAGGAATTAAACCAGGATGACGAGTTTCCCATTCTCCTTTAATCTGATTAATCACAAGCGCAGAATCTCCATAAACATCAAGAATCTTAATTCTCAGATTAATGGCCTCTTCAAGTCCCATGATGCAAGCTTCATACTCAGCAATATTGTTTGTGCAGTCAAAACATATCCTTGCAGTGAAAGGTACATGTGATCCATGCGGAGTGATGATAATGGCGCCAATTCCATGGCCATGAACATTAGAAGCTCCATCAAAAATTAAACCCCACTTGGATTCAGGATCTGGCCCTTCTTCTGGCAATGGTTCATCCCAATCTTGAGATCTCAAATACATTATATCTTCATCTGGGAAGTCCATTCTGATAGATTGATGATCGTCAATTGGTTGGTGAGCGAGGTACTCTGCCAACACACTTCCTTTCACAACTTTCTGAGCTCGATATTCAACATCATATTCTGATAATAACATTTGCCAGCGAGCAATCCTTCCGGTTAATGCAGGTTTCTCAAATAAATACTTAATTGGATCCATTTTGGAAATCAATAGGGTGGTGTGGTTCAACATATATTGTCTCAGTCGGCGAGCAGCCCACACCAAAGCACAACAAGTTTTCTCAAGCAGCGAGTATCTTGTTTCGCACTCGGTAAACTTTTTGCTAAGGTAGTATATTGCATACTCTTTTCGACCAGACTCGTCATGCTGACCCAACACACATCCCATTGAATTTTCAAGTACTGTGAGGTACATAATCAAAGGCCTTCCCTCAGCCGGAGGGAGCAAAATGGGAGGTTCAAGCAGATATTCTTTGATGTTGTCAAAAGCTTTCTGACAATCTTCATTCCACACACATCCTTGATTTTTCTTTAACAACTTGAAGATTGGCTCACAGGTAGCAGTCATATTGGAAATGAACCTGGAGATATAATTCAAACGTCCAAGGAAACCTCTCACTTGTTTCTCAGTCTTAGGTGCTGGCATTTCCTGAATTGCTTTAACTTTATCAGGATCCACTTCAATTCCTCTCGGACTGACAACGAAACCCAATAATTTTCCGGAACGGACACCAAAAGTGCATTTGTTTGGATTTAAGCGGAGACGATACTTTCTCAAACGCTGAAACAACTTTAAAAGATCCTCCATGTGCCCTTCCTCTGACTGGGACTTGGCAATCATATCATCCACATAAACCTCAATTTCTTTGTGCATCATATCATGGAAAAGAGTAGTCATGGCCCTCTGATATGTCGCACCAGCATTGTTTAACCCAAATGGCATCACTTTGTAACAGAATGTCCCCCATGGCGTGATAAAGGTTGTCTTTTCCATGTCTTCAGGTGCCATCTTAATCTGGTTGTATCCTGAAAAACCATCCATAAAGGAGAAAACCTCAAACTTGGCCGTGCTATCTACCAACATATCAATGTGAGGTAGAGGAAAATCATCTTTCGGACTGGCTTTGTTCAAATCTCTATAATCCACACACATGCGAACTTTTCCGTCTTTCTTCGGAACAGGCACAATATTGGCAATCCATTGAGGATATACAGAAGTGACAAGGAAACCTGCGTCAATCTGCTTCAAGACCTCATTCTTAATCTTTTCTGCCATATCAGGATGACTCCTTCTTAACTTTTGCTTGACAGGAGGACATTCTGGTTTCAACGGAAAACGGTGCTCCACAATATCTGTGTCCAACCCAGGCATATCTTGGTAGGACCACGCAAAAATGTCAACATACTCTTTAAGAAGCTCTACCATCCTCTTCTTAACATCTTGACCAAGCAGTGCCCCAATCTTGACTTCTTTTTTATCTTCTTCAGAACCCAAGTTGATGACTTCTAATGGCTCTTTATATGGCTGAATGGTGTCTTCCTCGTGCTCAAGCAGTCGGGAAATCTCATCAGGAATACATTCATCACTCTCTTCTTCCGCCTCATACACAGGACACTCGAAGTTAGGAGAGGGCGCAGGGTCATTACTTTCAACGGTTTTATTGATTAATCTGCACAAATGATTATTATTTCAGGAAAAGGAAAGATATATGCAAACATGTAATCGTGCAGATTATGGAAAAAATGAAAACATTTTTTTTAATGTTTTTTGTGTTACCACTTTCCAGAAAAAAGCAAAAAGATAAAAAGCATGTATATGCAGAAACAAAATGACTTTTATTGATGATTTTAATGTTTAAAACAAACAGAAAACAGCCCCAACAACTTCACTTTCATCTTGGGCAGAATGAAAGGATTTTGAAAAACATAAAAGCAAATTACTTTGAGACATGAGTACACTCAGGAATGTCAATGGTGATCCAGTTGTTAATCATCTTTCCATTGGTCACAAAGTTTGGCACTTCTGGCTCTGATTCATCTTCAACAATAGCATTCACTTTTGGAGGAGTCTTCCCAGGACATTCATAGACCATGTTCACAGCGGATGCTTCATGAGTTGGCAACGGATTGTTCTGCACATTTGGACCAATATCACGGAAAGAAAGCATACCAGAACGAACCAATCTCAAGACTTCATTCTTCAGGGCCCAACAGTTTTCCAAATCATGCCCAGAAGCATTCTGATGATAAGCACAAGTGGCATCAGCCTTATACCACCAAGGGAGTTTCTCTGGCACAGGAGGTGGTGACCTTGGTTGAACCAACTTCTTATGAATTAGAGCAGGATACAGTTCAGTGTACGTCATAGGGATAGGATCAATATTAACCCGAGGATACGGATTTCGCCTTGCTGGTTGTTGATTAACAGGAGCTACAGGCACTGAATTCACGATAGGAGTTATTGACGCCACTTGTTGAGATTGATTTCTAAATCGACTATTCCTCCCATGAGAAACAGCATTAGCATCTGATTCTTTCTTCTTCTGGAGTGAAGAACCATACTTCTTCGCACCACCAGATGAATTGTCATTTCGAACCAAACGACCTTCTCGCACAGCTTCTTCCAATCTGACACCCATACCCACCATTTCGGTGAAGTCTACAGGAGCACTTGCAATCATCTTTTCATAGTAAAACGGACCAAGAGTCTTCAGAAAAATCTTAGTCATCTCTTTTTCTTCCATCGGAGGAATCACTTGGGCGGCAACCTCACGCCATCTCTGAGCATACTCCTTGAAGGATTCTTTCTCTTTCTGCATCATAGCTCGCAATTGATCCCTATCAGGAGCCATGTCCACATTATACTTGTATTGTTTCACAAACGCCTCAGCTAAGTCATTGAAAGTGCGAATATGGGTGCTATCTGTCGCACGCTCGCGAAAATGTGAACAGAGTCGCCACCAATATATTTATCCCAAAGCGGGAAAGGAATATCAGAAAACCTGGAATAAGAAATGGATAAGAAAAGGTCTTTCGACCAGAGATAAGGTACGGGAGTCGGTTACGCGAGGGGAAGGTGCTAGCACCCCTCACGCCCATCGTACTCGATGGTATCCACCTATGTTTGTTTGCTATCTAAAGGGTGTATAAATCTATAGCTTAATTACTAAATGCATGCAAATGAATAAAAAGAAACACGGGGAAAATAAGGTTTATAAATAATTGTGCTCGCTTAGGCCCCGCGACCCAATGCCTACGTATCCTTTTCAGGAATCAGAGCGCCGTAGTTCGGCTCTTTAGTTTTTGTTTGTTTTTGTGTTTTTTAGTTGAACAGTTACATTCGCACTCCGCTGCTCGACCTCTGGAGTCTTAAGCTGGGAATGGAGCGGAAATAACGTGTCCGATTAGGAGAAAGAATGCCCTGAAGGCAAGAGAAAGAATGCCTCGGAGGCAAGAAAGAGAAGAGAGAAAGTTGGTTTGTGTTTTTTATGTAACTTCATGATGAACAAAACCCAATACAAGGCTTCGCACCACTTCATTACTTTGTTTAGGTCTGAGCCTTTATTAAGTGTTTTAAATGTTTTTGGTTGAGTGTTTTTTAAGGGAATTTACTTTGCGATTCAAATCACATAAAAATGTATAATGATCGAGAAGCATATTAGGGAATGAATCCCACTCACTTCTATCCCATTATGTAATGTTCAAGAAACAGATTAGGGAATGAATCCCACTCATTTCTATCCCATTAGTTAATGTTCGAGAAACAGATTAGGGAATGAATCCCACTCATTTCTCTCCCATTAAGTAGTGACCGAGAAACAGATTAGGGAATGAATCCCACTCATTTCTATGCCACTAAGTGATTGAGAAACAGATTAGGGAATGAATCCCACTCATTTCTCTATCACTTTCTTAATGTGATTCGCATCTCTATTCGTTAATGTTTTAAAGTTGAAAAGAAAAAGGGAAGAAAACTAGCCTAAAATGAATAACTAGCCTAATGTCATGATGGGAACTTCTAAGTCCTAATGTTGTCATGGTTTCTACCTAAAGTTAGGAATAAAGGAGACATGAAAATAAAGTCACAATTAGAAGTCATAAGTAAGATAAATGAGCAAAGTTGAGTAAGGATACAATGGTACAAAATTATACACAAGCATGAAGTAACAAGCCGAAAAATATAGTACAAAAGTGGCCTAAAAATACTACTATTTTTATATGGTTTTTATGAGAGAAAAATGAATTCTAATTAAGCAAAAAAGAACTAAAATGATTAGTCTAAACTAATATTTTTTATTGTATGATTATATGTCAAGATTACCTACAAATCTAACAAGATTTTAACGATCTTTATTGCATTTTTTTAGAACCTAAAAATAGTAAAAAAAAATCTTAATTCTATCTAAAATCTAAATGAACCCGGGGGTGTAAACTGAATTATAGGTGTGAAGAGTAACTGGCGCATGGCCCAAACAGGGAGGCC
This sequence comes from Vicia villosa, assembly GCF_029867415.1. Taxonomy (NCBI): domain Eukaryota; kingdom Viridiplantae; phylum Streptophyta; class Magnoliopsida; order Fabales; family Fabaceae; genus Vicia; species Vicia villosa. Next base: position 142,500 of record NW_026705913.1, read on the forward strand.
CAGAAAAGTTATTGTTTTTGTTCAGTTTCTTATGTGCCAAAAAGTGATATAACGGGCCTAGTGGGGGTGCGCTGGTAGTTGGCCCAATGAAGTTATTTGTTTCAGATTATTGTTAACATTAATTAAGCAACAATTATATTCAGTTAACCATAACTAATTCAATTAATTAAAAAAAGAAATAAAGAAATGAAAAAGATAGAACTATGCAGCGTGACGTTTCAGCTTCTCTTACTAACTCTCTCTATCGTATCTCACTCGTCTCTCCCAATCAACACAGTTGCCGGAAATCGCTCCGCCGTACCGGAGGCGGCGGAGGGTAGCGAAACCCCAAATAAAACCTAAATATCTAATCCCTACTACGCCCTGAACATAGATCCGGCCACAATTTCACCCAAAAGCAACCTTCTCAACCTCAAATCGAAAAGGGGCGAAGCTAACCCTAACCGAGAGAAACTCCGAGTTCCACATGTCAACGCCTCAATTCAATCAAAACAGAAGGGGATCGAAAGGGAAACAGTAATGACCACAATGGCTAGGCAAGAACGACGAGTAAACGGAAGGAAAAGAAACTTACCTGGAATTGAAGAACACACGTGGATTGAAGAGAAAGCCAAAGAGGAGAGTCTTAAGCACGAGACTGCAAAATAAACGCAGGAGGATGAAGTGATCTTCCCGGTGAGTTCTTGAATTCTTTATCTTGTGTTCACCGTTTCTTCTTTTTCTCTTCGTCTTCTGTTCTTCTTCTATTTTGTTGTTTTGAACAATTCTGAAATGTGGTGTTGTTTGAATTGGAGTGAACTGTGCGTTGAGAGTTATCGTGTGGAGAGTCACGGTGAGGTGTAGAGGCGAAGAAGAGTGGTTTAGCACACCTTCACTCAGAGTTCAATGGAGGAACTCTGAGAGAGGCTTGTGGTTGTGCTCTAATGATGGTGAGGGTGGAAGATGAGTGTGAATGTGATGGAGAAGAGAGGTTGCAGAAGTGAAGATTGGTGGATGAAGATGATGAGGAATGGCGTGAAGATGGATGAAGGGTGAGAAGTATGAAGCAGAGTGGTGGAAGAGAATGGTGAATGTGAAGTGTGGATGAAGAATGATTATGGTGTCGGAGAGGGAAGAGTGGTAGAGACTGAAGGTTATATAGAGGTTAGTTCATTCTATTTTTCTGTTATTAATCTGTTGCAATTGGTTGAAGAATATGGTTAGAAACTGTTGGTCTGATTCTGTTAGGGACTGGTTCTGAGTTTGTTATTCAGTTATAGGTGTTATGAAAGTTAGTTATAAAACTGTCTTTCTGTTACAAAAGTTGGTTAGAGGTAGTTAGAGACTGTTACATGGCAGTTGGAGTTAGTTATATGTTTGAAGGTTTGTTATAGGTTAGGGAAGTTAGTTATGAGGACAGTTGGGGATTGGTTAAAACTGTTAGAGGTATGTGAAATGGTTTGGGAAAGCTGTTAATGATTAATTGAAATGGTGCCAAAGCTGTTAATGATTAATTGAAATGGTGCCAACAATTAGATTAACTGTCAGTTTGGCTCGAAGAAGTCTTCTTTTGTTCTTTTTTTTTTGTATGGCAATGTTTGGATTGGGTTCTAGAGCACTGCTTGATTGGAAATGAGTGTTGGTATGCAGTATAACATAAAGTTTATTTCTTGTTTGAATTTACAGGTTTTGGGCCAATGAAATTGCATACAAGATGGAAGATAAAGGCTTAAGGCACAAGGTTCAAAGAAAGGGTGGGGGAGGCAAAAGTGGAAGAAGATGAAGCTCGAAGTTTAGAAATAATAGTTTAGTGTATCTGTTATGGCTGTATATACTAGATGGAATTAAACATGATGGTGATGATAGATTTGGATGTATAATTATGTACTGAGTTTAAATTCTGTATGTGAATTATGTGTGTAAGTTTATGGCTCGAATTAGGAATATATGAAAGACAATAATGGATGATTGGAACAATGATAAGAAGTTGTTTGGGAATTTGAATGATTAAAAAGCTCCTTCTGTTTGAAAATCTTGAACTGAATCTTTGTAGAAAACTCTTGGTGTAATAATGAATAAATCTCAAAATCCATGGATGAAATAGCTGAGGAAGAAATAAACTTATTTGATTTCCACTTGAATTTTGACCTTGTTTTGAATGAAATGTTTCTCCATAATATTGTCTCAATTGGTCCTCACTTCTCAATGAATCCCAAATTAACTCTCCTTTGAAGTAACAAATATATGATAAAAACCAAGAATTGTATTAAAATGAATGGAGAAGTCAATCCTCAATATTGTAGCACTCATATTTCAATCTACCACCACTATAATACTTTGAAGAAATCCTTGAAGAAGAATTAGTCTCGAAGTATAAAAACAGTGAAACTTTAATAATTTAAGATCTCTGATTCCAATGCCGATGGTTGCTTAATGATGCATGATTTCATTGATGACCTAAGATGTAAATGAATGAGATATGTAAGCCAATTAAGAATAATTAGATGGGCAAATTTTGGGGTGCAACACTATCAAGGCCCATATACCACTTAGAAGCAGCTCCAGTCAAATTGTCTTGGAAATAGTGAATCAACAGACGTTGATCATCAGTGTGAGTAGACATCTTTCTCACATACATCACCAGGTGTGCCTGAGGACAGGAATTTCCCTTATACTTCTCAAATTCAGGCAGTTTGAACTTAGCAGGTACTTTCACATTGGGAACAAGGCAAAGATCATGCACATTCTTTCCAAACAGTTCTTTCCCACGCAAGGCTTTCATCTCTTTTTGCAGTTCTTCGAACTGATCTTGGAAACCATCCATTCTGTCATGAATTTCACTTGGAGCAGCATCATAAATGGGCTCTGGGACAAAAGGACCAGTATGAACAATAGGAGATGTGTTGACCATAACAGGAGTCAACGGACGAGTCATCTCAGGAACAGACAAATAACCTTCAGGCATGCCCCAGGGATATCCATTAGGCATACGTTGCTGAGTAGCACCAACAGGAATAGCAGGAATAGTTGTAGCAGCAATTTCAGAAATCACAGTGGTCTGACCCTGAGCTTGGGCATTGGGAGGAGGAACCTGATTCTGATTCTGAGCAGCCATCAATGTCTCAACCAGAGCAGTGAGACGATCCACACCGGATCTCAAAGTAACAACCTCTTCACGTAGCTCACGATTCTCTTGTTCAAGACCTTCCATCTTCTTCTTGCAGTTAGCTCGAGTGTTATACCGGTGAGACAGCTTGATTCTGTATGAAGAACACTGAATAAGACCTCGGGAATACTCTCGGAAGCAAGACCAAAATGCAGAATGATGCATGAAATGCAATGCAAATGATTTTTATTTTTGGTTTTCAAGGAACTTTTAAGACATTAATTGTAAACATTAGCAAAAAACATCATAAAACATAACAATATTCTTTCATTAGTAATGGAAAAGCATACAAAAGGATTCAAAGATCCAAAATTACAAAACAAAGGAAAAGCTAAAAACTAGAAGGGAACACTTCTGACGAAGATCCATCTCCTCTCTACAGCTTCCTACGGAGCTTCTCCAATTCATCTTCATAAAAGGCCTTCAAATGAGCATTCTCGACTATCAGCTTTTCAGCAACCTCTTTCCATGCCACTGAATCTTCTTGTTGTCTCTTTCGCTTTTCACCATGTTGTTGAAGCAACTCTTCTTGATGACGGATTTGATCATCCTTTTCCATCAACCAACCACCTTGGATATCAAGCATTTCATCCTTTTCTTTCAAGTGTATCTTCAACTCTTTGTTCTCAAACTCCAAAGCATCTCTTTCCGCTCTCAACTTAGCCACGAGCTCTAGATGTTCTTCACTACTTTCAACAGGAGTAGTGGAAGACAATGGTGGAGTAACGAGTAGAGAAGGCTCCTCGAGTAAATAAGGCATCTGAAAAGTGTGAGCTCTAGCTTGAACCCAATCAGTGTAGTCTTTGAGAGCAACACATTGTTTCGTTCCCAAATGTCTCTTCCTATCAACATGGTGCCAAGCACGCACAAACTAATTTCTCATATCCGAATTTCCATCTTGATTAAGATAAAAGATTCTTGACACAAGAATATTAGCGGGTCTCTCCTTCATGAGGTAGCAAAATTGACGCCTTGCAAGAATGGGGTTGTAGGTAATTCCTCCTTGTATACCAAGAAGAGGTACATTAGGGAATTCTCCACAACTATCAATAATCTCACCAATGTCATAAGCAGGATTGTACCAATGGATATTCCCATTAGTAAGAGGCATGATCTTCTGAGACCATGAGAGACCATCAGGATTGTTCAAGAAACTCTTAGCTTGAGGTAAGTGCGAAATAAACCACTTATAGAGCAACGGAGCGCAACAGTTGATAAGTCCACTTTTCTTATCATTCCTATGGTGAATGGAATGATAAGTATCCCCAAGCAAAGTAGGCACAGGATTCCCAATCATGAAAATCCGAATAGCATTAACATCAACAAAGTTGTCAATGTTGGGAAAGAGTATCAAACCATAGATGAGCAAGGCCAGAAATGTCTCAAAAGCAATCATACTTCCTTTACTAGCCAACATAGAAGCCTTTCCAATCAAGAACTTGGAAGTCAACCCCCAAATTCCTCCTTTTTTAGTCATGTTTGCTTTCACATATGATATTTTCAAATGAAGAAGCTCTGCTATCTCATCAACCTGAGGCTCTTTCTCCAGACCACTAAACGGTATATCATTCGTAACTGGCAAACCAATCCAATAAGAATACTCCTCCAAAGTGGGCATAAGCTGATAATCGGGAAAGGTGAAACAATGATAAACCGGGTCATAAAACTGCACAAGAGTCTCAAGAATCCCTTTTTCCACTTTGGTCTTCAAGATAGAGATCAATTTCCCATAACGGTTTTTGAAGTTGTCAAGATTAGGAACCAAAGTTGCTAGCTCTTTCAATTCCTTTTCACTTGAATTCCGGAAAGTGTACTTCTTGATGCTTCTCTTTTGATCCATGGTACCTGTGATGTTTACAAAAAATGTCTCTAAGTTCCTTGAAAACCATTGGTGAATGTTATTTTTATGAATGCATGGATGCATGGTTTATGCATCAATCACAATCAAGAGCACACAAGATCACATCAAATCACACAAAATCACACAGTCCAGGTTCTTAGGTTCGACGTCACGAGCATGGAGCCATGGGTCTACCCATCCCACAAGGTATGTTCTAGGGAATTTTGTACCTGCCAATCAGGTTCTACAAAGGTTCCCAGAGTTTTCAATCTTCTATCCGATATTACCGGCACACACAATTGCTCATGGGCGCCAATAATATGCCTAAAAAGACCTCGTCTGAGCGTAGTATCGCATGACAACAAGCTCAAATTGGTACTTGATCTTGTTTCTGCACTACATCCTAAAAAGGCTTAGATTGGTTAAAAGGTTCTAGGCCATTCAGCTTCTACGGACACTCATTATTGAAAGTAATAGCGTTATCACGATGGTTCGTAACAACCTCTACTACCTTCCATGAGGCCTCCACTGATTGGGGTTCCACCATATGACGCTCATGGTAAGGATTGCTCCTGACATGCGACTATTGGTCTTACCACCTCCTATCTCAAGTTACTCACCAAAGTCTGGGTTAGAACTTTGTCTCATCACAGAGAAACCATCGAGCACCAAAAAGAAAAAAAAAAGAAAATAAACAAACAAGGCACACAGCAATATATACAGATAAAAACACACAGATAAACAAAAATAGGCTTAACACACTTAAAACTGACTTCCCCAGTGAAGTCGCCATTTTTCTGTAGCGGGGAAAATCTGATATCGAAGCCATGGGATTGACTCGAATCAATATTCCGTTTGAAATCGCCACCGTGCTTTATTTTTTCAAAGGAAAAGGGAAAAGAACGTAAAACCTAAAGTTTTGTTTTTAAAACAAGAAAGAGATCTCAGGTACGGGTGTTGATTATATGAGGGGAAGGTTTAAAGCACCCCTCATATCCGTGGTACTCCACGGGAACCTTTTTGAAAATCTGTGTGTGTGTGTGTGCTAAAAAAGGGTTTGTTTTATTTTTAAAATAAGCTCGACAAAGCGTTTAGCTTTGGGCCTACATACCTCCTCGGTGCAATGGAGAAGTCAGAGCTAATGTAGTTCCGCTTTTTTGGGAAAACATTTTTAAAAACGAATAAACACTTTATCGTCGATGGAGAGAAATACTCAGCCATTGATCTTGAGCACGAGAATAAACGAGTTCTTTGCATCGCTAATGAAAGAAGGGCTCCAACTCGGATAAAATCGACGAGTATGCCACTAGCTCTCTCACGCGGAAAAGATCTCATTATATCAATCAATTTCAAAATCGTGGGGTATAAACACTCGTTTCGACGATTAACGGTGTCTAAACTTTTGAAGAAAAGCCACTAAGGGCAAAAGATATTTTTTGAGAAAAGGTTTTGAAAAGGTTTGCAAACATAAGAAGATTTTGGAAAAAGGGAGAAGATTTTGAAAATTTAAGAATGGGAGGAGATGAAGAGGCTATCCTATTGCGTAAAATAAAAGCTAAGGAAAAGAACGGTCTAACCGAAATAAGAAGCCAACACTTGACATTGAGAGTCAAGGTAGATTTCCCATCCTTTGGAATTATCAATACCAACACATTAACACTTGGGGATCCAGATGAACTTATTGTCTTAGCACCACTTTTCATTAAGCACATTAAAATTCTGACAAAAATCGGGCAGAGTAACGGCTGTTTTCGGGTAAAATCCTTATCTCAATGCCTTGGAATTAACCATCAAGGGCTTTCAAGGAAATACCTGCACATACAAACAGACAACAATCCAATGCCAGACAGACAGAATAACAGCAGAGTAATAACAGAATAAGAGTCCAGAGGCACTAGGTCCATAAGTCCGAATCTCCAAAATGCTAGGGATAGTAACCAATAGTCCAAAGAGAACCTTATGTATTTTTTTTAGATTTTGGTTGTTTATTAGTGTTTTAGCATAAAAGTAAAGTATGGTCCAAGTGGACAAAAGGAAAATAGCGGAAGCATAAACATATGTCCAAGTGGACAAAGAGAAAATAGCGGAATTATAAACGTCCAAATGGACAAAGAGAAAATGGCGGAATGTAAATATGATGAAATGATAAAATAAAGCGATAAAGCGAGAAATATAAAGAGCGGTATAATAAATGGCGGAAATTAAAGTTAGTTGTTAAATGTTAAAGATAACCATCTTGAAACTTGTCAAGTATGTTATCAAAGTTAGTAATGAAGATCGATGGTGAGTGAATGATGTACTCGGATTTAAATTCAATGGAGGTTTATCAGAAGCTTGATAAAAATCATAGCGACTACACGATAAATACCTCCACAAGTCTTAAATCACCGCATACAATTCTCTTCCATATTTGATCTTTTATCGAGTCGGGACAAATGTAGGAGAACTCTCCATGTATCAAGATCATCAATCAAAAGAAATAAGAAGGAGAAGAAGAAATGATCTAGCCTTTATCAAGAATCCATAGAATTCTCAAGATATCAAGACTTTCATCGATCAAGAGAAAATAAGATGAAAAAAGATAAGAATGAAAACAAATTGATCTAGTCTTTATCAAGAATCCATAGAATTCTCAAGATATTAAGACTTTCATCGATCAAAAGGAAATAAGATGAAAAGATAAGAATGAAAACAAATTGATCTAGTCTTCATCAAGAATCCATAGAATTCTCAAGATATTAAGTCTTTCATCGATCAAAAGAAAAATAAGATGAAAATAAGGATGAAAACACAAAAGATAATCAACTCACACTATCATTAATATCATTCATCCATTTTGGTGGATTAGGTCATTTCAAACCTATCAACACCCTAGATCCAATGATATTAATGAAGTGTAGGAAGAAGGAAGCCAAAACAAGCACAAAAAAGGCAAAAAACCACATTCTGCCTGCTGGAAATCGATTTCATGCAGGAGGAACTCGATTTCCATAGTGCAGTTTTCAAAAAAAACAAGTTACGTTCAGCAGGAAATCGATTTCAGCCTTAAGGAAATCGATTTCTTCAGTGTAAATTTCAGCAAAAACAGCATTTAAAGGCATGAAACTTGATTTGAACAAATATACAAACACCTTATGATCACACATCAACTTGAGCACGAATTTTCCATCAAATTACTATCAATTAGCACCAATATAGAATCAAAGATGCATCACACACAAGCACAAAGGAATCACATTATGATAGATGAAAAAGGATGATGAAAATTACCAAATCTTGAACAAAACTTAGATCTACTTCAAGAATCACCAACACAAATCTTGATCTCTCAACAATTGAAGAAAAAAGAGTGAAATGGATGGTGGCTTAGCTCAAAATTTGTGAGGTTCAAGATGTGACTCACAAATTTTATGAAGGAAAAAGAGCTTTGGTGAATTTTGGTAAGGATGAGGAGAGAAAATGCAAGGGATTTGTTGGCTCTCAAAGCTTGAGAAATGAGAGAGTAGTGGGCTCTATTTATAGGATGAGAGCAAGAGTAGTGGTAGTTTGGTCTTTTTGCATTTGGTAATTAGCTTGTGTTTAATTGGTGATTAAAGTGGCAATTAAATGGTAAAAAGTGGTAAAATGGGGTTTAAGTGGGTTTAATGAAGAGAATTATTTTGATGAGGTGGAAAATTGGTAAAATGACAAAAATGGTCAAAGAAAATGGGTGCCAAAATCAAATCAAGCTTCCCTCTCTATTTTTTTGAATTTCGCCTGAAGGAAATCGATTTCCCCAGGAGTGAAATCGATTTCACTCTGTTCCAGAAGAGAATTTGGCGCAAAATACACTAGGGAAATCGATTTACCCAGGAGGGAAATCGATTTCATGCTGTCCAGAATGTGATTTTGTTGAAGATTGCTGCAGGGAAATCGATTTCATCAGTCAAAAATTTGAAAAATGCCTTGTTTATTGCATGTCTTGGCTTGGTACCTACAAAACAAAAGCCTACAAAGAAACAAAGCAATGTTTTTGGTATTTGGGTTAGTATAATATGCATACAAGATAAACAATCATTGGTGCTTGATGGTCCCTCTTATTGATGAGGTGAGTGCAACACCATAAACAAAACTTCCAAGTGAAGCTCTTGATTAGTGATTGGGATATGAATGATATAGGATCTTAGGGTCAAAAATTGGGGTATGACAGCGTGGTATTCACACCTTTCGTCGGAGTTGAATTTGGGCGTATCCTTTCCTGGAGGAGGATGTGCCAATGGTTTGATTTCTACCAGCGATTCGCTTATCAAGTATCTCAGTATTTCGCTCTTGGATGCAGGTAACGGATCAAATCTCCTTTGAGGGCCTTGAAACCTGTTTTGTTGTGATGGAAATGACATAGGAGGTCTAGATTCTTGATGCACTACTGCATTGGTCTCCCATTCCTTCTTTTTCGCGAAGGTTGGGGTGGGCCTCTTTGAGTGATAAGAACCTGATGATGCCCCTTGTATCTTTCCATTCTTAATCCCATTTTTGATCCTTTCGCCAATAACCACTAAATCTGAGAATCCTGAGGATACACTTCCGACCATTTTATCATAGTATGGTCCTTGCAGGGTGCCCATAAACATGTCTACCAGTTCTTTTTTCATCAAGGGAGGTTGGACTCGAGAAGCCATTTCTCGCCATCTTTGGGCATACTCCTTGAATGCTTCATCCTTCTTCTGTGACAGATTTTGTAGTTGCATCCGGTTGGGTGCCATATCCAAGTTGTACTTATATTGCTTTAAGAATGTGTTAGCAAGTTCATTCCAGCTTCGGATATAGGATTTCTCCAACTGCATGTACCTGTCAACAGATGCTCCGCTTAAGCTATCTTAGAAGAAGTGTATCATCAGCTTTTGATCGTGGGCATCGGCAGCCATTTTGCGTACATACATGCGTAAGTGGTTCCTTGGGCATGTGAGTCCTTTTTATTTCTCAAAGTTGGGAACCTTGAATTTGTGCGGGATAGTCAGATCTGATACTAAGCTCATTTCGAAGGTAAGGGAAGTTTGCTTATGTTGAGGTACCTGGTTTGTGTTATTCATATCCCCATACTGTAGATCCAAGTAGTCATCATCCTTAAGAGGATTGTTGACAGGGATGCGAATTGTTTGAGATACCCCCTCCTTCTGTGTAGTAGGTATGAATCCTTCCTGAGAAGTCTCTCATTCCTCATGGGTTCTGATGACTCTCTTAGAAGAGCGGGTGTAATACGGTGAACTGACTTTATTTGAAATGTCGCGGATAGCAAGAGTCGCCACCGACTTTTATTTTATCCAAATTAATGAAAGGCTAAAAGAACAGAAAAAAACCTTTTTAAAGAAAACTGAGTTCGGGGGGTAATTTATACAAAGGGAAGGTGTAAGGCACCCTTTGTATCCATGGTTATCCATGGGCTCTTAATTGCTTTGCTCTTTAGTTTTGAAACCAAATGTTTAGAAATGTAGAAGAAGTAAATAAGGACTTTAGCTTGTAAATAAGCGTAGCCTTATTAGAGTTTTTTGAGAAAAGAGTAGGAAAGGGAATTTTAAAACAGAGCATGCAATTAAGGGCAAATTACCTGGTTAGATGAAAAATGTTCTTTTAGCCTTTCAGGGGGTATCCATACCATAGAAGGGTAGGGAAGTCCTTTTATTTGGAGGTTAAAGGGTCGTGGCAATTATCGTTCACCATAAGACTGTCCCTGCCATAGAGGGGCAGGTAGTCTAAGGGAAGGATCAGAATAGCCATCATTTTTAGGCAACCAGAGGACACCTCAGCATTTCGTAGGCAACTTCGAGGGACGAGATCATATTAGCGAATCGAAGGCAGCATCATTGGGACTTATGATCTGAATGAACTAAGGGAAACATTGCTGAGGCGTACTCATATTCGAGGGACTTGGCTATTCTGCACTGAAAAACACAAGACAACAAGGCAACAGGCAACAGGCAACAAGAGAGGTTACCATAAAAGGTGTGTGGGTACAACAATCACGTGGTTAACTTCGATTACATTTATCTTGTAAAATTAGTGATTATATGTTCAGTTCATGGTTGCACTCCCAATTTTACTAACCACGCAGTAATAATAATAATAAGCAGTGTTAAGTGCCTTCAAGGCCACATAATACAGTCCAGGCACAATTACATAATAAGCCATGGGGATGGGGAAAAAGAAGTAAAGATAAAAACCCCAACAAGGCAAATGCTTTGACATAAGTAATAATAAAAAGAAGAAATAAAATAGATTGAATTTTAGGGTTACCGACTAATCGAGCTTTGACCGGTTGGTTAACCCTGAAAATTGGAAAAGGAAAAATAAACAACAAAGGATGAGTGTAAGAGGAATTCATGGATGTTTGAAAGTAAACCCTAATTTATTTGATAAGGCAAAAAATAAATGAATAGATAAATAATAATAAAATCAGGGACTTAGCTTTTTTTCTGATATGGCGCGTGGCTAAAGGATCTTTGATTAATCCTGGAAAGTCGAACACAAAGAAGAGGAATGTTAGTGCATTAACTGATCTTAACCCTAATTGATTACAAACCCTAAAAAGTTTACAAACCCTAATCCTGAATCTAAAAGGGTTATTTAAGAAAACTTATTGTGACCCAAAAGGTTTATAAGGCTTAAAAATGCGTTAGTGGATAACACCTACCTGAGGATTTAGGGTTCATAAATGAATCGAGGTTAACAAACCTTAAAAAAATTAATTAAAAGTATATATACAAAAATAATAATTTTTATTGTTGTTTAAAAACAATTATTGATAAAATTGTGGAAAAATCGAGTTTTCGAAAAAAAATAATTATAAAATAATTATATAAAACTATTTTGTCAAAATAAATAAATAAAGAATTTACAATAAGAGAATAGAAAAAGAAAATAAAAACAAACATTTATGTAATAATAAAAAATAAAAAAATAAAAACATAAAAAACTTAGCTTTGATTAGATGTGGTATGGCTGGAAGTCTTTGAGATGCACCCTCAATCCTGGGCGTTGGATCCAGCTTTGATGAGGATCTAATGGTGATGATGGAGGGAGTATGATGGACACACGTGAGGCTGCAACATGGAATCTGAAAGCACATTTATCCAAACAAATTCATTAAAAAAGAAAGGCGACGCTGGGGATCGAACCCGCGTCTTTTTGTGAGCATAATTTTCTTTAAACCACATGCGCTGCATTGTAGATTTGATATTGAAACAACAAGATATGTTAATATATTAAAACCCTAATTAATGGGGCGATTTAGTCAAACCGGGCCCACTAAAGCGCAGGAGCCAATGAGAGTGGGAGAGAGAGCGTTCACTGGTTGACCCTCCAATCAGAAAAGGGCACACGTGATCTCTTGGTCATAATTCCTGTTCATCGTCTCTTTTATTTTATACCCAGGTTTAGCTACGAATTTGTTGCGTTTTAGCTACGGTTCCTGCATATAATTTCCGTAGCAACTTCTGCAAAAATTAAACTCAGAGAAACAACGTTAAATATGCAAATAAAAAGCCCAGATCTACATAAAAATACATCCTGAGTTCAAATATGTGGCTCGTTTGGACTGGAAGTGCCTGTGAACACGAAACCGACGAGGAGCTTCATCTTGCCCTATCAATGGTGAATTTCATTATATGTGTTACAGCTTTGTTCCAATGGTACAGATCTTCACTAAATCACACAAGAAACTCAAACATGCAATTAGATTAGATCAAATCATGGAAAAAATGCAAGCTACGAAAATTACACATACATGATAAAGATGAACATGACATGTGTGTTTTAGGCTTAGTACATCTTATCTATTGATTCAACCTTACCTTTATATACCTCAGAAAGAGAATGAGATGGTTAGTTTGCCTTGAAACCTTGAGAAGTTTTGGAACTTGAAACCCTAGCTTGCTCTTCCAATTTTTCTCTGAATATGCTAGCCATATATATAAGGGAAATATTTGGTCAACCAAGTTGGAAATAAATCATGTAATTGATCAATTGGAAATATTAAAAAATTTGATTGAAAATCTCCTAAAAGCTTCCTCTTTTTATTCAATCTTTTTTCAATCAAATATATATTATTGCTTGAGCTCCAAGAATAATATTTGATAGGAAAAAATCAAATCATGCACAAATTTGATGCTTATTTTATTTTAACTTGATTTAAATTGAATAAAATCAAAAAATAAATAAAATAAAATTCAAAGCCAGGCACCAACGAAATTTCTTGGTCCTCAAGGTGTTTCTTGGGCCTTTATATGATCCAAAACAAATCCCCATGATTTAATTCATTATTTCACTATTTTACTTGATTTAATTTGGGTTTTAAATGAATAAAATCCAAATTTAAAGAAATAATAATAATAAAAATAATGGAATGGGCATATGGGCGTGGGATAAGCTTAAGATCATGTTCCAAGACCAAAATTTAGGCCCATGGGTTCAAAAGATCAAAATCCTTCACTTTGCACTTCATGCACTTTCTTGAAATTTCCCAACTTTAGCAATGCGTATCTCTCTCAATTTTAACTCTATAAAGGTGTTCTTGACCATTTTAGAAAGCTCAAGATGTCCTCTAAAACCTCCTTTTTGTTTCATTTCAATTGAGTTTACCATGTTCAAGTTACGAGCTTTGAGAAAAAGGACTTTTTGTTGACTTTCAAAAGGACCTATAATGTTTTGGCTGATATCTCTCAAATGAAGCATTTTTAGCCTTGGCATGTGAGAGACAAAATTGTAGAGAACTCAATTTCCTTCAAAATGAGCCTTTGGATGGGAAATTTATGATGTTCCATGTGAAAGTTATGGCTGGTCAAAGTTGGGTTGACTTTCTCCTTAAAAACCCTAATTTAGAAACTTAGGTTTTTGGTGATTTTGGAGCTTTTCTTGATGAATCATGATCAACCCTTGATCAAATGATGAATCTAACATTAAAATGTTGATGTTGACCAAAAATCAGAAATTTTGACTGTACTTTGACCACTGTTGACTTTTAGGTCAACTAGTCGACTGTTGATTTTCTGAACAATTGACTGAGTAATCCTTTGAATTGAAGCTTGAAACTTGGCATGAGGACCCTTTGAAGCATATGAGAGGCCATGGGATCCATTTGAGGTCTTAGAACTTGATTTTACTTTGAGAAATACAAAACCCTAGTTTAGAGGTTGTTGTTTAGGAGAGAGATTGCATGCTTCCTTCTGGTGTATCTTTGAGCATTTGAAAGTCAGATAGACTGAAATATGAATAAATATGATGGGCAAATTTTGGGGTATGACAGCGAGCATTCGTTTTGTGAGGGTCACCACTTAGAATGTATCCCATCAGTGGGTTGCCATCATCTAGTATCTCCTCAGACTGATCCTGAATTTCCTTAGCCTTCTCTTGTTTATCCATGAGATCCTTCATGAAACTCAGCATTTGGGCCATCCCTCCCTTAATTTCCTCCAAAGTACCATTCAGTAGGGTCACTTCTTCGCGAAGGGCGGTTTGGTTCTGCTATAGTTGTTCCATTGCTTTCTTCCTTTAAAACCAAGTTTGATACGGCGGTATGGTTGCTTGGTTATCTTCTCCAATGGCGTGACTGGAGATAAAGACAATTTTCCTTCTTTTAATGCTTTACAACTTAAAAATGATATGCATGCTATGAATGCTAGGTTTATGTTCATGTCTTATCCACATTTATTATTTATTAAAACATTTTTATTTAAATAATCCTTTTGGTGAATATTGTTAGAACAATGAGTAATGCGGAAGTAAACACACTTTATTAATTGAAAAACTTGAAAAAGAATAACAAACTCATTGTTGAATTACAAAATAAAAACTGAAAATTAAACACCCAAGAATAAATGCAACAAGGAAATAGTAAGTGACTAAGAACGCCTTTGGATATCCGCTTTGAACTTGTCCACCATATCTCTACAAAGCTCCATGAATTCCTTCACTACCTCGGGAAGAATGACGGAAGAAGATTCCGCTTTTTCCAAACTCTTCGGAATGTCTTGGATTAAGTCGTTGCACAAGAAGACTAACTTGTCATAATTCTCTTTACATTTCTCATAATCCTTAAGCATCTTAGGAACCATGCTCACATGCTCACTCACCATAGAAACAATTGTATATTTCCTTTTCCAATAATTATTTTCATCCCTTTCTTCCTCAAATAGCTCCCTTTGTTTTATAAATACTTCCCTAAGCGCGGTCAAAGCTAAAAGTGCTCTATTATGCTCATTGGTGCGTTGCACAAGTGCTTCTTCCGTGGTTAGTCTCCTTGAGCGCTCTTCTTGTTCAGACTTGCAGGCTTCTTGAAGGTCATATTTAAGATCCCTTAATTGCACCTCTTGATCCTTAGTCCTATCAGTTAATTCAAAGACTACATCTTCTAGATTTTCTTTGGACTCCTTTTTGTCACGGGAAGCTTTTTCGTAATACCTTCTCCACTTTGCCATTTCCACACTTTCTTGTTCTAACCTTTCTTTATGTGCAATTAAATTGAGGTTAGCACTTAGGACACCTTCTGTTACACGCTTCATTTTACCCTTTTCCCTTTCATTCTCTTCCTTAATGGCTTGAAGTTCTTGGCTCTTCTCTTTAAGGTCGAAGCGCAGTTGACTCTTTTCGTTAGTCAGTTGATGTATGTGAAGCTCTAATTTTTATTTTTCCTTTCGGGACGCCTCTGGGGAAGCCCTGATCCCTTCTATCTCTTTGATGGATAAAGGAACGGGATTAGGAGAATCAGGCTTGTATGTTGGATCCACAATGAATGGAAGTAGAATTTTTCCGACCCTTTCTTGAACCCATTTAGTGTAAGGCTCCTTAGCAATGACATTCTTCGGCCCAAAGTTCTTTTTTTGAACATGATTCCAAGCTTGAATTACTTTCTTTAATGTTCTAGGATCACCCTTTCCATTGTCATGCAAAATCAATTCCTCTACTTGTTGTTTGGAAGGCTCACAATCCATAGAATGGCCCAATTGGCGCAATGCTAACACAGGGTTATAATTAATACAACCTAAAGTTCCCATTAAAGGCACATTGTTGAATTTTCCACATTTGTAATTAATCTTTTCGGAGTTCAATTTCCTTGCATACCAGAAGATAGAATCTGCTTTGAGAGCCCTTAATTTTTGAGACCATTTATGCCTAGTCAAATCTTTGATCAAATAACTAGCTTTGTAAAGGTGAGAAGTCAACCAAGAGTACGATAAATGAATGCAACAAAATAACATCCCTTTTTTCCTTTCACACCGAGAATGGATGGCATAGTAAATGTTAGCAAGAATGGTGGGAGTTGGATCCTTATCAAAAATCCTAAAAGATATAAAAGCATGAATCGCAGCAGGATCAACATAATCAACGTTTTTAGGCAATAAAACAACACCAAAAATTAAAAGAGCCAAAAAATGTCCACAAATGTCCCATTGTTTCTTTTGAGCATAACACAAAGCCTGAGATTCTAAGTAAGATCTCTTGATCCCATGTACATCACCATCAGTCTTGTAATTAGATTCCAAATCCGTAGCGGGCACTCCTAAAGCTTTGGCCAAATCTGAAAATTCAACTTCTTTCCCAATTCCTGTGTAAAATTCCCTTTTAGTCCTTGAAAATCCTAGCATAGCATCCATCTCTTCCAAGGTTGGAGCCAACTGAAAATCCTGAAAAGTAAAACACCTGGGCGGCGGATCATAGAACTGAACCAAAGCGGTGATAGCTTCTTCTTGAACCTTTACCCTTAGCAAATCCAGGATATCTCCATAGCGAACCACAAACCTATCCAAAACACTTGATGACATTTTTTCCTTGATTATTTTCAGCCTCTTGATGTCTGGAGTTGAGATAGTAAAGCGGATGATGGGCTTCTTAGTACTCATTTTTCCTGGACATTCACCAATAGAATATATTTTTATTTTTATTTTTAATTTTCTTGTGGATAAGACATGATGAAAGAATGCATATGATGAATGATGCATGCAGACAATTATAAAAAAAAAAAATAATAACAAAAAAACATATAATTAACACATAAGCACATTAAGCCCTAAGTTCATAGGTTCGGCGTAAAGGCTTAGGGAGCCTACCCTTCCCATGGGTATGTTCTAAAAAGGTCTCATGGGGCCGTTCGTAGCCTCCGAGACTTTTTGTCTCTTTGTATTTTAGAACAACTCATTTTCCCATGAGGTTTGAGTTTTAGGGGTAGGTTCTCAGAGAGATCAGCCAATTACCCAGTCCTGCCCTCAACAAAGTCAAGCCTCGTTTTGGACATTTCCGAATATTAAACCCACTCTGAGTGGAATTATCAATAAGACTCGTAGGCGATGCAAGTCTCCCCTGGTCTTAAGGATAAGTCCCACACTTATGTTTTAACCACAATTTATAATCATCCCAACAGTGCAATATATTAATATAAACAATTAAACATTTAGGCAAATGATTGTAAATAAATAAAATATATGAATAAATAAATAAAAACAAATTAAATATTTATTGGAAAAAAACCCTAAACCCTAATCCAAAACCCTAACCCTAGCAAATCAGCCAAACCCTAATAATTAACCAAAAACCTAAATAATTAACCCAAAAAAACCCAAACCCTACCAAAACCTAGGAGCATAATAATTCACCATTAGTGTGTTCCCAGCTGAGTCGCCACCTGTAACAACCTGCCCTAAATATTTAAACTTTTAGATTCGCCACCTATCCTACTAGGGCGAATAGGAAACCCTACGCAGTTAAGAGATTCTGGGTAAGTTATTATATTCAGGTCAAGGGAATGTGTTAGGCACCCTTAACCCTTTCCTAAGGTTTGCATTTAAGGGTTGTAAGAGTATTATGGTAAGGTTTAGGGTTTATAGCTAAGAAAATGAATAGGGTGAAAAGTAAGATTTAAACCTAATTGAGGTTTTGGGGAATGGGACTCGCCTTGTTGCCAAGTGCCTACAAACCTCCTTATGGGGGATCAGAGTCTACGTAGTTCGGGGCAGGGTTGTACGCCTTAGAATTAATATGAGGTTGTCTGAAGGTATTCTTAATTACCTTATCGTAGTTTTGAAAATCCGTAGTTTGTGAAAGAGATGTTGTTTGAATGTGGCGTACAACCCTGATTATAATATGTTCTATTAATCGCGATGATCAATAGGTTTAATCACCATAATTAACAGATTTAATAAAGAATTGCTAATTATTCTAATCGATTGATTCCATCATCACCATTAGCAAATAAATGTGTTTTAAATAAATTATTTGAAGTGTTTCATATAAGTTATTTTGAAGTTTAAATAAAATAGTTTTTATCATTAACCATCGCAATCGATTAATTCGATTAAAACGGTTAACGAATAAGCCTTTAAAATAATTGAAGAAAACAAGTGTTAATCTTATTATTATCATTAATAAATATGCTCTTCACCAACACGATTAATAAATATAATCGAATCGAAGAAAAGTCATAAGAACCAAATTAAACAAAAAAAACCAATTAATATTTACAAATAAAACTAATTCTCATTTTTATTCACGCACGGGGTGTATCATTAACTAAGGTAGTAAATCTGGGTGTGTAATTAGTAGAGGCTAAGGCCCAATGGGGTTGGGACCCGTTGGATCCAGTAGGTGAAGGTGTATGGGATTCTGGTGCGTTACAAAGCTGGGAGTGTTGGATCTGGATTTAGGGTAATCATGCAGTCTGCTTGCGTTTGATCAAAGGAGTGTACAACGAAACCTCTCCGATTCCCTTTCCTTTTTTATTTTTTTCTCTCTCTTCTCTATCTCACTCTAACTTCTTTCTCCCTCTTACAAACACAAACCCAGAAAACCACCACCCACCTTCGGCCGGAAATCACCTTTGTCGGTGGCTCCACTCCCAACCACCCCTTCGACTGTCACAAAACCCAGAAAAAAACCTAAGCCAGATGAAGATCGTCATCATCTTCATCTTCCCCGCACCCAAACTTCAAGCAAAACCTAGAAAACCAACCGAAAACATGAACCCTAACCCCTAAACTTATGAACCCTAACAATCTAAACCCTAACCCTTATGAACCCTAACCCTAACTTATTCAAATCGTCCCCAAAATCCACATGAAAACGCGATGCAAGACACAAACATGAAAGCTAAGTGAATCTGGCGTTTACCTTTTGCCTTGAATATAGGATCGTGTAAGCTCCTTTCGCTAATCCCTTTCTTCTTCTGTGTTTTCTCGCAGGTACGAAGATGAAGATGACGGTTCAAGTCGCTTGGGGTTCGAGTTCTCCAGAAAATCCTCCCCCTTCATCTAATTTCTTCCGCTCTTTTATAGTATTAGGGTTTAAATCGTTTAGGAAACATTAGATTGTTAGATTAGATTTGATTAGATTATTGATTTGTTTTAGAATTTGATTCAATGTGAGATTAATTCTGATTGTAATATTGTTTGATTAATTAATAAAATTCTTTTTTGTTCAATCTAATCTTTGATTCGATTTCGTTTTGTTATTTGATTGATTTTGTTGGTTCAATCGTGGGCTTGGATTTCCAGATTAGGGTTTGTGAGGTTGGCTGCGGCGCTGTGAGGATGGCTGGGAACGAAGGTGAACAGGACCGGGTTGGGTCCTGGGTTGACCCGGTCCATTGTCCTGATCCATACAAAACCGGTCCAAAACCCTTGGCCCAATATCTCCACCTGGCTCACTGACGGCAATGGCCCAAAGACTATTACTCCACTATCTTAATTAATCCACTAACTAAATAAACTCAATTAACTAACTAATAAAACTATAAATAAAAATAAATAATAGCAATACTACTCATAATAATACCCTAATAACCATAAAAATCAAATTGACTACCTAATTAATTAATAAATCAAAAAATAATAATCCTATTAGCAATATTAGTTAATAAAAAATAAAAGTAAATGATAATAACAATGAGTAAGTAAGTTGTAGTAGAATGTTCAAGAAATGATAAAAAGGAAATCCTTAGAGTGAGATATATGGGCCATCAGTTTGGGCCCAAATATCTGCTAATTGCACATCTCTGTTTAATCAAAGGTTTTATAAGAGATCAGGTTTAACAATAGATATGTTAAACCCCATAGCCCTTAATTTTTACACCCTTAGCAAATTAAAAGATGTGAATCGTATCGGGTAAATTTTGGGGTATGACAGCAAGCAGGTAAGAATTTTAATCATTTTTAATTTAAATAAAATCTTTAGGGTTTATTTGAACTAACAAATATGTACTTCATTTTAGATTTTGCGTTAAAGGGATGGACTACACAAAGAATTTGCGGTCAAACATGAGGATGTACCGCCAGCTTCTGGATCACTTACGTCTGGAGGATGTATAACTTCTAATATTTTCCTGTTTTATCAATCACAATTTTTTTAATATCTGACCAAAATAATTTATAACCTTTATACATGCAGTTTATATGGAGACCATATTTGGAATGCGATCATGAACCTAGATTTGAAGATGCCGTTGTTTGGACTGCAAAGACGGCCATCATTCGGTACAACATCATCGAGATGCATCAAAGTGACCGGGTGAAACTCCAGTTCGGAATGCAGCAAGGTATCCCTGATCCTCCAACTGATTTGGGCAAATGGCACCTTAGACGGGTCAACCATCAATAGAATGTCCAACATTGGAAGGATTTCGCTCCCATATGGCGCCAGATTTGGAAGCATCATGCCCAATATGTCCTCGATTTCCCCGTAAATGATCATGAAATGAAACCATCACCACAATACATGAGTTGGTACAAAACTGTTACCACCCTAGATTTATTTGTGGCTGATCCCTTCTACCTAATAGACCCCCGTCGTCAAAATTATATCATCCCACAACAACAACCTCAACAGCAACAACAAACCCAAGAACAACAATACACCCAACAACAACAACAATACACACAAGAACAACAACAACAATACCCCCAATACAAATACATCTGCAAACAATAAAACTACTGTCAATTTAACCCATTCCAAACTCGGTGCCAACCACTCTATCAATATGCCAACCAATTAACTAGCCTCATAGCCAACCGCCTCGCCAAAGCCTTAGACACCCCTCCCACTACCAAGAGGCAGGGTCCTCAAGGTCATTCAGCAAGCACAACGAGACTGGTTCATTGAGACTCCAACTAAGTCCATACGAGAGTCCAGATGATGAATATGACCCCCGAGACCCTTTAATATCACAATCACCTCACCACATACCTCCTTTGGGTTTGCAACACCGAGCAATCAGTTTAGGTTTTATCAAGGTAGTTCAAGTGCGGCTGAGTGCTACCAACCGGAGTTCGTATCTCTCCCTACTCCCCCACCATCATTTAGCACATTTGAGCAATTGGGTAACCGACTTTACGACAATCGGTTTCCTGGATATTATGGTGGCCTTGATGAATTCCTGGACGTAACATGAACCACAAAGAGGAGGGGGAAGAAGAAGGGGTGGCCCTAGGGTTTCCGGAGGCAATACACGTCCTCGGCGTGTTACACAAGCACCTAGATGCGGAACGGAAAGGCGTTATGGTGATGAAGGACACTAGGTTTTTTTAGGTTTCCGTTTATCAATTGTTGTTTCCGTTGTATCTTTCCATGAAAATTAATAAAATTATTTATTTTTGGCTTTATTTATTTCAATCGTTGTTTCATTATTTGTTTCCGTTAGTCCAAATGAGTCTCCAATTATTAATTGTAAAAAAAATTCAAAACTCACATAGGCGCCATTTGAAATGGCTAACCTAGTGTGGGCTCTTCATTTGCGCCATTCCATTTGGCGCATTCACTCCACCTTTGCACCATTGCGCCATTTGGTTTGGCACATACCCCAGAGTTTACTGCCAAACCTAGACACTTTGGTAAATTTTTTGAAAAACGAATTTTTTTTTAAACATGTATATTTAATTTTTTTTCGCTAAATAATCCTATTGTTTCACATGTTTTGATAAAATATTATTATATTAAATAACAATTCTCTTTACGCTTTACATATAAAACTCTGGTTTCAGTTCATTAATAGTTCTAATAAGGTGGGAGAATCTTAAATTATTATTTAATTATACTTAAAAACTATGAGCTGAAAATAATAAAACTTCTCTTCATGTTGGAAGTTTATCTGTTAATAATTTAATTATTATGTTTATGTTATGTCATCATTGTATCAATATATTTTGTTATTGGACAAGTGAAACCTCAAAGAGATAGTTATTGAATAAGATAGATAAAAATCTATTATTTATTGAGGGATTATTCTAATTTATTTATTTTAGACTTTTAGGAAACAATTTGATTAAAATTGAAAAAAAAAATCAATTATTTTCTCAAATTTTCCAATATTTTTATTTAAAAAAACCAAAAAAGTAATATGTTTCCGTCAAACATTGTGCTAATACGTTTCCGTTATTTAATTAATTAATAAAATAATTATTGAATGAAAACTAATAATATCATTTATTTTAAATAAAACAGATTTCAAATTAACCTTTTAATTTTTTTTAATAAATTAAATAATTTAATTGGAATCTTAATTTTATTTGAGTGTAAAATGTATGAGCTGTGAGTGTAAAATTTTTTATATAGTCAGTACATCACAACCATTCATAAATATTATTTTATAATTAATTAAAATAAAAATTAAATTTTAATAAATATATAACGGTCACGATTCGTTGACAGTGTAAAACTGTTTTACAGTGCATACCAATTAAACTCAAAAAACTATTTTATTAATTTGTAATATTTATAAAATATGATTAATATAATTCAAATATTTCAAAATAAAATGGAAAAAATATAATTATAAATTTAAAAACAAAATTAAGATTGTCAAATTTAAATTTGTGATTCACAGTTTATGAAATATATAGATATGTGATTCATAATTAATGGACGGTCAAAAATAAATTTGTTGCGTGGTATGATTATCTTTTATGGTTGTATTTGTGGTGAGTTTTATGTTCTAATTGTGGATAGTAAAAATTTATGTGAGATTGCATTTGTTATTATAATGTGGTGTTTTTTATGTTCTAAGTGTGGATAGTAGAAATTTATGTGAGATTGCATTTGATATTAGAAGTTGAGAAAATGAAAGAATTGAAGAGGCATGTGGATTTTAAAAGTTAAAGTTTGGAGGTGGCATTGTTGGAATCAATTAAATAGAAGTTTTTCTTGAGGTATTTAGAAGTAGTGTGAAAATTGGGAATTAAAGCATGACTGTTATTGTTGGGTGGGTTGCATTGCCTGATACAAGTTGGTTGTGGTGGAATTTGAGTATGAATTGCATGTATAGACACATTTTTAATATGAAATGTTTGTGCTAAATAGATGAATTCAACAAAAATAGAGCATGTAGTATGTAGTTTTATGAATTGAAGCTTATAAAAACGTCATAAGCATGAGAATGTTAAAGCAAGAATGAGAATGTCAAAGCAAGGATTAGAATGTCAAAGTTTTTGGTCGTTTGGAGGCAGAGTTACAAAGAGCCTTTGTGTTGGGTCCGGTGACTTGTCCGTGTAAGCCATTTGTTGTTTTCTTTGTGAGTTTGAGTGTATTTTTATTGGGAGTTTCTAAGACTATGTACAATGGTTACATTATTCAACACCCTACTTTTTCACTTTTTATCTTCCACATCATCTTCTCTCTCTTCCACCTAATAATTCAACACCTATTCAATTTTTTTTCACTACAATGGTTTTGTTTAATAAAATTCAACACCCTACCCCACATCATATTCTTATTTTCTTTTAAAGTTTTGTTTTTATGATTATATATTAATATCTATTATCAATTAAAAGTGAATTTTTTTTTATGAGTCCAAATCAAATGAACCAAGTCTCTATTTATAGAGGAAAAAAAATAATGAATTTTGATAAAAATAAAAATAAATAAAAAATTTATTTACTATGAAATAATTAATTTTAAATGATTAAAAGAAAATAAAATCTAAATAATCACAACAACCAATAAAATTGTGTAAAGTGTTGCATGTGGCCCCACTTTTTTCTCATTCAACATGTTGAATCTTTTCAACACCAATTAATCCACATCACATTAAACACCTCATTCAACAAACCATTGTAGACATTCAACTATTGAATAATTTTTTCAACACCCCCATTGTAAATGGTCTAAGGTGAAGTTGCAAAAATGACAATTTTTATACTACAACAATTTTACTTTATAACAACGTCTAATTTTTTTATGGTAAGAAAACCGTTCTGGAGGAATATAATGGACAACAAATTTTATATTTCGTTGCCAAAGCGTATATATTTCTTATAAATATTTTGTAAAGTTTAAAAATGATGCAAATAAAATAAGGCCCTTCTCGTTTGATAGAAAGAAAAAAAAGAAAAACTAGGCTACGTAAAAGACAAAAGAAAAAACAAATAGGCTCTCGTATTCTGCTCCAAATTTTTTAGACGTTTTCATCTTCCCTCCGAAGTTTAATCGACAAAATCTGAAAATTTTTACCAAAATCCTAAAAACAAATCATCCAAAAATCAATAATTGATGTACTCATTCCTTCAATTTCTTCTTCTTTAACTCTCAAACTCATAAATGGTAGAAAATTTCACCCTAAACCATAAATCCTAAAATTATGGGGAGAGCTTCTTCGACCTCTTTCTCCATTCATCTCTGCAATTGGTTTTGCCATTCAACAATCCACCTTCCGGCGTTCAACCGACCACCCTTGACTCTTTGTTGCTATACCACATTTCACCGTTGAATCTATTCAGCGTTCGTATACCAGGTGCGTGGAAAAAAAGTGTGTAAAGGTTAGTTTATGTATTTTTATTTCATCTATCTAGTTGGTTTTAGTTTTTGCTTACATGATTGTTTGAATTTATGTGTTACCCATGTACACACAGTGGAATTGCCTCGTTAACCGTAACACTTTACTTTCGCTCGCCCACTTAAATCAAGGAATACATTTTGAAAACTAAACAAGTTCTAATTAATCCTAAAGTGTTCTCGCTGTGTTTAGGATTAATGCCTAATTTTTACTATCTGGTTCGACCCCCACCCTTTCGCAGTGCCGATTCGAACCTTAATAGATCTCCCACTCTCGTGACGAAATCGTGGTAGGTAACCTCTCACTCTCATGACAAGGTTTCCTAAATTAAGAATAAAAACAAATCCAAAACAAAATTTAATAATAATTATTTAAGCCAACACAATTACCGAGTCCCGTCAGAAACGACGGTCCTCACGTACCAGACTCTAAACTATTTTTGCCGGACATGGAATTAAGCGTAAACAAATTAAACATAAGGATTGAAATTAAGAACAACATGGTAATTAAATTAACGACGTTGAATGAAAACAATAACAAAGCATAAAATGAAAACTGTAAATGATGAAATAAAGGAAACTATAATTACTTCTGAAATATACTTCACGTACAATAATTGGAACTGATTTTAAATTATACCGACACACTTGAAATTCTAAGTATAAAAGAAAACAGCACCTAAAACTAATGGTGTGGTAGTTCCTCGATGTTAGAAACTACCATTTTTATAAATGATAATTTATGCCTAAAACATAACTAAGAACATAACTCTCGCTGGAGAAAAAATGGTGGAACCCCTGGTATGTGAGTGTTCGTTCCTATTTTGAAAAACCAATGGAAGTTACTTTTTGCTTCATGTCGGAAGTAGTGGGAAGTTGGAGGAAAATGGAGATAGTGGAAAGTTGGAGGAACTAGGCTTCAGACGTTGGAAACGCTGTGGCAAGCTTCATATATTGTATGCCGAGGGGCACACCAACTTTGAGGTTGTGGCAACTGTCACACCTTGTGTGCCGAGGGGCACACCTATTTTTCTTCTGTGGCGGCGGCAGGAAGGCTGTGACGAGCGTCACAGTCTTCTGTCATGTATTTTTCTGCTGTTTTCTGCTACTTTGTCATTTTCAATCTGTTTCTTTGTCATTTCTTCTCCTTTTTTGCACGTGAGCTTCATAATTGATTTATACCTAAAACATGAATAAAGCATGACATAATACTACGAAAATATAATTAAAAGATACTAAATAGCATGTGAATCGGGTTTAAAAATACGTTATATTTACGTGTTATCATCTAACCTAGCTAAGGTGAGAGAATGAGTTACTGCGTTGATTTGAAGAACTCGGTTACTCAATAAAGAAATGTTCAACTCTAGAACATTGCGTTTGTGGTTCAAGTGACAATGTGGTGGCCCATAGAAGGAAGGACGGTCGCCCCTAGTGAAAGGGTAGGAAAGGTCAGTTATTTAAGTAGAGGTGATTATGACATGCTCTTAACTTTGTTTTGTTTTGTTCTGTTCTGTATCGCAATTTCATGCTAAATTACTCTTATGTTTCTGATCATGAGGATATTAGTATACTTTTACTGGTTGGTTTTGGCATGACTTATGCCAACTTTTAATGAAGTTTTGATATGGCCCCAATAAAATTGTAAGATGTCATTTGAAAGTTTCTCTTCATCAACTTCTGTGAAAACGTCATTTATTTTTTCTAAAATTTTGTGTTTTAAATTAAAGTGATATAAGAGAAAAAATTAATATATAATCCTAATATGGATAATGGTAATCAAGGAGAGTCATATATGAGACTTGGGCTAGGGGTGATCACTATTTACTTAAAGTGAAAAGCTACCTCAATTGAAAGATTAGTGTAAATATATATTAATAATTTCATTAATTATTAGATGAAGTTAGATGTCTTGAACTCACATTTTAGAAATGTATGAAACTTCAAATTACTATACTATAAAGGTCAAAGACTAAACTAAAGCATTATCAAATATTTATAGCTAGCTAGATTGTGCTACTAAATGTATCATTAGAGTTCATTTATAAATTAGTATTTATGATGTGGATTGATCCCACTTCAAACAAGAGTGTTGGAGGCACATTTAGTTCCTCTGATAAATTTTATGTATCTACAGAGCCAATATTGGGCACACAAATTTCTACAGTGTGTAGCGGTGAAATTGGTGAGACTAAAGTCATGGGAAAGACTTAGCTCATTTGTTTTAAACAGAGTTGCCACCGAACTTTATTATTTGCTAAAGGAATGGGAGAAAGAGCGAATAAAATCCACATAAGTTTTTAAAGTCAAAACTAATAAACTTGTTGTGAAAAACGATGTCAAGAACAAAATATAATAGGAATTAGGGAAGATAAGAAGAACACAAGAATTGGTTATAACTGCTATTCTTTTACTTTCTCTTAAAACAATATTACAAGTTTACAAGAATAACAAATAACCTCTCTCACCCTAAATTAGGATTTGCAGCTTAGCAATGATGAGAGACTAGTATGCTATTTATAATAAAACCTAACATACTAACTAATGGGCTTTTTCAGCAAGACCCATTACACAAGCCAACTTAATAAACAAGCTAACTTAAGAAATTAGGGTTTAAACACTAAAACCTAATTTAACATGCTAACAACCCTAGCATCTTCGACACTCGCATGCTCGACCCATCTTCGACTACAGCATGCACACTTCGACACCAGCATATGAGCAACCTTCGACTTCATGCTTAACTCTGTCAAACTGTCGAACCAAGAAGCTACCCTTCGACCATACTAGAGTTTGATCCAATATCTCAAAAATCTCCACCTTGGATCTAACTCTACAACATCAAGGGAACCAACTAGCTTTCTTCATGCAACTTTATCAACTGCATACAGTGGAAAAACTTGCAACTCGGCAATGTCTTGGTGATCATATCAGCAGCATTGTCTTCAGTCGAAACCTTCAGCACTTGGACTTATCCACGCTCGATTACTCCTCTGACAAAATGCAGCCTCACATCAATGTGCTTAGTTCGCTCATGATAGGCTGAATTCTTCGACAGGTGTATTTCACTTTAACTATCACATTTAACAGTGATACTTCGACCTTGAAGTTTCAGCTCCTTCGCAAAACCTTCAAGCCACAATGCTTCTTTCGCAGCTTCAGTTAGGGCAATATACTCCGCTTCAGTGGTTGATAGAGCAACAACCTTCTGAAGTGTTGCTTTCCAACTAATTGTCGTGCCAAACATAGTGAAAACATATCCAGAAATAGATTTTCTGGAATCCATACAACCTGCATAATCAGAGTCGACATATCCTTCAACTGCTGCTTTACTATCTTCACCCAAGGCTCCACCATAAATTAGGACTCTGTTCAGAGACCCATTTATGTACCTTAAAATCCACTTCAATGCTTGCCAGTGAGCCTTTCCAGGGTTCGCCATGTACTTGCTTACAAGACTTACTGCATATGCTATGTCAGGTCTAGTACAGACCATAACATACATCAAAGAACCAACTATATTAGCATATGGGATGCTATTCATATAGGCTCTTTCGACATCAGTATTGGGACACTGATCAATACTCAACTTGAATTGAGGGTTTGTTGGAGTCACAACTGGCTTCGAATTCGACATTCCAAACTTTTCAAGAATCTTCCGTAGATATGCCTCTTGAGATAAGCATAACTTCGACTTCTTTCTATCTCTTCGAATGTCAATTCCAAGAATCCTGGAAGCAGCTCCCAAATCCTTCATATCGAACTCCTTATTGAGTTCAGCCTTCACCCTCATCACATCTTCGACATTGTTGCTTGCTATGAGAATATCATCCACATAAAGCAACAAGATAACAAATGAATTACCAGGTCGAAATCTGAAGTAAACGCAGTGGTCGAACTGACTTCTAATGAAACTTATGCGTGCCATGAACTTGTCGAATCTCCTATTCCATTGTCGATGAGATTGTTTCAGCCCATACAAAGATCTCTTTAACTTGCACATACAATCTTCCTTCCCCTTTTCGACATACCCTTCAGGTTGCCTCATCAGGATCGTTTCATCTAAATCACCATACAAGAACGCAGTCTTCACATCCATCTGTTCCAGTTCAAGATCGAACTGTGCCACCATGGCAAGCAACATTCAAATGGACCTATGCTTCACAACAGGAGAAAACACATCATTGAAGTCGACACCTTCTTTCTGAGTGAAACCCCTTGCAACTAACCTTGCCTTGTATCTTTTCGACGTCACTCCTTCAATTCCTTCCTTAACTTTGAAAATCCATTTACAGCTGACTAACCTTGCCCCAGCAGGTTTCTTGATCAGTTCCCAAGTATGATTATCATGAAGAGATTTCATCTCATCATCCATGGCCTTCAGCCATTCAGTCTTATTTGGACTCCTCATAACTTCCTTGTAGTCTCTAGGTTCTTCGTCTAGAACATCACTTGCAGAGATTAAGGCATAAGCTATAAGACCTGCATACCCAAGTCTCTGAGGTGCCTTGATAACTCTTCTCGACCTATCTTTCGACAATAGGTTGTCATCGTCAGTTTCCTCAACTTCCTCAGCATCTTCTGCTTCTTCTTCGACTTCATTAGGGATATGCAATTCAGCATCAACATGCTCCACCTCAACAGGAATCTCTACCTGTTCTAGCTCTTCGTCAGATGTTTCTGTACTTCGACCAACATCATCAATTTTCTTAAAAGCCATTTCGGCTTCATTGAAAACTACATCTCGACTGGTGATACACCTCATGTGATCTGGCTCTAGGCACCATAGCCTATAAGCTTTGACTCCTTCAGGGTATCCCATGAACATGCATTTCAGAGCTCTAGGTTCGACCTTGTCTTGCCTAATGTGAGCATAGGCTACGCAGCCAAATACTCTGAGTTTGTCGAGATCTGGTGGATGTCCCGACCAAACTTCTTCAGGTGTCTTCATATCTAACGCTGTCGAAGGACATCTGTTTATCAGATATATTGCTGTCGAAACAGCCTCAGCCCATAACACCTTCTTTAACCCCGCACTGGTCAACATGCATCTGATTCTCTCCAAAATAGTTCGATTAAACCTTTCAGCCAAACCATTTTGCTGTGGAGTACCTGCAGTAGTTTTGTGCCTTGCAATACTAGAGGCAGCACAAAAACTATCCAATGCCTCATTGCAAAATTCAAGGCCATTGTCGGTTTTCAACCTCTTGACCTTTCTGCCAGTCTGATTTTCAACCAGAGTCTTCCAACTTTTGAAATTCTCAAAAGTTTCATCCTTAGTCTTCTGGATGAATACCCATAATTTTCTGGAATAATCATCTACTATGGATAGAAAATACCTTGCTCCTGAATGTGATAGACACCTTGCAGGCCCCCAAAGATCAGCATGGATGTAATCAAGGGATCCATGTGTTCTTTGTTTGCCTTTGTTGAACTTCACTCTGCAAGATTTTCCAAGTACACAGGGTTCACAAAACTTCAGCTTTTCGACTTTGTCTCCACCAAGCAGATTTTGTTTCCCTAATTCAACCAGACCCCTTTCACTGACATGGCCCAATCTCATGTGCCAGATTTCTGTCTTTGACAATGGTTTCGTGGATACAACATTTGTCGAACCACTTACAACTTTAGCCTCAAGGGCATACAAGCCTTGTTTCTTCACGCCTCTCAAGACTTCCTTCGAACCCTTCATGACTCTTAGGATACTCTTCTCTCCTTGGAAAACATATTCTTTCTTGTCGAATTCACCAAGAGAAAGTAGATTTCTCTTCAAATCAGGAACATACCTGACTTCAGTCAACAACCTTATTGACTCATCATGGAGTTTGAATCTCACAGATCCAACACCTAAAATCTTGCAAGCCTTGTTGTTTCCCAGCAATACTGATTCACCATCTTGATCACATAATTCCTCGAACAAGTCTTTGTTAGGAGTCATGTGCCAAGTGCAACCTGAATCCATAATCCACTCTCTTCTCGAGTCACTGCTTGAAACCACAAGAACATCAGATGATTCGAAATCATCTTGAACAATGGCTGCATTGCCATTATCCTTACCTCCATGATCTTTCATGCGTTAAGGGCACACCTTTCTTGTGTGACCCTCCTTCTTACAATGATAGCATCGAATGCCAGATGCTTTGCCACTGTAAGACTTCGACTGACTTTTTCCCTTCTTCTTGTCAAACTTACCATCCTTTCGTAAGAGTTTTCCTTTAACGGCCAAACCTTCACCAACAGTCGAAGATTTATGCTCCTTTCGTTCGTTCAAGTCCTTAGAATACAGGGCTGATTGAACTTCTTCAAAGGTCAGGGAGTCCCTTCCATACAGGAGAGTTTCTTTGAAGTGAGCATGTGATCGAGGCAAAGAACACAATAGTAACAGCGCTTGATCTTCATCATCGATCTTCACATGAATATTTTCAAGATCAAGAATCAGCTTGTTGAACATATCAAACTGCTCAGCCAACACTTTGTCTTCAATCATCTTGAATGAATACAAAGCTTGCTTTAGGTAGAGTCAATTTACCAGCGATTTGGTCATATACAAACTTTCAAGTTTCACCCATAACCCTGATGTCGTCGTCTCCTTTGATACCTGCCGGAGAACCTTATCACCAAGGCTCAACAAAATTGCGCTGTGTGCTTTCTCGATCATATTCGTCTTCTCCGCTGCCGTCAATTCTGCATTCATGGCTGCCTCTCCCTTCAACGCTTCCAAGCAACCCTGCTGAACCAGTAGGGCTTTCATCTTCAAGCTCCACAGACCGAAATCATTCACTCCGGTGAACTTTTCAATCTCATACTTTGTTGAAGGCATCTTCTCCATGCTCACCGCACCAATTTGTTGTGAAAAACGATGTCAAGAACAAAATATAATAGGAATTAGGGAAGATAAGAAGAACACAAGAATTGGTTATAACTTCTATTCTTTTACTTTCTCTTAAAACAAGATTACAAGTTTACAAGAATAACAAATAACTTCTCTCACCCTAAATTAGGATTTGTAGCTTAGCAATGATGAGAGACTAGTATGCTATTTATAATAAAACCTAACATACTAACTAATGGGCTTTTTCAGCAAGACCGATTACACAAGCCAACTTAATAAACAAGCTAACTTAACAAATTAGGGTTTAAACACTAAAACCTAATTTAACATGCTAAACACCCTAGCATCTTTGACACTCGCATGCTCGACCCATCTTCGACTACAGCATGCACACTTCGACACCAGCATGTGAGCAACCTTCGACTTCATGTTTAACTCTGTCAAACTGTCGAACCAAGAAGCTACCCTTCAACCATACTAGAGTTCGATCCAATATCTCACAAAACTTATCAAAGATTTGGGTACGGAGGATTTGTTATACAAAGGGAAGGTTTTAAGCATTCCTAATATCTATGGTATCCCATAGGAACCTCTTTGAAAATATTGTTGTTTTTGTTTACATTTATTTTGAAAAAGCAAATGTGATTTTGTTTAAATAGAGTGAGGGGATGAGAAAAGAAGTTTTTAAAAGTGAGCTCGATAAGACATCACATCTTAGGCCTACATACCCCTTGTAAGAATAGGGAAGTCGGAGTTTTTGTAGTTCCTCTTAAAAGGAAAATAAAAGGGGGCCAAAGTGGCCAAAATCTTTTTGGGTGTTAAGCTTTAACAATACTCAACGGATTTTTTTTTAAAAGGTTAAGCTTTAATAATACTTAACAAGTTTAAAATTAAAAACGACCAAACTTTAACAATACAAGGTCAATGGAATAAGAGTAGTTTCACCGAGAATACTTCTTCTCTTAGTACCAAGGTTTCAAAACAAAGGGTTGATTGAGCTTTAACAATACAAAACCAAGGGTGGGTTTAAAAAAGGTTGAGCTTTAACAATACAAAATCATTTTTAAAATAAGTGCAAAGCTTTAACAAAAAGTAAAAGAGATT
Source organism: Vicia villosa (assembly GCF_029867415.1). Taxonomy (NCBI): domain Eukaryota; kingdom Viridiplantae; phylum Streptophyta; class Magnoliopsida; order Fabales; family Fabaceae; genus Vicia; species Vicia villosa. The sequence continues at coordinate 175,203 of NW_026705913.1, forward strand.
TGGAAAAGAGTTTGAGTACCTTGACAATTTTAGTCAATACCATTCTCATTCCTTTGGATTTTCAATAAACAACTTAAGCAATTAATTAATGGATACGTCAAGTGTGTGTGTGTGTGTGTGAGATAACATGTGTCACAAAAGACAAACAAGTAAGCATGATAATCATCGATGATAATGAGCAAGGACATTTATACCTTTGGATTAATTCATGTATGAATGAATGATGGACATGAATCTCATGCATGTGGGTTAGATTAACAAGATATATACAGGGATAATATAATGGGTACAATTACAAAAATACAAGGATGAAAATCAACAAATATATGTACATGGACAAAAGGCAATGATCAAGATAAACAAAATCACATTTAACATGGATAAACAAAGATCAAGATGTTTTTGGATTAGGGTTTTGAAACTTAGGGTTTTTGAAATCACACCTAAACCTAATTAATTTTTTAATGCTTTAAATACCCAATTATAAAAGAGAATTTGTTTAAGGATACATGATATAGCCAAAGAGACACTATCCTAACCCTGGAAAAAATTCATAAAAATATTCACAATTAATTTAGGGAAAAACATTTAAAAGACAATGTTTTTTGTATTTTTAAACACTTAAAAAAACATGTTTTTGATTAATTTTTTAATGATAAAATAATAAATATTTTTGGGTTTTTTAATCATAATAATAAAATAGATAATATAAATAAGAAGTACAAAAAAAATTAAAAAAATTTAATTTTTCTATTTTTTATGATTTTTCCAAGTTTGATAAAAAAGGAAATAAAACTAGTACTAAAAAGATAAGCTTTCGGCTTGTTATGGTTTGAACTCCGGACCTTCAAGTCTTGGACTCAAAACATGACCACTGGGCCAAGTGTCAATTCTTGTCATTAGGCCCATTCTGATTCATTATATGTTAAAACAAATGGTAAATGGTTGGAAAACAAAATATTTTACAAAAATGCAAAAGGGAAGGTTCGAACCCACACCCTTGGAGAGTAAAGGTCTAAAACGCGCGCTTTCCAGTTGAACCATTCAATTTAGTCATTCAAAACACAACTTGCAATAAGTATAAGAGAAAACAAAAACCTGAAAAGTTGAAGATGAACTTCATCTTCAACCTCTCGACCCCTAATCTCAGATCATCACAGAAGCATTTTTTATCAAAGCACATAACATGAATATTGTTCAGAATCAAGCCACGAATCCAACCATGTATCTTATATGAATTTATTTGACCTATGGCTCATGAATTTCTGGAAATAAACAAAGAACCCTAAAATTTAAAATTTAAATTAATTGATGGAAAAACACAATCAATCCCTAAAACCTTAGGGTTATTGATCCGCACATTATTCTGAGTGGATAAAGCAAAGGTATGGTAAAACAAACAATTTGCAAAAAATCTTTAGGAGTCAGGTTAACGCAACCTTGTTATAGTATGCTTTCAAAATAAACCTTGCTTCAATTAGGTCTTTTGAGGGTTGTAACGTGGCTTGGTTCACGGTTTCAGAAACAAATGATATTGGCTCCAAGTATATTTGTACCCATCCCATTCTTCGTGATGATCTTCAATCCTACGCTCAGTTAATTCAAATTATGCATTCAGGCTCCAAAAGGCTTTGGAATTGCACCTATGCAAGTAATGATGACTCCTTCGAGATGGCAGTCACTTCTTCCATTTGATAGTAACAAAATTTTATGGTTGTTCAAGGAATTTATTGACTTCTCTTTTTTGCTGTATATCCCTAACTTTTGCCTGAACTGTTTCTTTTTTAGAATTACAGTCAGCGGGATGCCCCAATTTTGCCTAAGTCTCCTTTGTAGGTTTTGACTTAGCGGGCTTTTTTCGAAATATTTTTTGTATTGGAAGATAGTGACTGCCTTGATTAATGATAACCATCTTGGTCATTTTTACGGAAACCCTTATTGAAAGGTGTACTTAAAAGCATACAATTCAACAACTTTGGTATTTCGTTGTCATCATCCTCCCTCAAATCTTTGCATAAAACACAAAAAAAAGAAAAAAGAAAGTGAACAAGAGATATATATCTTTTTTTAAAAAAAGAAAGCATAAATATAAACACAATGGATTGAATCAGAATACGCAATGCTCATTTCATTCAAATTAACATTCAGGAACAATCAAAATTCAATTGCAGTACACAAGATAAAACAGGGAAATTGCAAACAGAAGGAAACAAGGCCTAGTGACTAATCAGTGACAAGGAGGAGCTATCCTATCTGAAACACTTGGCTTTAGGAAAGGTAACTTGTCATTCTCAGTCTTCAGCCACTCTCGTTATGCTCAGGAAAAGGATTCTTGACAACCTTGGGATTGACATCTTTGAAAGAGAGAATCCTTGCATTAATCAACTCTTTCACTCTAGTCTTCAATGCATAACAACCTTCCAAGTCATGGCCTACAACACCTTGATGAAACTCACAGCGAAGGTCGGATCGGAATCCTTTTGGAGGAGGATCTCGAAGCGGAGGTGGAGCCCTAGTTGTAATTAAGTCGTTCTAGACTAACATGGGATACAGTTCAGTGTATGATATCGGAATAGGATCAAAGCGAGTTGTCATACCCCCAAATTTGCCCAAAATATTTTGACTCATAGGATCTTCAATTGCTCAAGATAATACAAGAATTAGGCTCACTTGCCTGTCTCCTAAGCAATAAGTCTTCAACTAGGGTTTTCTCTCTCCCAAGGAGAAATCAACCTATGAGGCCTCAAATGAACCTCATGGATCCTCATATGCCTCAAAGGATCTTCGTACCAATTTTCAAACTCTGATTCCCAAGATTGCCCAGTCAATTGCTCGGATAGTCAACAGTCGACTAGTTTAACCTAAAAGTAAGCTGTGTGAAAATACAATCAAAATTCCTGATTTTTGGTAAAAATACTTATCTTAAAGTAAAATTCATCATACGATCAAGGGTTGATCATGATTCATCAAGGAAAGTTCAGAAATCAACAAAACTCAAAGTTTCTAAATTAGGGTTTTTGGACTAAAAGTCAACTGAACTTTGACCAGCTATAACTTTCACATGGAACATCAGAAATTTTCCATCCAAAGCTCATTTTGAAGGAAATTGAATCCTCTACAACTTTGTATTTCACATGCCAATGCTAAAAATGCACCATTTAAGAGATATGGATCAATACATTATAGGTCTTTCTAAAAGTCAACAAAAAGTCATCTTTTTAAAATGGAGCATACATGAACATGGAAGATTAAATTGAGATGAAACCAAAAGGGTCATTTATAAGGCACTCTGAGCTTTCTAAAATGATCAAGAACACCTTCATAGGGTTAAAATTGAGAGAGATACGCATAGATGAAGTTGGGCAATTTTTAGAAAATACATGAAGCCAATTTGGAGCAATTTTGGATTTCTTTTCAAATGGGCCTTAATGTTTAAGCTATCCACGAGATTTCAAGTCTATAAGGAGCCCATTGGTCATATAAAATTTATTTCATGAATTTATTTCATTTATATTTGATTTTATTTATTTAAATTCAAATTAAATCAAATGAAATCAAGTTTATTGAAGGTCAAAGGATCAGTTCATCCACAATCGTCTTCTTTGTTCATTATAGTTCTCGAATCTTTAGACTTCCCTTTTTCAAACCTCATCAATCTGACCTTAGAAGGATCAGTTCTTCTCATATTTACATTATTCCTCCTTCTTGGGCTTTTAACCCTTGTTGGCTTGGACTTTCTTCCATGCATAGCATGGCATGTGTCTTGAGACGCAGTTTTCACTTTTGTCCTAGAAGTGGGAAATTTCTTGGACACATATTGTGTCTTACTATGATTCACATGGCGTGACAACATCCATCTTGGAAATTCAGTCAAGTTGTAGCATTTGGCCTTCGAATGACCGGACCCACCACAATGATCACATTTAATGGGTTTATGCTGAGAATTATAATACCTTTTCTTAGTTTTCTTTAGATGTTGAGACACAGGTCTTGACATCTTCTTATTCTCTCTCTAAGGAGCCACTCTAATTCCTTGGCTTCCTGAGTTAGGACTCTTGATCTTTTTACAGTTCTTTCCCTTCCAATGATTCCTTCCTTGCACAGGTGACCCTGTGAATGGTCTTCTGCTTTCTTGAGTCACGTTGCGTTGGTCTGATTTAGACAACACACCATCTTCTTTAAGACCCTCAATGATTGCCAAGAGCTCCTTTTTCTCATCTGGTAGTAGAGTTGTAGAGTTTCTATGCTCTATTACCTTCTTTCGAAACCTTTCATTATCCAAGCAAAATTCTGAGAATCCTGCTACCATTTCACTTATCGTAAGTTCACCTACATATGTCTCAGTATCAGATTCATCTGATTCAGCAATCGATCCCCATGTTCTTGTAACTCTATTCTCTTGTCTAACCCTTTATCCTGACCATGTCTTGCCCATCTGTTTCATCACATGATTGATTATCTTCCAAGCAAAACTATTGCATCGGATAACCTTTCGTCTGAATCCAGGTCAAATTCCTCCAATCCAGCGTTAGTGTCAGCAGCAAAAGCTACGTTCTTTTTTTCTTTTCGGATCTATCATTGATGCTTAGTTGAAACGTCTGAATTGATCCTACTAGATCATCAAACTTCATTTGATTAATGTCTTGAGCTTCTTCAATAGTCGTCACCTTCATGTCAAACCTTTTGGGAAGAGACCTGAGCATCTTCCTCACCAGTTTCTCTTTAGGAATCTTTTCTCCCAAAGCACTCAATGCATTAGCTATCTCTAGAACATTCATGTGAAATTCATGAATGCTTTCATCTTCTTCCATGCTAAGGATCTCAAATTGAGTGGTTAACTTCTAAAGTCTTGCATCTTTACTTTAGAGGTGCCTTCATGTGTTGTCCTAAGGATCTCCCATGCATCTTTGGCCACTTCACATGTGTTCACTAGCCTAAAGATGTTCTTGTCAATTCCATTGAATATGGCATTTAAAGCCTTAGAATTGGAAAGCGCGAGTTCGTATTATTCTTGGTTCCAATCTACCTCTGGCTTTAACACATTTGTGGGTTGTTTGTTTGCTCCCACAATAACAGGATGTTTCCAACCTTTCAGAACTGCCTTCCAGACCTTGATGTCTATGGATTTTAAGAAGGCCACCATGCGGGGTTTCCAATAGTCATAATTGCTTCCATCCAGAACCGGTGGTCTGTTTATAAATCCAACTTCCTTGTCTATCGTACCAGAAAGTAACCTCCCTAGATCTCACTCTGATACAAAGCAGAGTGCCTTCTCTGATACCAGTTGAAATTCTGGTATCAGATATGTGATGTCGAATGAGATGTCACGACACGATATTTGAGTTATGAACACGAATAATAACAGCAACAATAAGCGTGCAAAAAGTAAATAACACAGCGATATGTTTACCCAGTTCAGAAAAATCCTTACTAGTCTTGAGGGCTACCAAGCCATGATGAAATTAATATTCGATAGTATCAATTCGAAGTTAAGTAGTCCCAGTTTACCCATATCACTTAATCACTACCCTTCCTATGACTTCTACCTAAGACTCACCTAGGTATGAGACCCTCCTCAAATCCCTTCCAATCACAATCCCCTGTGACAAAATAAAAATCAAAGAAAACTAACCAGAAGATACTCTTCCAGAATAAACTACTCCTCAATGCTTAAAAGCTTACGAGGATGCAAATACTCTCCTTGCTTAAAATCTTCGGAGATCAAAACAACATTCAACACCTAAAGGTTTGTGAATGTACACATATGGAACACACAGAAAAATAAGGATTCCTAAACCCTAAAATAAATAATATCAGTTCCATGCCTAAACTAGGTTACAACCCTTTTATTTATAGATAAGTCTTTTTCTGGAATGAGCTTCAAATCGCAGCAATGAGGCTTCCAAAATTCTGCTACTTGTTCTCCAAGAAATTAGGTCTTAAATTCAATCTTTCCTATAATGTCTTCAATAATAGACAACATGGAAATCTTCTGATTGAAACCATCTTGACAAAAATATCAGCTTGATTGATTTCTTCGAATATTCTGAGTTGAAATAAAGATTCATGTAGAAAATAAAATCGCCTGATCTACTTGCCAGATCAGCTTCTGCAATCAGGATGTCATGACATCTTGTTCAACATGTTGACATCTGAGTGCTAAGGCATCTAGCATCTCTTCCAACATGATCTTCCTCAGTATGTTTTAGCCAAATGCATGCCAACAATCAGAGAATCTTCATCCTTTTTCATGCCTTGCCACCAAAATAACTTTCTCAAATCTTGATACACTTTAGTAGCTATAAGATGAATACTTAAACCACTTTGGTTCCCTTCCTCTAGAATCTCCTTCTTCAAGTCCGATACATCCGAAACACAAACTCTATCACGACATCTCATGACATCGTTCTCATCAATCCGAAAATCACCATGTTTTCCTTGATTGATCAACGTCAATCTATCAATCAAATTAAAATCTGATTTCTGACCTTCTCGTATCTCATCCAGAATACCACAAGTAAGCTTCATCATACCAAGCTTAACATCAGAAGAAGTCTCTTCACAAACCAAACTGAATTCTCAAAATTGTTCCAACAATTCCAACTCTCGTATCATCAACATCAACATATGAAAAGACTTCCTATTCAATGCTTCGGCTACGACATTCACTTTACCAGGATGGTAATTCAAACCAAAATCATAGTCTTTCAAGAAATCCAACCATCTGCTTTGTCTCATATTCAAGTCTTTTTGACCAAACAAATACTTCAAACTCTTGTGATCGCCATACACATCAAATCTCGACCCAAACAAATAATGCCTCCAACGTTTCAAAACAAACACAAATGTGGCATGCTTCAGATAATTCTTCTCATGAATTTTAAGTTGCGTTGAAGCATAAACTACCACTTGTTGATTCTGCATCAACACACCTCCTAAACCCAACAAAGAAGCATCATAATACACAACAAACGGTTCCAACGGATCTGGCAAAATCAAAATAGGAGCGGTTATCAACCTTCTCTTAAGCTCTTGAAAATTAGCTTCACACTGCGAAGTCCAAATAAACTTTTGACCCTTCCTAGTCAACTGCGTCAATGGTAAGGATAACTTAGAAAATCCTTCAATGAACTTCCAATAATAACCATCCAAACCATGAAAACTTCTAATCTCAGAAACAGATTTCGGAGCTTCCCATTGAGATACATCCGCAATACTCGAAGGATCAAGAAAAATACCTCCACTCGAAATCACATGCATAAGGAAACTCACTTCCCTCAACCAAAACTCGCACTTAGAAAGCTTAGCATACAATTATTTCTCTTTCGACACGGATAACACAGTCCTCAAATGCTCATCATGATCGTCCTCACTCTTGGAATATATTAAAATATCACCAATAAACACAACCACAAACTTATCCAAATACTCATGAAAACTCATGTTTATAATGTCCATACCTCGTTCTAAAAGAAGTCTTTTGAATATCTTCTACCTTCACACGAATCTGATGATTCTCAGACCTCAAATTTATCTTACTAAACACTATTGCACCCACCAACTGATCCACCAAATCATCAATCCTAGGAAGTGGATACTTGTTCTTAATAGTCACTTTGTTCAGTTGTTTATAATCAACATACAACCTCATATAACCTTCCTTTTTCTTAACCAAAAAAACAAGTGCACCCCCTGGCGACACACTCGGACGAATAAAATTCTTCTCAAACAAGTCCTCAAGTTGACTCTTCAACTCTTTCAACACAGAAGCTGACATCTGATATGGATCCATCAATACAGAACTAGTTCTAGGAACTAAATCATTCGTAAACTCCACATCACGTTCCGGTGGTAAATCACTTACATCTTCAAGAAATACCTCCGCAAAATCACGAACTATTTACAATTCATCAATTGTTCTTTTCTTACTGACATTCTAGGTTGCCAACATAAACAACATCGCACCATCTTGCACAAACTCATCCACTTGCTTGGCAGACAAAAAAAAATCTTCTTTAACATACGTTTCAGGAAAAATAATTTTCTTATCAAAACAGTTAATATAAACATGATTATACTCCAACCAATTCATACCCAAAATCACATCTAGTTGATCTAACGAAAGACTAACTAAATCGATTCTAAAATCTCTATCGAAGATACTCAATGGACAATTCAAACACGTAAAAGAAGTAGACACAAAACCCATAGCAAGAGTGTCAATAACCATACTTTCACACATATTAGACATCACAAGATTCAATCACATAGTACAATCCAAATAAATGAAAGAATGAGTTGCATCAGTATCAATAATAGCAATCAAAGGTGTACCATTAATAAAGCACATACCTCGAATTAGTCTATCCTCAACAGTAGTCTAAAAACCAGACAATGCAAACACTTTCCGTTTAGCTTGCTCCTTCTTTGGCTTGTCACATTTGTTACTAATACGTGCCCTTGCTCACCACAATTGTAGCAAGTCACACCTGCACCAACCTTACAATCAAGAGCTTTGTGACCTGGCTTGTCACATTTAAAACACTTTCCAAAATCCTTGTTACATTCAGAAGCACAATGTCCTTCAACACCACACTTGAAGCACTTAATCGGAGTATTAGCCCCTTCCCCACTTGGCTTTCTGCCATATACACTTTTCTGCTTCCTCTTATCATCACATGGTTTCCCACATAATTGTCCTTTCCCTTGCCCATCATTTGAAGACTTATAGTGGGAAGCACTCTCCCTACTATCTTATCATAAATCTGACTCTTGTTTATCAACTCCGCAAAACGAGTAATCTGTTGGTAACCAATGGCCTTCTTGATATCATGCCTCAAACTATTCACAAACTTCAAACACTTATATCTCTCTCTGCATTCATAGTATTGTAGTGAGGACAATACTTGATCAGCTCTTGGAATTTTGCAGCATACTCTGCTATTATTCCATTTCCTTACTTCAACTCTAAAAATTTCATTTCTTTCTTTCAATGCACATCTTTTGGAAATTTGTTTTCCAAAAATGCATCACAGAAAAGAGCCCAAGTAACTTCCATACCTTCTTCATCAAATCTCTGCACAGTATTACCCCACCAATTTTCAACTTCCTTCCCCAGCATGTGAATACCAAATTACACCTTCTAGCCCTAAAGTAAAAATGGGAGAAAAATCTTTAGATTTGAACTCTGATGCAATGTAAACTTTTAAGCAAATCTCACCCTTAACAGATGACAAAAAGCACTTATTTTCTAGTGGCAAAATCTGATACACATCATCGCCTTCTTTAATAATATTTGAGCAAGGAATTATGACTCTTCCAAGCACGGTTTTAAATTGCGGTCCGCAACCGCAATTGCACCCGCAATATTGCGGATGCGGTTGCCTCCGCAACCGCATCGGACCGCAATTACGGTGTGATTTTAAAATCTCGCCTCCGGATGTATTAGGAACCCCATCGAACAATTCTAATTAGGTTTAGGTTTTTTTAAGTATTTTCATCAAAAATCAATATATTAGAATTGTAAAACTCAATTTACTTGAAAAACCATAACATTAAGTGTTTTTCAATATAATATTTCAAACACTTCCTTTTAAAAATTTACGCCGCAATGCGCATCGCAACAAGCGCAATGACCGCAGTCGCAACATCCGCAACCGCAACCGCATCCGCAGCCGCAACCGCAATTTAAAACTATGCTTCCAAGGAAGTTTCGGCCAGGTATAGGTTGTCTTCTATCGTTGTAGACAGAAACTTCAATAGTTTTGTGATGGTAAGGTTTGTCTGTATCAAAATGAAAGACGAGTCTTTGATTTCAAGCAGGGTTGAGATTTTTAGTGACAGTTCTTGTTTTGCTCAACTGGTTTTCAAAGTCTATTTCAACAAAGGTACTAGCTGGTCCTTCGCCATCCTTTGGCATAAGATCATGAACATTAATAACCTCTACAATCAGTTTCATATCCTTTTCTTTCTAGAGTTTATTTGCCACAAGTAGTTGCAACTATATGATATCTATTGGAGGCAATCAGAAATTTGAGTTTGAAACAATGGAGTTGTACTAAAAGAGTGAAATAGATAAAAGGCGACAAAGTTTTGGGTAAGCAAAGAATAATTTCATAGAGAAGCTGCATGAGCTTTAGCGATACGGAAAAGCTTCTCAGGTTGTCTAACTTGAAGCTAGCATTCTTGTTAGGATTCTATATCAATTCTTCGATGATTTATTCAATATGTGTTTGTGTAATGAGATTAAGGAAAGTTTGTTTGACTCCTAACTTACAAAAACAGCTTAAAGATTCTCAACTTTGTGTCATGTAATAGTTACTTAATTAATAGTTATTATATGTGCATTTTAGTATCATTATTACTCTCTTCTATGCACAGCAATGCCTAAGTGGAAAAAAATTGTTTAATCAAGGCATAAAACCATAAGCTGATATGTGTTGGTTTCCATCACAGATCTTTATGTCTCAAACTTCAATCCTTGTTTGTTATATGATGTGTGTCCATTTGCTGTTACATTTGTATTTTTTTAGGCTAGCTTATGGAGAATTGGCTTTTCTAATTTAGTACACAATTTATTGTAAGAAAGAACAAGATTAATCTTTAACAAAGTTTAACAAAGTTTGATTAATCTTTAACAAAGATTAATCTTTAAGACTAATTTTTTTTAAAAATTTAGTTTTTTATAAAGCTGATTTTAAAATTGGTTTTTAACATAAAATAAAAAATTTATGTTGAGAGAACCGATTTAAAATCAGTTTAGAACCGAACCGATTCATATGTAAACCGGTTTAAAAAAAATAAATCAGTTTTTTTAAAATAATTTTAAGATCCAAACCAATATATATATATATATATATATATATATATATATATATATATATATATATATATATATATATATATATATATATATATATATATATATATAAAATTTGATCTAGTTTATTAACTTTGGAGTTTATTTTGCTTTTTTAACTTAAAATATTCTATATTATCATGTTAGTCGAATTAGAGACGGAAAATTTTAAAAATTTATAGTTAAATTTATTATTAATTAGATAAAATAATTAATATATTACTTTTTATTTTATTAATATAGTACATTTTAAAAAACAAAGGAATCAGCATAAATCTTTTTTAAACTAAAGAATTAAAATGAAATTTAATGTTAAACCTTAAATTTTGTATTTACATTAATATTTGCAGTAAATGAGTTGTATATGGAATTATGGATGAATCTATGGTGTATGGTGTAGATATTATGTCTTGCGTTTTTAATTGAATCATATATTGTAAAAAAACAGTAAAGTGTTTAGCAATAATAAATTAATAAAATAGTATAATGAAAAAAAGGGACATCTATCTTAGGCAGTTAAATAAAAGCACTGAACATTGATTTTCTTTAGGTGGCAAACACTAAAATCCAGGGGGTGCAAGCAAAAATATCTAGGGGACAAACTATAAGTACCATTGTAATTTTCAAAACCGCACTGCTATATATCACGAGAAATATTTCTCGCGAAACCTCGCGAAGTAGTAACCACGTGCATTTGTGTTGATATATATTTATAAAAAGTAACATTCGTTTGTGTTTAGGGGTGATCAAAACCAAATCAACCCAATAGAAAATCGCAAACCAAACCAAACCAAATCGAAACCGTAAAAAACCGCATTTGGTTCGGATTAGTTTGGGTCATCTTTTAACAAAACCGCATGGTTCGGTTTGGTTTGCGGTTTGTATTTTATAAACCGAACCAAACCGAACAAACCGCATTATGTTACAACCTAACTTATAGTTAACTCACATCCAACCCAAACTTAAATCTATAATACATTAACCTTATGATTACGAACAATTTTCCCATCCTTACACATGATTTTAGTCCTGATCTTCTCAAATCTCTAATAGCATTATCGCGTCTTCTTTGCCACATACATCTTCCCTCTTTTTCTATACTCTCTACTCTCTTATATTCTTTCTTTATCACCTTCTCATTTTTAGGAAAATGTTCCCTATTTCAGTTTCATTTTTATCTCACATCTTCTTCTCTAATCTCTCAACTCTTTTGTTTTTTCTTTTTCACCTTCACTAATCACTCGTATCTTCTATTTTTTTGTTTGATTCTAATAATTTTTATATTGTTTTATACTATTATTTTATGTTTATTATTCCACTTTTGTCTAATTTAATTTTTACATATTAAATAGAAAGCTATTGTCAAAATATGACAGGTTTTGTTGTTATTTAATAGTGTATGAATGTCTAAATACAAAGTTATGTTATCATCTATAAGTATATGAATGGTTCAATAAAATATTTTTAAAAAACCGAACAAACCGCATTAGGTTGGTTTGGTTTGGTTCGGATTTTTTTTAAAAGCCAACCGAACCAAACCAAACCGCACGATTTTTTCTCTTGCGGTTCGGGTGATTTTTTCCATCAAAACCGCTCAAACCGCACCGCGATCACCCCTATTTGTGCCTCTTATAAATCTAATTTTAACGTTCACATAGATAATATAATAGCTTTTATTATTAACCACAAAGAATCTTAAAGGCACAACAATTTTATTCTTGAATTATATAATTTGATACTATTATACTAGAAATTGCATCAAACAATTTGAGTCACATGAAGAATATCACGTGGAAATCATAAAGGCACAATAATGTTATTGTTGAATTATATAAATTGCATAGAAGGGGCTCCACCGATCACATGAAATCAAAGGTTAAATACAAATGTTTAGAATATGTTACGTTCATATTAAACACTTCGTGAATGTATCACGAAAATAATTTCGGCATATTAAGCATTTCCCTTTTCAAAATTCCAGGGTGTGAAGTTGCACCCTTTCACTTGCATATGGGTCGGTCCATATATATATATATATATATATATATATATATATATATATATATATATATATATATATATATATATATATATTGATTCATACAGAGGAAATCATAGGAGATGATTACATTCCGTGTCACTGATATGATTGGTAGTTCTATGGTAAAATAACGATAATAGTCACTAACAATAATTGTTCATTCTTATTTATTCTTATTAACTTTGGTGTAAAATATAATTAATTTTAAAATTTATTTAAATAATTTTGGTGTTATTTTATTTTTATAGTGGCACGAGACACAATCAAATAGATCTAGACAAAAAAAAATCATATATATTACTCTTAATGTACATTTGAGTATAATTATGTCCTACAAAATAATATTTTACAAGAAAAATGAAACTAAAGATCTAAATATAAATATATAGTGAATCAATAAAATTTTAATAAATTTTATTTTCTCATAATATGAAAATTATATGTAATGGGAAAAATGAAACTATTGATCCAAATATTTACAGTCAATAAAATTTTAATAAATTTTTTTATCATATCGTGAAAATTATATGAAACTTGAAAAATGAAATTATTGATCCAATTATGTAGTGAGTCAATTAAATTTTATTAAATTTTATTTTCTTATATAATGCAAATTTTATGAAAGGGGAAAAATGAGACTCCTGATCCAATTATATAGTGAGTCAATATGATTTTATTAATTTTGTTTTCTCATATCGTAGAAATTATATGAAATAGAAAAAATGAAACTATTGAAAAGGAGATAGCGGATCTCCTTGACGAAGTCCCTTTTCTACAATAAAGTCTTTGGTGATGCTTCCATTGATGAGAACCGACATATTACTCGAAAAAATGCATCCGTCCATCCATTTTAACCACATGGCTCCAAACCCCATCTTAGTTAACACATACTTCAAAAAGTTCCAACTTACTCGGTCGTATGCTTTCCCAAAATCCACTTTCAGGGCCACACAACTTCTATTCTCTCTTTTTGGTAAGTCCAACACCTCATTATTATGTTGCAATCTATTAAAATTATGAGATAAATAAGTGAAAAAAATATTGATAGAAACTAACATAACACTTACTCCCTTCGTTTCTTTTTAAGTATTCTTAACTACCTTGAGAAAGTTAGTTACACAGTTAGGTTGTTATATTTTGTTAAGAGGATAGTTAGTTGGTTTACTTGTACACTAAGTAAATCTCGTCTTCTCTAATATTTCTTCCTCTATTATCTTTCTCTATCTTCTTCTTCTTCTTCTTCTCTATTGTTTCAATCCATGTAGGCCTCAATTTCATAATATGGTATCATCGCAAAAGATCCATACCTATCTCCTTCATCGTTAATTTGTTTCCGCTCATACCTACTTCTTCCTTCCGATCCTTTTCCCTTTCTCCACCATGCCACCATGCATGGCTCCTACTGTAACACCCCAAATCTACCCAACGTTATATTTAAATCAGAATGCGGAAATTTCAAACATTAAACATGAGGCATTACATTCTCAACTTATTCCAACAAACAACCAACCTATATTTGCTTTTATTATGATACATAGCATTCGGCGTTCACAACTTATAAATCATATACAACTTTATCCAACTAAAATCAAAACTTCAATTTATAATTATTCAAGAATTATTATAATAACAACAATTAGAAACAATTTCAACAACAAATAATAACAACTATTCATCGTCTTATAATAACAACAACATGACCGACATAAACAATCATAATCCCATCCCGAGTGCTACGTATCAGAGCAAGACACCAATCGACTAACAGCAACTAAAGACTTCATAAAGTTACTTCGCTTCCACAGCTATTCTTGAGTACCTGCTCAATTACCCATAATAGGTAGCATCATTACAGAAGGGGTGAGATATCATACAATATAAACAGGTGTATGATAAACAGTATATTAGATTAGGATTATACAAATTCTACCACTTTACATAGCAATTATACAACAACGAGTAAGCGACTTAAATCAATACAACTTACTAGCAACAACAACTTAGTAACAACAACTTAATAACAACAACTTAGTAAAAACAACTTAATAACAACAACTTAATAACAACAACTTAGTAACAACAACTTAGTAACAACGACTTGATCACAACAACAACTTAACAGTAATGACAACTTAACAGCAATAACAACTTAATGGCAATCATAACTTATAACCAACAATAACTTAATCACAAAAGCAACTTATATCAAACGACAATTTATCAAATAGGAATAACAACAACAACACGATAACAAATTAAACATCGACAACAACAACAACAACAACGGTAACAACTTAAACATCAACAACAACAACAACAACGGTAACAACTTAAACATCAACAACAACAACAACGGTAACAACTTAAACATCAACAACAGCTCAGACATACAAATCGAATGTGACTCAACTATGCAAATGCATGTGGTACCATTTGGAGTAAAACTCCCAACGTAAACATATGCCAGGTTATCGAGGCATTTCAACAACGTAAACAGGGTGCCATCAAGGCCAACGTAATCAGGTGACATCTAGGCCAACGTAAACAATGCAAATGTATGCATGCGACAACAACCACAACGTCATAACAACAACAACGAAACAACAACAACAACGACAACAACAACGTAAACAACAACTTGAACATGCAACAGATGCATCAACTTAATCCAACATTGGTCATACGACCTACAAATTAAAACATGCCCACAAGTCGGGACAATAACAACGCTGAACAACATAATCAATTTTTAACTTATTCAACATTGGCCATAGGCCTACAACATCATCAACGTAATCAACGACAATTCAACAGCGACGTATAACAACAACATTTCAACATAGTAATAACAACTTGTTCAACAACGACAACATATTCCCAACAACTTACTAACAACATATTCAACTATATCATGTTCAATAATAACATACTAGAAACAACATAACGACAACAACTCGACACAACGCTTACTCATACCGACTATTATTATAAGTCTTATTTATACTACTTAATAGCAACATATACTACATTCTACTCAACAACTTATACTTAATTGTCCACCAACTTACATCATCGATCCTTATACTACTACCAAATTATTCCTACCAAGGTTGTAACAACTCTGCAGCTATCAACATAATATTCGCTATCAACATCTACCACTAAGGCACCAACAACTTAATTATTATTATTTGTTAATTATCAACAACTCCGTTACTTGAATTACCGCTACATAAGCCATCATTATTGCTACAGTTACTTTTATCGCATTATAATTAGGCTACCGATTCAGCCTGCTACTTTATACTTCTGCAATTGCTCCTTCGTGTTATTTTCCACTTTCTGCAACTCATACCACATGCCAACTATTTCTAATAATAAGCATTACTACCAATTCATTTGATTGAATTTCTACAACTTAATTCAAGAACACAACATTTATAACAGCAACATAACAATTTTCCACCACTAAAACACAATACAACAGCAACCTACAAATCATCCCCAAATCAACACGGAGCAACCAATTATGAATAACAACCAAGGACTCAGAATCAACCACATAATCAAACACCGACACTGAGGCAAATTCATAAACCCCATCCCACATACGTGTTCATCATAACCCCAGTTATAGAGTAAGAACCCCACCCTTACCTTTGGATTGGAGATTCCTCTACTCTCCCAGTTGCCATAGCTTATGCCGCCGCTTCCAACTTTTCTCCGAAAATCTTTTCTAACAACGTGCAGAGACGCACCAAAAACCTGTTCGGAAATCGTTTTGTCAGACGGACTTAAAATCTTCAAAACGAAAATCGCTCCGGTCAGAAGTTACCTCTACGAGTCTGGAACGCTGTGTCCAAGAACCACGACGATCCAACGGTTGGATCGGGAGAAACGTTTGTTTTGCTAAGGTGTCTCACCACAGAAACTTGCTGCGAAAATTGGACTTCCCCTGACTTTTCTCTTCCGCCATGGCTCTCTTCTTCACCTCTCCTCCAAACCCTTATTTTCTTCGTACAATACAACAAAAACCTATTTCTTTTCTTTTTCTTTATTTTCCAAATAATCCAAATAACTCCTATAACTCTTATTGGGCCAATCATTCACACTTCCTCATTGCTATGTACCACACACTAATCCAACCCAATTCACTTAAATCAATTAGTCCAATAAATAAATCATATTATTCTTACTATTATCCTCCAATTAAACCGACTAAATAAATCCGACTTAAACTTAATATCTTCGATCAGCATAACAATCCAATTTCAGCTAAATCCAATAAATAATTCCTTCCATAATTTAATTAACTAATTAATTAAATTCGGGGCGTTACACCTACTACTCAGGTTGATTCTGTTTTCTATGTTCATCCAAGTGAAGGTCCAAATTCAGTGATCATCACACCTCCTCTCAATGGTTCCAACTATATTTCTTGGTCAAGATCAATGAAATGTGTTCTTGGTGCTAAAAACAAGTCTGCATTCATCGATGGCTCCATCACTACGCCTGACATGGATGATCTTGATCGCAGTGCATGGGAATGTTGTAATTACTTAGTTCACTCGTGGATCTTGAATTCAGTTACGCCTCTGATTGCGCAAACAATCGTGTTCATGGAAAATTCCCTCGACGTTTGGAACGATCTCCAAGAACGATTTGCTAAAACTGATCGAATTCGTGTGTCTAACCTTCTCCTCGAGATCAATAATCTCTAACAAGTTTCGAAATCCGTTCTTGATTACTTCACAGAGATGCGTGGTTTATGGGAAGAATTGAACTCTCATAGGCCACTCCCAGCATGCACATGTATCAATCAATGCCGATGTCAAGCTATGCGATCTGCACGAGAATTTCGCATCGAAGATCGAGTCATTCAGTTTCTTACAAGTTTGAATGAAAATTTCTCTATCGTAAAAAATCAAGTTCTTTTGATGGATCCTCTACCATCTATAAACAAGATCTATTCTATGGTTATTCAAGAAGAAAGCCACAATATCTCACTTTTTCCTAAACCTGATTCTTCTTTGGCTCTTGAAGAAGTTAATACTTTAATCAATGCCTATGATTCAAGAAAATATTATGATCGTGGTAAGGCTTCCAGCCACAATAGTGTCTTTCAAAACTCTAAAAGAGACACCAGATTATGCATACAGTGCAATAGGACAGGTCATACAGTAGAGGTATGTTATAGGAAACATGGATTTCCTCCCAACTTTGGTAAGAAACAAGTTGCTGCTAATTCCACTATTACTTCTAATGGAGATAACACAGCTATAACTCACACTGGTGAAAAAGGAGCATCCAACAACCAAAATGCCAATATTACTCAAGAGCAATACTCTCAGTTGAGTAGCTTGTTGCAGCAAACAAACTTAATATCTCAGACCCCTAGCCCCAATACTACCTCTACTTCCAACCATATTTCTACCTCTCGCACTCATATTGGTCATTGTCATACCCCAATTTTTGACCTTTGAGATCCTATAATTTTTCTAAGTATTATGATCATTATCATTTATCATCATGATATTTTTATTTACTAACAAAAGAAAAGAAAGAAAAAAAAGTGTGTTGCTTGTGTGTTAAAAAGACAGGAGAATGATCAAGAGAAAGCTGAAGAAATTAGGGTTGAGGCCCACAAGAGGTTCAAAGTTCTCTCAAGACTCAAAGGTTCCTTCAATTAATATTCAAGTCCAATGATGGCTCAGTTTATGGCAGACAACTCTCAAGATCGCCAGAAGCGCCAAATTAGGGTTTTGAACTAATTTCACCAGAGGATTGACTTTTAATCAGGAGATGATTCCAGGACTCAAAATATGATTCAAAGGCCTTCAAATCAACATTATAGTCCATTCATGTTATTCAATTGAGGAGAAGACCTTGATTCATTGAAATATCGCAAAATTGTAGTTCATCAGAGAAAAGTCAACTGCAGTCAAAAATCAAAATTTTTAGTCAACATCAAATATTTGAAGTAATATTCATCATTTGATAAAGTATTGATCATAATTCATCAAGAAAAGTTCAGAAATCAACAAAACTCAAAATTGCAAAATTAGGGTTTTTGACCTAAAAGTCAACTGAACTTTGACCAGCCATAACTCTCTCTCGATTCATCAGAAAAATTCCAACCAAATCTCATTTTGAAGGAAATTCAATTCTCTACAACTTTGATGTTGGGTCCAAGGTCGAGAAATGCTTCCGCCTAAGAGATATAAGCCAAAACATTACAGGTCATTTTAAAAGTCAACAGAAAGCAGCTTTTTGTCAAAGCCCATATTGTCAAGATAACTTCTCCAAATGCAAAAAAGCTTCCAAAGTGGCTTGTATAGGACATCTTGGGATTTCCAAAAATTACAAGAACACCTTCATAGCATCAAAATTGAGGGAGATATGCCTTGATGAAGTTGACCTTATTTGGAAAAATGCATGAAACAAGTAATGACCAAAACTTGATTCTTTTTCAAAAGGCCAATTCTTTTGTGATTAAATCTTGATTCTCATATTGCTAAGGGAATTCAAGACCTATCCATGGTTCATGACATTTTATTTAATTTTTATTGAATTTATTCATTTAAAATTTAATTAAAATGAGATAATTCAAAGATATTATCCAAGATGCCCATATGATGCAAGCAATGACCTATTCAAAGCATCTAAGATAAGATTGCAAGATTGAAGAGAATAATACTTGAGTGCTTAAATCATGGTTAAGCTTTTAACCTAGCATAATGGGAATATTCCATATTTTTTCCACAAAATCAATCATGACAATTTCCACTTGCTTGGGCTTCAAGATCAAATCCTTTGACTATAAATATAGCTTCATTTTCTTCATTCAAGGAGGAGAGAAGAAAGAGGAAGGAGAACAACAAGAACAAAAAGCCATAGCTTAAGTATATCCTCCATAACCAAAAATTCAAGAATCTTGTAAAAATCAAGGATCATTCAAATAGCCACTTTCCATCAATTTCAATCACTCTATTCCACTCTTGGGATATCATAGAGTAAGATTCATGTAACTTGTAACATGTAGTAGTGTTAGGAGTTCATGAATTAAAAACTCCATATTTATGCATATTTCAATTTTATCACATTTTTATTATTGTTTTATTTTGTTGAAATCTAATCACACTAACATGTTCCTGGGAACATTTAAAGAAGGTTTGAACGTTAGCATGAAGCTTTATTGGCCAGAAAAAAAAGTACCATGTTAAAACACCATGTTATAACATAACCATAGCCATGCTTCGAATCCATAGATATGTTGCTCTAATGGAAAAACTAACACCGCTATCGTGTTCAGAAGGGTCAATTTAGGTGACTCGGGTGGCTCTTGTATTTGTTCATCTTCATTTTATAGGTGGTTCAAAAGCTTGGAAATCTGAAGAAAAATCCGCAGGTAAATCCACAGCTAAATCCCCAACAAAATCTGCAGGAAACGCGAAGAAGATGATGAATAGTTGCGCTGACCCCTTGACCATTGCATGGCGTGTTCCAATTAGCCAGTCAACGTTTCAGCTCCCTCTCTCTTCCCACGTGGCTACGTTGACTGGATTTGAGTGGATCCAAGTTCCCATGCTCTGATTTCCACGCCACCTACCACGTGCCTTCCAATCAACACCCTTGTATCAGTCTGGTTGTTTCATCCAACGCACCAGATCACACAAGTCCACCATAGACTCTCAGAGTCTACCATACAGGATCCGTTTTTTCTATCTTTTTATTTTATTTAATTTTCTTTGCAAAATTAATTTAAAATACTTGAAAAATCCAAAAAAAATATTTGAGTTTTAGTTTTAAGTTGATAAAATGTTTAACTAATTTTTAACATAAAAATATTTTATTTGTATTCATAATTAATTTATTTTTCTTAATTAATTAGTAATTATGTAAATATTGCTTTTTAATTAAATCAACCAATTAAAAAACTCCAAAAATGTTTTCCTTTTAGATTTAGGATTATATTTTTATAATCTAATTTTTAACATAAAAAAGAATATTTTTCTTGTTAAGTTTAATTATTTGTATAATTATTTGTTTAATTAGCTTTTAATTAACTTAAAATAAATTCCAAAAATCACAAAAAAAGAGTGAATTAGATTAAAATTAATTTTGACATAGGATTGTAATCTTCTTTTCTAAATTTCATTTTCCCTTTATCATCCAACTTTCAATTTCAATTTCAATTGCAATTTACTACTTTATTCTAAATTCCAGAAACAAAAATTGTAATAGCGTAGAATCAATTTTCTCGCAATTTACTTTTCCCATCAATAATCATGTAATTCTCCCAAAGCGGGGTAATAGCGTAGGATTTAATTTCCTGTACATATTTAATTGCGTGTATGGTAAGATAATTGAAGTGCTAGATCACTAAAATCAAAAGATAAAATATCTGAATACAACACTTCGCACATTTGCACCTCTAGGGTAATTCCCTCTTGTTGCTTTTCAATTAAAACAAAATCAATCTCAATTGGGCCTCTCCCTGAGTATAAGACCCAACACCTCTCATTTAAAAAAAATGTATTTTCAAAACTTCTCATCTATTTTCAAAAACTTTCATCTGGTAGTTGAAGGGCATTATTCCCGGTGAAACTCTTCAGAGACCTATGGGACCTAGTGTCCATCTTCGCTTCTTCTATTTTCAAATCAATTTCAAAGTTGTTTTAAATCAAACTTTCAATCACTATTTTCACAAAAACAAAATTCAAAAGATAAAACTTTGTAGGCATCCTCCAAGGATCATTACACGGTTTTTTCAAATCAAAAGTTCAAATACTTTTCATACCTCGTTGTCAAAACAACTTCAAAAAAAAATGATATTTGTATACATCCGCCAAGGATTATTACAAAGTCAAAACCATTTTCCAACACACACCCACACCCACTTTTTAAACAAACAAAATCAAACAATACAAAAGTGATCTAAGCAAAATTAAGAGCCCATGGATAACCATGGATACAAAGGGTGCTTAAATCCTTCCCTTTGTATAACCAACCCCCCAAACCCAAAATCTGTCAAAACGTCTTTCATGTTCTTTTATGCCTTTCCTATTTGGATAAAATAAAAGTCGGTGGCGACTCTTGCAAAAAAAAATTAAAATAAAGATGAAAAGGAGTCAGTTCGCCAAAAAAAAAACCGAGTTACAGAACAAGCGACTCTGCTGGGGAATTGTTTTTAAAAGAGGGGTTACCTTAGAGTTTTAGATCACTTTAAAATTTGCTCATACTTGTTTCTTTTGTTATTTTTTGCTATTCTTGATATATGTGTAGTTCTATCACTTGAAATACATTATGAACAAATCCTAACCCGGATTAAGTACACATACGAATTAGGTGGGGGTAAAGTCATGTATGGCATATAGAGCTGTCAAAATGGGCTCGGCCCATTGGGTCGGCCCATAATCCCTAAAATTTAGCACGGGCCGGGCCGCAAAATACCTTTAAAAAACACGACCATAGTGCACATCTAATAAAGTCCTCGCGAGGCAAATCTTTTTCAAAGTTCCTACTAACAGGGGCAAATCTATGCAAGTCCAGTTTGACATCTTGACCAATACTCAGTGGTGTGTCCTAATCAAATCCAAGAATGGTAGTAACTATAATACTGGGGGCAACTTTCAAGACATTCATGTCTCCTCATAGAGCCGGGTTCACATAGATCATATCCCCACAGAGTAATCATTAAAAAGATATCTTCAAATGCTCCCGAACAGAGTTTACATCTTCAACACTACCGGTTCTCCAACACTTTGCTCTTCTCCAACATGGTTTATTAATATCTCTAATTCCTAATCAGGGTACATCATGTTACTGATCATCCCCAAGCAGAAATCATAAATCCCCAGCTGAGCATCTCCAAGATAAGATCAGACATCAAAATTACAATGACACGGAGATCCATCTTCTCAATCAAGATGTGTCAAATAGCATAAATCATAGTCATACGTCATAAATCATAAACATATTCATACATCGCATACATTACCTCATAATGAACTCATGCATAACATACAAAGTTTCTCATTTATTTTGAGGGACTCATTACATAACACATGCATCATGACATTATATAAATTGCTACACCTATTGCAAAATACAGGCACAGACAAATGAACGAAATCTCCAACTTTCCAGGATCTAATTCAGCTACTACGAACGGTACTGACACGGTCAACGCTCGAAGAACTAACTCATTCACCACGAACAGTGATGACACAATCATTCTCAAAGATCTAATTCAGCTACTACGAACAATGCTGACACGATCATCTTCCAAGATCTAATTCATTTGCCACGAACGACAGTGACACGATCATTTTCAAAGATCTAATTCAGTTACTACGAACGGTACTGACAAGGTCAGAGATCTAATTCCATCATCACGAACAGTGTGGACACGATCAAATATTTCCTAAGTCTAATTCAGTTGCTACGAACGGTACTGACACGACAAGAGATCTAATTCTATCATCACGAACGGTGTAGACACGATCATCTTCCCAAGGTCTAATTCAGTTGCTACGAACGGTACTGACACGATCAACCTTTAAGGATCTAATTCTATCATCACGAACAATGTAGACACGATTATCTTTCCAAGGGTCTAATTCTATCATCACGAACGATGTAGACACGATTATCCTTCCAAGGTCTAAATCAGTTACTACGAACGGTGCTGACACGACAAGAGATCTAATTCCATCATCACGAACGGTGTGGACACGATTAAATACCTCCTCAGTCTAATTCAGTTACTACGAACGGTGCTGACACGACAAAAGGATCTAATTCCATCATCATGAACGGTGTGGACACGATCAATTATCCCCTAAGATCTAATTCAAGTGCTACAAATGGTACTGACACGATCAACCTTTAAGAAATCTAATTCTATCAACACGAACGGTGTAGACACGATCATCTTCCCAAGATCTAACTCAGTTGCTACGAACGGTACTGACACAAATTAGTGAGTCACATCTTGAACATCACTAATTTAGAGCTAAACCTCAACATAAACACTACTTTTTCTTCATCAATTGTGAGAGATCAAGGCTTGTGGTTGTGTGTTCTTGAAGAAGATTCAATGTTTGTGAAAGATTTGGTAAAATGCTAGATCCATTCCATAATTCAAGATGTGATCCATTGTTGTTTATGCTTGATGCACCTTTGGTGCTACATGTAGCGGGGAAAATCTGATATCGAAGCCATGGGATTGACTCGAATCATTATTCCGTTTGAAATCGCCACCGCGCTTTATTTTTTCAAAGGAAAAGGGAAAAGAACGAAAAACCCAAAGTTTTGTTTTTAAAACAAGGAAGAGAACTCAGGTTCGGGTGTTGATTATATGAGGGGAAGGTTTAAAGCACCCCTCATATCTGTGGTACTCCACAGGAACCTTTTTGAAAATCTGTGTGTGTGTGTGTGCTAAAAAGAGAGTTTGTTTTATTTTTTTTAAAATAAGCTCGGCGAAGCGTTAAGCTTTGTGCCTACATACCTCCTCGGTGCAATGGAGAAGTCAGAGCTAATGTAGTTCCGCTTAAAAGGGAAAACATTTTAAAAACGAATAACCACTTTATTGTCGTTGGAGAGAAATACTCAGCCATTGATTTTGAGCATGAGAACAAACGAGTTCTTTGCATCGCAAATGAAAGAAGGGCTCCAACTCGGATAAAATCAACGAGTATGCCACTAGCTCTCTCACGCGGAAAAGATCTCATTATATCAATCAATTTCAAAATCGTGGGGTATAACCACTCGTTTCGACAATTAATAGTGTCTAAACTTTTGAAGAAAAAGCCACTAAGGGCAAAAGATATTCTTTAAGAAAAAAAAGGTTTTGAAAAGATTGCAAACATAAGAATATTTTGGAAAAAGGGAGAAGATTTTGAAAATTTAAGAATGGGAGGAGATGAAGAGGCTATCCTATTGCGTAAAATAAAAGCTAAGGAAAGAAACGGTCTAACCGAAATAAGAAGCCAACACTTGACATTGTGAGTCAAGGTAGATTTCCCTTCCTTTGGAATATCAATACTAAACCAAAATTATCACTTGGGGATCCAAATGAACTTATTGTCTTATCACCACTTTGCATTAAGCACATTAAAATTCTGACAAAAATCGGGCAGAGTAACGGCTGTTTTCGGGTAAAATCCTTATATCAATGCCTTGGAATTAACCATCCAGGGCTTTCAAGGAAATTCCTGCACACATAAACAGACAACAATCCAATGCCAGACAGACAGAATAACAGCAGAGAACTATATCATAAGAGTCCAGCGGTACTAAGTCCATAAGTCCGAATATCCAAAATGCTAGGGATAGTAACCAATAGTCCAAAAGAGAGCCTTAGGTGTTTTTTAGATTTTTCGTTATTTATTAGTGTTTTAGCATAAAAGTAAAGTATGGTCCAAGTGGACAAAAAGAAAATGGCGGAAACATAAATATATGTCCAAATGGACAAAGAGAAAATAGCGAAATATAAACGTCCAAATGGACAAAGGAAAAAATAGCGGAATGTAAATATGATGAAATGATAAAATAAAGCGATAAAGCGAGAAATATAAAGAGCGGTATAATAAAGTGCGAAAATTAAAGTCAGTTGTTAGATGTTAAAGATAACCATCTTGAAACTTGTCAAGTATGTTATCAAGGTTAGTAGGAAAGATCGATGGTGAGTGAAGGATGTTCTCGGATTTAAATTCAATAGAAATTTATCAGAAGCTTGATAAAATCATAGCGACTACACGATGAACTTCCATAAGTCTTAAATCAACCGCATACAATTCTCTTCCATATTTGATCTTTTTGATTCGGGACACGAAATATTGCGCTATGTTAAGCAGATCGCCAAGTGATTTATGTAGAAATCACCCTACAACGAGGCCGGTCAAAACTTTATGTGCTAATGCATGCGAGAGGAATGATATGTAGTGTTAGAACAAGATTTGTTCTGATCAATTATCTTAGTTTTGATGATAACAATAATATGAATTTTGCTTAAGATAATATGGTACTCTAATCCAATGCAATTTCCCTTTCAGGAAATATATATAAAGAGTACGCATAATTCAACGCTCAGAAGCTTTGTCTCAAAGGGTTCAGCATGCAACATCAGAACATGGTCTGGCAAGACATCAGAAGATGGTCGAAGCAGAATCAGAACATGGGTCTATGGAAGCATCAGAAGAACATGAGATCAGAAGCACTGAAGCTCAGAAGATGGTATCACGCTCAGAAGCACTTCAAGGTCAGAAGATCAGAAGATGCTATGCACCAAGCTGTTTGACTCTGATGATATTCAAACGTTGTATTCACAAACATCAGATCAGAAGGAAGTACAAGTGGCAAGCTACGCTGACTGACAAAAGGAACGTTAAAAGCTATTAAAGGCTACGTCAGTAGACACAGCGTGAACAAGGCTCGAGGTAGTTGACAAAAGCGTATAACATTAAATGCGATGCTGTACGGAACACGCAAAGCATTAAATGCATTCAACGGTCATCTTCTCCAACGCCTATAAATATGAAGTTCTGATGAGAAGCAAGGTTAACAATCCTGAACAAAAACAATTCTGAACAAGATTATTCAAAAACACTTGCTGAAACGCTGTTCAAATCTAAACTCAGAATCTTCATCTTCATCAAAGCTCACTACATTGCTGTTGTAATATTTTAGTGAGATTAAGCTTAAACGTTAAGAGAAATATCACAGTTGTGATTATCGCTTGTAAGAAGCATTTGTAAACTCTTAGAATTGATTACATTAAGTTGTAAGGAACTAGAGTGATCGTGTTGATCAGAATACTCTAGGAAGTCTTAGGAGTGAACTAAGCAAGTTGTAACTAGAGTGATCGTGTTGATCAGTAGACTCTAGAAAAGTCTTAGAGGGTATCTAAGCAGTTGTTCCTGGAGTGATCAGTGTGTGATCAGAAGACTCTGGAAGACTTAGTTGCGGACTAAGTGGAAAACCATTGTAATCCGTGCGATTAGTGGATTAAATCCTCAGTTGAGGTAAATCATCTCTGCGGGGGTGGACTGGAGTAGTTTAGTTAACAACGAACCAGGATAAAAATAACTGTGCAATTTATTTTTATCTGTCAAGTTTTTAAAGCTACACTTATTCAAACCCCCCCTTTCTAAGTGTTTTTCTATCCTTCATGTAGATCATTCTCCGAAAGCAATGGTGAATGATCTAGTCTTTACTAAGAATCCATAAGAATTCTCAAAGTATTAAGACTTTCATCGATCAAAATAAAGAGAAACAAAAGATGGAACCACATTAAAAGCTCCTTTCATCCATAATTTCAATCACATAATTTTGCGGATTTGGATTCTCATCCTATCGACGCCCTAAGTCCATTGAAATTAGAGAGAAATTAGGCCTCAAATTTGTGATTCAAAGAAAATATCAAAAGAATGGAGTAGAAGAAGAGTTAGAACCAAAAACAAGTCCAAAATAGCAAAAACAAGCATTCTGCCTCACTGGAAATCGATTTACCTCTGTAGGAAATCGATTTCCTGCCTGCAGAATTCAGATCTGGCGCAAAAAACAGAGTGGAAATCGATTTCCCTCTGTAGGAAATCGATTTCCTGCGCACAGTTTTCAAGAAAACAGCATTATGAACTTTGAAACTTGATTTAGGCAAACATACAAACACCTTATGATCACATATCCATTGGAGCACGAATTTTCCATCAAATCACCATCAAATAGGACCAATATAGCATCAAAGATGCATTGAACACAAGCAACAAAGAATCACATTATGGTAGATGGAAAAGGATGATGAAAATTACCAATTCTTGAACAAAACTTAGATCCACTTCAACAATCACCAACACAAATCTTGATCTCTCAACAATTGAAGAAAAAAAAGAGTGAAATGGATGGTGGTTTAGCTCAAAGTTTGTGAGGTTCAAGGTGTGACTCACAAACTTTATGAAAGAATGAAGAACTTTGGTGAATTTGGTAGGGATGAGAAGAGAAATTGCAAGGGGTTTTTTGGCTCTCAAAGCTTGAGAAATGAGAGAGTAGAGGTCTCTATTTATAGAATTGGAGCAAGAGTAGTGGCAAATTGGTCTTTTTGTGTTTGGTAATTAATTTGTGATTAATTTGTGATTAATTGGTAATTAAAGTGGTATTTAAATGATAAAATGATGTTTAAGTGGGTTTAATGAAGGAGTTAATTTTGATGAGGTGGAAAATTGGTAAAATGATCAAATAAAAAGGTGCCAAAATGATGTCAAGCTTCCCTCCTTATATTTTTTTGAATTTTGCGCACAGGAAATCGATTTCCCACAGGGGGTAAATCGATTTCCACCTTCAAATTTTCAAAAATTGTTTTCTTGCACTGTTTTGACTTTTTCCCGATCTTTCACCTGTAAAATATAAACAAAAGAGACAAAACACATATTTTTTTGATTTTTGGTTAGCACTAAACAAATAAAAATCTAAAAGTGCTTGATGATTCCCCTTAGAGACAATCACAGTATCAAAGACAAAGCCTCACAATGGTGCTTTTGATTGATGATTGAATGCAATTGATGTATGTTCTTAGGGTCAAAAATTGGGGTATGACAGATGCCCCTATTTAAGTTTCTTTGATCCGGAAATACGATGATTGAAAATCTTCGTTTTGAGGAGATTGAAGAGACTTAAATATATAAAACATGCAATTTTTTAACCTAAGATGCAATGAAATTTTTAATGAATGCATATGATGACGAAACAACATTGGGGAGAAAAAGAACTCCACTGGGGAAAGCACATGTCTTGTGGGAAGAACTCCAATGGGGAAACAAGACTTTGTTGGAAAAACGAAATTTTGCTGGGAAAAGAAACTTCACTGGGGAAAACATTTCGCACCAGAGAGATTAAAGCATCACCTTTCACTAGGGTGAGAAAAGGGGGCATCCTCTTTCACTGGGGATGAGAAAATATGCATCCTCTTTCACTGGGGAATCATAAGATATGCATCCTCTTTCACTGGGGATGAGAAAGTATATCACCTTTCACTAGAGAATCAGAATACCCATCTTTCATTAACAGAGAACACACCATCGTTCCACTGATGATAAAGATGCATCGACGTACCACTGACGATGAAGATATAATAACATACACCAACGTTCCACTGAAGGTGAACTACCAACGTTCCACTGGAGGTAGAAAAGAGAAATACATCGACGTACCACTGACGATGAAACAAGATAACAAGATACACCATCGTTCCACTGATGATAAAAATGCATCGACGTACCACTGACGATGAAGATAAAATAACATACACCAATGTTCCACTGAAGGTGAACTACCAACGTTCCACTGGAGGTAGAAAAGGGAAATACATCGACGTACCACTGACGATGACGATAACAAAATACACCATCGTTCCACTGATGATAAAAATGCATCGACGTACCACTGACGATGAAGATAAAATAACATACACCAACGTTCCACTGAAGGTGAACTACCAATGTTCCACTGGAGGTAGAAAAGGGAAATACATCGACGTACCACTGACGATGAAGATATAATAACATACACCAACGTTCCACTAAAGGTGAGCTACCAACGTTCCACTGGAGGTAGAAAAGAGATATATCGCCGTGCCATTGACGATAAAATATACCATCGTTCCACTGATGATATGAGACGATTTACATCGACGTACCACTGACGATGAAGATAACAAGATACACCATCGTTCCACTGAAGGTGAGCTACCCACGTTCCACTCGAGGTAGAAAAGAGATATATCGCCGTGCCATTGACGATAACACATACCAACGTTCCACTGAAGGTATGAAGAGATGCCCCTTTGTACCAATGACGGTGAAGAGCAATCAATAATACTTTTTCAATGATTTGAGGATGCAAACACAAATGCATAATCTCAACATTCATCATCCAACGACCAAAGTTCAATCCATGACCAGATGGAAAGAAGCTGCCAAAAAGACTGGACCAAGTGAGGGAGAAACTCACTGGTCTTCTGTTCGTAGACATCTGAACTGAAACATATTATCCACCTAGAAACAAATTCAATGGGGATTTTCAAGGAAAGTGAGCTTTTTCTGCTTAAGATACTCTAAATGAAAGAGCAATCTGTTTGACAGTGAACTTCATGATAGCAAATGTGAATGTATAACTGTTTTTGATGCATGTTAATGATGCATATGCTGCCAAAACTTAGCACAAGGAGTAACTCAAGAGATAGAGTACGAAGATAACATAATCAAGCATGTCTCAAGCTGACCACCAGAGCAGAAACTGCTATAACAATCTTTTGATGGCATCAGAATAAATGCTACCCAACACTGAGGGAACATTGGAGCTGAGAGAACAAAAATAACTGAGTTCTACATCATATTCGAACCAGGCCAAAGGTGCATTGAATGGAACACATTCTTCTTCTTTTGCCTATGAATATATCAACATATCCATTCCTTGTAATGCACTCATGAATCAAAACAAAACTTCTTTTATATTTTCCAAAAAAGATTTTGTTAAAATCAATTTTCTTTTTGTTTCAAAAATTACTATCAACAATAAATGACATTTTGAGAGATATGAAAAGAAATAAGATTTCCAATAAAAGGTAAAGGCTCAAACTTTTTTAATAGAATGGTAGCCTGCAAAAGGCAAGACCCCGTGGATTATTACAAAGTTTGGAAAGTGGTAATTTTGTGGAAAAGGTACATTGAAATGTAATGACCCTATCCTCTCTCTCAACTTGGAATTCTTGAGAAAAGGCTTCCATTGAAATGTGTTGAATTTCTCATGATAAATAGATGACTGCTGATGATCAAGTCTTGTCTGATGTAGTTACTTGCCATGAATCCCTAACTTTTGCCTGGACCGCCCTTTCGGGTTTTCAGTCCACCGGGTATTTTATTCTGTTTATGTCTCTAATTTTTGCCTGGACTGCCCTTTCGGGTTTTCAATCCACCGAGACGCTCTTTTTTGCCTAAGCCGCCCTTTCGGGTTTTCAACTTAGCGAGCTGTTCTTTTATTATTTTAGGCGAAGTATTTCTTGACTACATCAGCATTCACGGGATGTGGGAGCTCTCCTCCGTCCATAGTTGCAAGAATTAATGCACCGCCAGAGAAGGCTTTCTTAACAACATATGGTCCTTCAAAATTAGGAGTCCACTTGCCCCTTGAATCGGAGGTGAAAGACAAGATCCTTTTGAGCACGAGGTCGCCTTCTCTGAATACACGAGGTCGAACCTTCTTATCAAAAGCTTTCTTCATTCTTTTCTGGTACAACTGACCATGGCATAAATCCGTCATTCTCTTTTCTTCTATCAAATTCAATTGATCAAACCTGCTCTGACACCACTCAGCCTCAGATAACTTGGTTTCCATTAAAACTCTCAACGATGGAATCTCAACCTCAATAGGGAGCACTGCTTCCATACCGTAAACCAAAGAAAAGGGAGTTGCCCCGGTTGAAGTACGAACAGATGTACGGTACCCATGCAAAGCAAATGGGAGCATCTCATGCCAGTCCTTGTACGTAACAACCATCTTTTGCACAATCTTCTTAATATTCTTATTTGCTGCTTCAATAGCTCCATTCATCTTTGGCCTATAAGGCGAAGAGTTGTGATGTTCAATTTTGAAACTTTCACACAGTTCTCTCATCATGCTGTTGTTCAGATTTGAGCCATTATCAGTAATGATCTTGCTCGGTACACCATATCTGCAGACGATGTTGTTCTTGATAAATCTAACCACAACTTGCTTTGTCACATTAGCATATGAAGCAGCTTCTACCCACTTGGTAAAGTAATCGATTGCTACCAGGATGAATCGATGTCCGTTCGAAGCCTTGGGTTCAATCATGCCAATCATATCAATACCCCACATAGAGAAAGGCCATGGAGACGAAATAACATTGAGAAGTGTCGGAGGCACATGAATCTTGTCAGCATACACTTGACACTTGTGACACTTCTTTACAAACTTGTAGCAATCAGATTCCATTTTCAGCCAATAGTAACCCGCTCTAAGCATCTTTTTAGCCATCGAATGTCCATTGGCGTGAGTACCAAAAGAACCTTCATGGATTTCATGCATCAACATGTCTGCTTCGTGTCTATCCACGCATCTGAGCAAAACCATGTCATAATTTCTCTTATACAAAACATCAGCATTGATGAAGAAACTGCCAGCCAATCTCCTCAAAGTTTTCTTATCCTTATTCGATGCCCCAAGTGGGTACTCTTGAGTCTGAAGGAAGTGTTTAATATCGAAATACCAAGGCTTTTCATCTGTTGATTCCTCAACGACAAATACATGAGCAGGTCTATCAAGACGCCTGATTGTAATCTGAGGTTCCTCATTATGGAAGTTCACTTTGTACATGGAGGACAATGTGGCTAAAGCATCAGCCATCTGATTCTCATCTCGAGGGATGTGGTGGAATTCAACTTTGTTAAAGAACGTCAACAGCCTTCTGGCGTAATCTTTGTAAGGGATCAAGCCAGGATGACGAGTTTCCCATTCTCCTTTAATCTGATTAATCACAAGCGCAGAATCTCCATAAACATCAAGAATCTTAATTCTCAAATTAATGGCCTCTTCAAGCCCCATGATGCAAGCTTCATACTCAGCAATATTATTTGTGCAATCAAAACATATCCTTACAGTGAAAGGTACATGTGACCCATGTGGAGTGACAATAATGGCGCCAATTCCATGGCCATGAATGTTAGAAGCTCCATCAAAAATTAAACCCCACTTGGATTCAGGATCTGGTCCTTCTTCTGGCAACGGTTCATCCCAATCCTGAGCTCTCAAATACATTATATCTTCATCTGGGAAGTCCATTCTGATAGATTGACGATCATCAATTGGTTGGTGAGCGAGGTACTCTGCCAACATACTTCCTTTCACAGCTTTCTGAGCTCGATATTCAATATCATATTCTGATAACATCATTTGCCAGCGTGCAATCCTTCCAGTTAATGCAGGTTTCTCAAATACATACTTAATTGGATCCATTTTGGAAATCAA
The DNA here is from genome assembly GCF_029867415.1 of Vicia villosa. Lineage (NCBI taxonomy): Eukaryota > Viridiplantae > Streptophyta > Magnoliopsida > Fabales > Fabaceae > Vicia > Vicia villosa. The sequence goes on from NW_026705913.1 coordinate 208,145, forward strand.
TAGGGTGGTGTGGTTCAACATATACTGTCTTAGTCGGCGAGCAGCCCACACCAAAGCACAACAAGTTTTCTCAAGCAGCGAGTATCTTGTTTCGCACTCGGTAAACTTTTTGCTAAGGTAGTATATTGCATACTCTTTTCGACCAGACTCGTCATGCTGAACCAACACACATCCCATTGAATTCTCTAGCACTTTAAGGTACATAATCAGAGGTCTTCCCTCAGCTGGAGGGAGAAAAATGGGAGGTTCAAGCAAATATTCTTTGATGTTGTCAAAAGATTCCTGACAATCTTCATTCCACACACATCCCTGATTTTTCTTTAACAACTTGAAGATTGGCTCACAGGTAGCAGTCATATTGGAAATGAACCTGGAGATATAATTCAAACGTCCGAGGAAACCTCTCACTTGTTTCTCAGTCTTTGGTGCTGGCATTTCCTGAATTGCTTTGACTTTATCAAGATCTACTTCAATTCCTCTCCGACTGACAATGAAACCCAATAATTTTCCGGAACGGACACCAAAAGTGCACTTGTTTGGATTTAAGCGGAGACGATACTTTCTCAAACGCTGAAACAACTTTAAAAGATCTTCCATGCGCCCCTCCTCTGACTGGGATTTGGCAATCATGTCATCCACATAGACCTCAATTTCTTTGTGCATCATATCATGGAAAAGAGTGGTCATGGCCCTTTAATATGTCGCGCCAGCATTCTTCAACCCAAAAGGCATCACTTTGTAACAGAATGTCCCCCATGGTGTAATAAATGTTGTCTTTTCCATGTCTTCAGGTGCCATCTTAATCTGATTGTATCCTGAAAAACCATCCATGAAGGAGAAAACCTCAAACTTTCCCGTACTATCTACCAACACGTCAATGTGAGGTAGAGGAAAATCATCTTTCGGACTGGCTTTATTCAAATCTCTATAATCAACACACATACGAACTTTTCCGTCTTTCTTCGGAACAGGCACAATATTGGCAATCCATTGAGGATATACAGAAGTGACAAGGAAACCTGCGTCTATCTGCTTTGAGACCTCATTCTTAATCTTTTCCGCCATATCAGGATGACTTCTTCTTAGCTTTTGCTTGACAGGAGGACATTCTAGTTTCAACGGCAAACGATGCTCCACAATATCTGTGTCAAGCCAGGCATGTCTTGGTAGGACCACGCAAAAATGTCAACATACTCTTTAAGAAGCTCTACCATCCTCTTCTTAACATCTTGACCAAGCAGTGCCCCAATCTTGACTTCCTTCTTATCTTCTTCAGAACCCAAGTTGATGACCTCTAATGGCTCTTTATATGGCTGAATGGTGTCTTCCTCGTGCTCAAGCAGTCGGGAAATCTCATCAGGAATACATTCATCATTCTCTTCTTCCGCCTCATACACAGGACATTCGAAGTTAGGAGAGGGTGCAGGGTCATTACTTTCAACGGTTTTATTGATTAATCTGCACAAGTGATTATTATTTCAGAAAAAAGGAAAGATATATGCAAACATGTAATCGTGCAGATTATGGCAAATGAAAACATTTTTTAAGGTTTTTTGTGTTACCACTTTCCAGAAAAAGCAAAAAGATAAAAAGCATGTATATGCAGAAACAAAATGACTTTTATTGATGATTTTAATGTTTAAAACAAACAGAAAATGGCCCAACAACTTCACTTTCATCTTGGGCAGAATGAAAGGATTTTGAAAAACATAAAAGCAAATTTCTTTGAAGCATGAGTACACTCAGGAATGTCAATGGTGATCCAGTTCTTAATCATCTTTCCACGAGTCACAAAGCTTGGCACTTCTGGCTCTGGTTTATCTTCAATGACAGCGTTCACTTCTGAAAGAGTCGGATGTAGAAACCCAGCACTATGGAACATCTCCTGATAAGGACGAAAAGCAGATTCAGGCTTCATCACAGACTTGTCTGAGGCAGAAAATCCCAGACCAGCTCTATTCTTGTTCTCTTGCAGACTCACCACTTGTCCCCATACTCCTGAATGTCCATTCTGAACTACCAGTTGAGCATCTTTGAAGGAGGCAATGGAAGCTTCATCCTTTTTGAATTCATCGTTAACAGACAGGGCTTGGAATGCAGTTCCAATGACCACTTCATCAGCTTCTATGGTACGGAACGAAGAGAGATGACTAATCAGCAAAGCTTGTTCTCCATTCACAACGACCATCTTTCCATCTTTCACAAATTTCAACTTTTGGTGGAGAGTCGAAGTAACTGCCCCAGCCTCATGGATCCATGGGCGTCCCAATAAGCAACTGTATGCAGGAAAAATGTCCATCACTTGAAAAGTAATCTTGAAGACAAATGGTCTAATACCAATAGGCAAATCAACCTCTCCAACCACTGATTTCTTCGATCCATCAAAGCCTTGACAATTACATTACTAAATCTCATCGGTGTGCCACCCTAAGACAACTTAGCAAGAGTGGATTTTGGCATGACATTTAGAGATGAACCAGTATCGATCAACACATTGGACATTTAGTCCTCTTTGCAACTGACAGAGATGTGCAAAGCCAAATTATGATTTCTCCCTTCCTCAGGCAAATCTTCATCACTGAAGCTCAAATTGTTACAAGCAGTGATATTACTCACAACCCCATTAAACTGATCCAGCGTCACATCATGATCCACAAAGGCTTGATCAAGTATTTTCATCAAAGAATCTCTATGAGCAGGAGAACTCGTCAGCAGCTCCATTATAGAGATCTTGTACGGAGTGCGATGCAACTGATCCACAATCTTATAATCACTCATCTTGATAAGCTTCAAAATCTCATCCATCTCCTTTCCTGAAGATGATCCAGCATTCACTTTTGTCACATCATTATTGTTCACAGGCACTTGAGTAGGATTCCTCTGGACATCCACAACTGTTTGGGGCTGAGTAAAAACCCGTCCGCTTCTAGTCACTCTACTAACATCTGCTATATTCTCAACAGAAGACAGAGGCTTAATCTCAACTTCTTTTCCAGCTTCCAACATGGTGGCATTGTATCTGTAGGGTACAGCTTTATCATAACTATAAGGTACAGATCCAGGCAAACATATCACAAGAGGTTCTACAGCAGCTTTGCCATAATAACCAATCTCTACACATTCCGGGATTTCAAAGCATGGTTCAATCACATTGACATCATCTTCATCTCTATCCCTCAGAATCTCAATGAGCCTTTGGTCTATCATCTCTTGTAAATCTCTTCTCACAATATAACACCCTCGAGGATTAACTGAACAAATCCTACAAGCAGCATGATTATGCTCATAATGACTGTATTCACACAGAGTGGCATGCATCTCCACCAATGATCCTCTGATGTGTTCCACACGATAAATCTTATACTTCCCAGGGCATCCATGCACCATATTCACAGCAGACGCTTCATGAGTCGGCAGTGGATTATTCTGCACATTTGGGACAATATCACGGAAGGAAAGCATACCAGAACGAACCAATCTCTGAACTTCATTCTTCAAAGGCCAACAATTCTCTAAGTCATGCCCAGGAGCGTTCTGATGAAAAGCACAAGTGGCATCAGCTTTGTACCACCAAGGGAGTTTCTCTGGAACAGGAGGTGGTGACCTTGGTTGAACCAACTTCTTATGAATTAGAGCATGATACAGTTCAGTGTACGACATGGGAATAGGATCAATATTAACACGAGGATACGGATTCCGCCTTGCTGGTTGTTGATTAACAGGAGCTACAGGCACTGAATTCACAACAGGAGTTACTGACGCCACTTGTTGAGATTGATTTCTGAATCGACTATTCCTCCCATGAGAAACAGCATTGGCATCTGATTCTTTCTTCTTTTGGAATGAAGAACTAAACTTCTTCGCACCACCAGACGAATTGTCATTCCGAACCAAGCGACCTTCTCGCACAGCTTCTTCTAACCTGACACCCATACCCACCATTTCGGTGAAGTCTATAGGATCACTTGCAATCATCTTCTCATAGTAAAACGGACCAAGAGTCTTCAGGAAAATCTTAGTCATCTCTTTTTCTTCCATCGGAGGAATTACTTGGGCGGCAACCTCACGCCATCTCTGAGCATATTCCTTAAAGGATTCCTTCTCTTTCTGCATCATACCTCGCAATTGATCCCTATCAGGAGCCATGTCCACATTATATTCGTATTGCTTCACAAACGCTTCAGCTAAGTCGTTGAAAGTGCGAATATGAGTGCTATCAAGGCCCATATACCACTTTGAAGCAGCTCCAATCAAATTGTCTTGGAAATAATGGATCAACAAACATTGGTCATCAATGTGAGTGGACATCTTCCTTATATACATCACCAGATGTGCCTGAGGGCAGGAATTTCCTTTATACTTGATCCGCTGTCGCGCGCGGGTCAAAAACGAGTTAATCTGTAAAACTGTAGTAACGACGGTAACGGTAACTCGAATATCGTCTCACAAGGATTCTTGTTTATTAACCAAATGTAAAGTTGAAATTGGGGGGGTTGTTTGGTGGTCGAAAAAGTGATTATCAAAAGCAAATATTGAAATAAGCTGTTTTGAAAAAGTGATTATAAAATAAGCCAATCTACCGATTCAGTTCCTACCAATCATCGATTATTATAACTTCACTATCCTAAGCGGATTCTAATCCTATTTGGATGCAAACTCAATGACAAGCGCAGTGAGGTTTGCGAGACGTGCGATCCTAATGTCCGAATTAAGCAAACGGGATAAATTATCATGAATTAAGCAAACACGATCGATCAGACACGGTACAAATTAAGCAAACATAACGCATAGAAATTAAATTGAATCAATGTTAGGATCATACAATCAACCAAATTGAATCAATGTATTTCATACAATTGAATTAAGCATACAAGAATACAAAATATCATTGAAAGGAATAGAAATTAAATTGTAAAGTTATAGTAATCTCATAGTATTAGAACCTGAACACGGTAGATCGACTCAGACGGATGAGTTCTCCATGAAATTGTACAGAACACAGAGTATTTTTTCGTGAATAGTGAATGTGATAAACAGTAACACGGCTGCCAGACCTATTAGGAATCAGCCAAAAAACGTTTATGACCCAACTGGGTCAAATGACAAAACCAGGCCCACTACTAAACGACCCAAAAACTAAAAATAAAATAGTGCTGCAGCTTCAAACGCAATTCTGGGAAATATAGGTTCCGATTCTGACTTTGACTCCAACATAAAAGTTGTAGCTCTTTCTCTTAGCTTTCCGACGATTATTAGAACGCCTCAATCGGACTCCTGGAACTCCAGATATGATCGTTTCCGTGCAGACTGTTAAAGCTGAAAATTAAATACGAAAATCAAATAACAATAAAAATAAACTAAAATATAAAAACATTATAAAATACAAAAATAAGACAAGCAAACCATGAAAATGTATAAGTACAACCGTAGAGGAATGTGCATCAAAATGCACTGATCAAATTCCCCCACACTTGAACTTTTGCACTCCGAGCAAAATGAAAAACAAAACAAAGAAAGCACAAATACATCAACAGTTACTCATCCTAGGCTACCAATCTTCTTCCGGTAAGTTTGCATCGACAGGTACTAATCTTGCACACTAAGGACATCGTAAAAACACTAACCACAGATATGCAGACATAAGCCTCCTAAATACACAAACCAATTCAAATCATATTATTATACCATAGCCTAACTTACTCATCCTTTTTTTTTCTTTTTCATTCAGGCGCAATCACATTAAGCCCGTTATCTCCACACATTTATAGCAAGCAAACCGGTTAGTGACTCTGATCCTTTTCTGCATAGGGTTCTGGTACTTACGTGGCATAACCCTTTGTTTTGTTTACTCAGCTGTAGTTGCGGGGGATCGGACCGTAATCCTCCCTACCAAGTTCAGCACCAGAAACCGCTGAACCAACTAACAAAGAGTCTTGCTTTCAACTTTTTCTTTTGAAGGTTCCACAACCGTTGGGTTAAGTGACCGGGTGAGGGTCACCAAACTTAGAAGGTGCATTCCCTTTTTCTTTTCTTTTTTTTTTCTTTTTGGAACATTCACTTATATTCATCGGCTTCCCTGCGTAAAGTGTGTGAGAGATGGTGCCGACTGCTGAAATAAACTACTCAAGAGCTGTCAAAGAATGCAAAATTAAGGCTAAAACATAACAACAAATTCAAATCAATTTCCATATGCAGGAGACTTACGGTGTTAGAACGATACCGATCTTGTGAATTTTTTTCCAAGTCTCCGTAAACTCGACTCAAATCAGTCTATAGCCTAAAACTTTCAAAACGATGCATATTTATTTATTTTTTTAAACTGAAAACAAAACAAGAAAACAAAAGAAAATAAAACAAAGAACAAAAGCAAAGAAAATAAATGATTCCCTCCCCCACACTTAAAACAAGCATTGTCCTCAATGAAAAGAACTCAAATATAAAGTGAAAGTGAGAGAAAGGAAAGAACACACCCGAGTATTCAAGGAGGATAAGTGATCACATAAGCTGCCTTTCCCAAAGAGAGGTCTTCTATATTCTCTTCTTCCAAAGTGGAGCTCTCATGGAGTAGCTTTCGGTAATGCTCATCGTCCTTAAAAAGTGGTTTAGCTCCTTCGCCTTTTATTCCAGGATCAAAGAATGTTCTTCTAAAAGTAAAAGTGTCAAATGGACACGTGAAGGTGCTCTCATCTTTCACAACATCAAGGAACCAAAGGTTATGGGGCTGCCTCACTACTTTTGCTGCATCTTCAAGTGAGATCCTATGCACACACATGGACGAACTAATATCATAAATGTCATCCAAGGTCCATCCAATTCCTTTGGTATGCTTCTTCAAAACCTGCAAAAAATTACTTTCTTGATCAAAATAAAGTTTAGAAGAAATTATAACCGGAAGTTTTTCATTCATCTCTAAATAAGCATATTTAAGATTGTGAGGAATTGGTTTCAGCTCCCGGGAAGGTGGTTGTTCAATGGATGGTTTGATCCGGGCAGCCGAGATTTCAAGTTCAACTGCATAAACAACTTCGTCGACAACTTCACCTGTAGGAAAAATGTCACCCTGCAAGGCATCATTAATCTCAGCACAAACAACACACATGTTAGTGTCAGTACAATCAGAACATGAGTAAACATCATCAAAATCAGACAGTGATGGAAAATCAGATGAAAGCAAATCATTACGAGTATCATCAACATTTTCAGAAAGCGACTCAATTTGAAAAATAGAATGCTCTTCCAAGGGTTGTTGGTTTGATCCTTGAGCTTGCTGAATGGCATTCATCAAAGTGGAAAGCTGTCCAAATTGTGTTTGCAAAGTCTGAAGGGTAGAATCTATTTGTTGTTGATACTGGAGATTATTCATAGCCATTTGCTTAACAAGGTCCTCTAGTGAAGGTCCGGATGATGCAAAAGTGGTAACTTGGGGAGGGAAGAATCTTTCTAAGAATACTTTTTTGAGATCATTCCAGCTTGTAATAGAGTTCGGCTCAAGGTAGTATAACCAATCCTTTGCAGCACCTTGAAGTGAGAACGGGAAGACTCTCAGCTTGATATGGTCTTCTGTTATTCCTTTAGGTCTCAATAATGTAGAACAAACAATCTGGAATTCCTTTAGATGCTTATGTGGATCCTCACCTGCAAGACCACTAAACCTTGGCAACAAGTGTATTAAACCAGATTTCAATTCAAAGGGAACAACAACATCAGCATATTCAATATATAAACCATTATAATTAACATCAAGCGCAGGCCTTAGTGTTCTTTGATCAACCATGTTATCAAAATCAAGTTCAGAATAAAAATCAATTAAGCAATGCAACAACAAATGCAAAATTGCCAACAATGTCCTATAATAGTCATAAACAAATAGAATGAAGGAACACGATTAAAATAAGTTCAGAAAAATATAAAAACACAAAATTTAATCTAATTAGATGAAATAAGAATTTTGATATTTTTTTTGGATTTTTTCGACTCTATGAAAACAGTAAAAAATTTATTAAAAATAGAAAAACGATGAATTTGGCAATTTTGGCTCGAATTCCTTTACTCTTCTAGAGTAAAGGAGTATTGATCGCACGATTTTTCTACTTCAAGTAGAAAAAAAATGTTTTACAATCGAACACAATTTTTTCAAAAACTGAATTTTTCGACTCTAAACGCGGATTGGCCAAAACCGTGAGGAAACTAAGGCCTAAAGGCGGGAACACTAAACCTATGACTCTAAAAACGATTAATAATAACAAGAATCCCCGGCAACGGCGCCAATTTGATTCGCTGTCGCGCGCGGATCAAAAACGAGTAGTTTTTCAAAAACGTAATATAGCAACAATGACTCGAGTCGTATCACAAGGATTCTTGTTTTGTTATTAACTAATATAAATAAAATTGGGTTTATGATTTTAGAATCGAATTTAAGAACATAACAATTAAATGATTAAAATAAGTTAATCTACTGTTTTCGGGTTCCTGCTAATCACTGGTTTTTACCTTACCAATTCCCTAAGCGGCTTCGATCTCTATTCGATTTCAATACCAACTGACAAGCGCAATCGATATAGAACAGATTGAATTCCTATTTTCCGAATTAAGCAAACGGATTAAGCCCTCGTGAATTAAGCAAACACGAATTACAAACGCGATTCAACGACTAAGCGACGTAAATAGCGATTAAAGATTAGGAATACAATCATACGAATTTAATCAACACATTCCATGAAACAACAAATTAAGCAAATGTAATTTCATAAAATAGAATTGAAAGAGAAACGAAATTGAATTGATAAATTAAAAACCTCAAAGCATCGGAACGCGATTACAGTAGATCAACTCGGGAAATTAGTTCTCCATCGTAATCATGAAGGAAATAATATTTTTCGTGAATAGAAGGTAAAACTACTGCAACGGCTGCCAGCCCTTATAAAACAAAATAAGGTTTTCACTAAAAATCCGAACCGGGTCAAAAACATAACCCAGACCCATAACAAATGACCCAAAACAAAAATATATCTAATGCTGAAACTTCAAACGCAATTCTGGGAAATATAGGTTCCGATTCTGACTTTGACTCCAACATAAAAGTTGTAGCTCTTTCTCTTAGCTTTCCGACGATTATTAGAACGCCTCAATCGGACTCCTGGAACTCCAGATATGATCGTTTCCGTGCAGACTGTTAAAGCTGAAAATTAAATACGAAAATCAAATAACAATAAAAATAAACTAAAATATAAAAACATTATAAAATACAAAAATAAGACAAGCAAACCATGAAAATGTATAAGTACAACCGTAGAGGAATGTGCATCAAAATGCACTGATCAATACTTCTCGAATTCAGGTAATTTGAACTTAGCAGGTACTTTCACATTGGGAACAAGGCAAAGATCATGCACATTCTTTCCAAACAGTTCTTTCCCACGCAAGGCTTTCATTTATTTCTGCAGTTCTTCAAACTGATCTTGGAAACCATCCATTCTGTCAAGAACTTCACTTGGAGCAGCATCATAAATGGGCTCTGGGACAAAAGGGCCAGTATGAACAATAGGAGATGTGTTGACCATAACAGGAGTCAACGGACGAGTCATCTCAGGAACAGACAAATAACCTTCAGGCATGCCCCAGGGATATCCATTAGGCATACGTTGCTGAGTAGCACCAACAGGAACAGCCGGAATAGTTGTAGCAGCAATTTCAGAAATCACAGTGGTCTGACCCTGAGCTTGGGCATTGGGAGGAGGAACCTGATTCTGATTATGATTCTGATTCTGAGCAGTCATCAATGTCTCAACCAGAGCAGTGAGACGATCCACGCCAGATCTCAAAGTAACAACCTCTTCGCGTAGCTCACGATTCTCTTGTTCAAGACCTTCCATCTTCTTCTTGCAGTTAGCTCGAGTATTATACCGGTGAGACAGCTTGATTCTTTTCTCTATGAAGAACACTGAATAAGACCTCGGGAATACTCTCGGAAGCAAGACCAAAAATGCAGAATGATGCATGAAATGCAATGCAAATGATTTTTATTTTTATTGGTTTTCAAGGAACTTTAAGACATTGATTGTAAACATTAGCAAAAATAACATAAAACATAACAACATTCTTCATTACTAATAGAAAAGCTTACAAAAGGATTCAAAGATCCAAGATTACAAAACAATGGAAAATCTAAAAACTAGAAGGGAACACTTCTGATGAAGATCCATCTCCTCTCTGCAACTTCCTACGGAGCTTCTCCAACTCATCTTCATAAAAGGCTTTCAAATGAGCATTCTCGACCATCAGCTTATCAGCAACTTCCTTCCATGCAACTGAATCTTCATGACTACTAGAGGAAAATAAATCCTCTTGTTGTCTCTTTCGCTTTTCTCCATGTTGTTGAAGCAACTCTTCTTGATGACGGATTTGATCATCCTTTTCCATCAACCAACCATCTTGGATATCAAGCATTTCATCTTTTTCTTTCAAATGTATCTTCAACTCTTTATTCTCCACTTCCAAAGCATAAAACTTCTTCTCCCAAGCATCTCCTTCCAATCTCATCTTAGCCACGAGCTCTAGATGCTCATCATTGCTTTCAACAGGAGTAGTGAAAGACAAAGGTGGAGTAATGAGTAGAGAAGGATCCTCGAGCAAATAAGGCATCTGGAAAGTGTGAGCTCTAGCTTGAACCCAATCAGTGTAGTCTTTGAGAGCAACACATTGTTTCGTTCCCAAATGTCTCTTCCTATCAACATGGTGCCAAGCACGCACAAACCGATTTCTCATATCCAAATTTCCATCTTGATTAAGATAGAAGATTCCTGACACGAGAATACTAGCGGGTCGCTCCTTCATGGGATAGAAAAATTGACGCCTTGCAAGAATGGGGTTGTAGGTAATTCCTCCTTGTATACCAAGAAGAGGTACATTAGGGAATTCTCCACAACGATCAATAATCTCACCAATGTCATAAGCAGGATTGTACCAATGGATATTCCCATTAGTAAGAGGCATGATCTTCTGAGACCATGAGAGACCATCAGGATTGTTCAAGAAATTCTTAGCTTGAGGTAAGTGCGAAATAAATCACTTATAGAGCAAAGGAGTGCAACAATTGATAAGTCCACCTTTCTTATCATTCCTATGGTGAATGGAATGATAAGTATCCCCAAGCAAAGTAGGCACAGGATTCCCAATCATGAAGATCCGAATAGTATTAACATCGACAAAATTGTCAATGTTGGGAAAGAGTATCAAACCATAGATGAGCAAGGCCAAATATGTCTCAAAAGCAATCATACTTCCTTTACTAGCCAACATAGAAGCCTTTCCAATCAAGAACTTAGAAGTCAACCCCCAAATTCCTCCTTTTTTGGTCATGTTTGCTTTCACATCTGATATCTTCAACTGAAGAAGCTCTGCTATCTCATCAACCCGAGGCTCTTTCTCCAGACCACTAAACGGTATATCATTCGTAACTGGCAAACCAATCCAATAAGAATACTCCTCCAAAGTGGGCATAAGCTGATAATCAGGAAAGGTGAAACAATGATAAACCGGGTCATAAAACTGCACAAGAGTCTCAAGAATCCCTTTTTCCACTTTGGTCTTCAAGATAGAGATTAATTTCCCATGACGGTTTTTGAAGTTGTCAAGATTAGGAACCAAAGTTGCTAGCTCTTTCAATTCCTTTGCACTAGAATTTCTGAAGGTGTACTTCTTGATGCTTCTCTTTTGATCCATGGTACCTGTTATGTTTACAAAGAAAGTCTCTAAGTTCCTTGAAAACCATTTGTGAATGTCATTTTTATGAATGCATGAATGCATGGTTTATGCATCAATCACAATCAAGAGCACACAAAATCACAGCAAATCACACAAAGTCACACAGTCCAGGTTCTTAGGTTCGACGTCACGGGCATGGAGCCATGGGTCTACCCATCCCACAAGGTGTTTTCTAGGGAATTTTGTACCTGCCAATTGGGTTCTACAAAGGTTCCCAGAGTTTTCAATCTTCTATCGGATATCACCGGCACGCACAATTGCTCATGGGCGCCAATAATATGCCTAAAAAGACCTCGTCTGAGCGTAGTATCGCATGACAACAAGCTCAAATTGGTACTTGATCTTGTTTCTGCACTACATCCTAAAAAGGCTTAGATTGGTTAAAAGGGTTCTAGGCCATTCAGCTTCTACGGACACTCACTATTGAAAGTAATAGCGTTATCACGATGGTTCGTAACAACCTCTACTACCTTCCATGAGGCCTCCACTGATTGGGGTTCCACCATATGACGCTCATGGTAAGGATTGCTCCTGACATGCGACTATTGGTCTTACCACCTCCTATCTCAAGTTACTCACAAAAGTTCGGGTTAGAACTTTATCTCATCACAGAGGAACCATCGAGCACCAAAAAGAAAAAAAAAAGATAAACAAACAAAACACACAACAGTATATACAGGCAAAACACACAGATAAACAAAAATAGGCTTAACACACTTAAAACTGGATCCCCAGCAGAGTCGCCATTTTTCTGTAGCGGGGAAAATCTGATATCGAAGCCATGGGATTGACTCGAATCAATATTCCGTTTGAAATCGCCACCGCGCTTTATTTTTTCAAAGGAAAAGGGAAAAGAACGAAAAACCCAAAGTTTTGTTTTTAAAACAAGGAAGAGAACTCAGGTTCGGGTGTTGATTATATGAGGGGAAGGTTTAAAGCACCCCTCATATCTGTGGTACTCCACAGGAACCTTTTTGAAAATCTGTGTGTGTGTGTGCTAAAAAGAGAGTTTGTTTTATTTTTTTTAAAATAAGCTCGGCGAAGCGTTAAGCTTTGTGCCTACATACCTCCTCGGTGTAATGGAGAAGTCAGAGCTAATGTAGTTCCGCTTAAAAGGGAAAACATTTTAAAAACGAATAACCACTTTATTGTCGTTGGAGAGAAATACTCAGCCATTGATTTTGAGCATGAGAACAAACGAGTTCTTTGCATCGCAAATGAAAGAAGGGCTCCAACTCGGATAAAATCAACGAGTATGCCACTAGCTCTCTCACGCGGAAAAGATCTCATTATATCAATCAATTTCAAAATCGTGGGGTATAACCACTCGTTTCGACAATTAATAGTGTCTAAACTTTTGAAGAAAAAGCCACTAAGGGCAAAAGATGTTCTTTAAGAAAAAAAGGTTTTGAAAAGATTGCAAACATAAGAATATTTTGGAAAAAGGGAGAAGATTTTGAAAATTTAAGAATGGGAGAAGATGAAGAGGCTATCCTATTGCGTAAAATAAAAGCTAAGGAAAGAAACGGTCTAACCGAAATAAGAAGCCAACACTTGACATTGTGAGTCAAGGTAGATTTCCCTTCCTTTGGAATATCAATACTAAACCAAAATTATCACTTGGGGATCCAGATGAACTTATTGTCTTATCACCACTTTGCATTAAGCACATTAAAATTCTGACAAAAATCGCGCAGAGTAACGGCTATTTTCGGGTAAAATCCTTATATCAATGCCTTGGAATTAACCATCCAGGGCTTTCAAGGAAATACCTGCACACATAAACAGACAACAATCCAATGCCAGACAGACAGAATAACAGCAGAGAACAATATCATAAGAGTCCAGAGGTACTAAGTCCATAAGTCCGAATATCCAAAATGCTAGGGATAGTAACCAATAGTCCAAAAGAGAGCCTTAGGTGTTTTTTAGATTTTTCGTTATTTATTAGTGTTTTAGCATAAAAGTAAAGTATGGTCCAAGTGGACAAAAAGAAAATGGCGGAAACATAAACATATGTCCAAATGGATAAAGAGAAAATAGCGGAATATAAACGTCAAAATGGACAAAGGAAAAAATAGCGGAATGTAAATATGATGAAATGATAAAATAAAGCGATAAAGCGAGAAATACAAAGAGCGGTATAATAAAGTGCGAAAATTAAAGTCAGTTGTTAGATGTTAAAGATAACCATCTTGAAACTTGTCAAGTATGTTATCAAGGTTAGTAGGAAACATCGATGGTGAGTGAAGGATGTTCTCGGATTTAAATTCAATAGAAATTTATCAGAAGCTTGATAAAATCATAGCGACTACACGATAAACTTCCATAAGTCTTAAATCAACCGCATACAATTCTCTTCCATATTTGATCTTTTTGATTCGGGACACGAAATATTGCGCTATGTTAAGCAGATCGCCAAGTGATTTATGTAGAAATCACCCTACAACGAGGCCGGTCAAAACTTTATGTGCTAATGCATGCGAGAGGAATGATATGTAGATCATTCTCCGAAAGCAATACCGAACGAAAAGAAAATGGTGAATGATCTAGTCTTTACTAAGAATCCATAAGAATTCTCAAAGTATTAAGACTTTCATCGATCAAAATAAAGAGAAACAAAAGATGGAACCACATTAAAAGCTCTTTTCATCCATAATTTCAATCACATAATTTTGCGGATTTGGATTCTCATCCTATCGACGCCCTAAGTCCATTGAAATTAGAGAGAAATTAGGCCTCTAATTTGTGATTCAAAGAAAATATCAAAAGAATGGAGTAGAAGAAGAGTTAGAACCAAAAACAAGTCAAAAATAGCAAAAACAAGCATTCTGCCTCACTGGAAATCGATTTACCTCTGTAGGAAATCGATTTCCTGCCTGCAGAATTCAGATCTGGCGCAAAAAACAGAGTAGAAATCGATTTCCCTCTGTAGGAAATCGATTTCCTGCGCACAGTTTTCAAAAAAACAGCATTATGAACTTTGAAACTTGATTTAGGCAAACATACAAACACCTTATGATCACATATCCATTGGAGCACGAATTTTCCATCAAATCACCATCAAATAGGACCAATATAGCATCAAAGATGCATTGAACACAAGCAACAAAGAATCACATTATGGTAGATGGAAAAGGATGATGAAAATTACCAATTCTTGAACAAAACTTAGATCCACTTCAACAATCACCAACACAAATCTTGATCTCTCAACAATTGAAGAAAAAAAAGAGTGAAATGGATGGTGGTTTAGCTCAAAGTTTGTGAGGTTCAAGGTGTGACTCACAAACTTTATGAAAGAATGAAGAGCTTTGGTAAATTTGGTAGGGATGAGAAGAGAAATTGCAAGGGGTTTTTTGGCTCTCAAAGCTTGAGAAATGAGAGAGTAGAGGTCTCTATTTATAGAATTGGAGCAAGAGTAGTGGCAAAATGGTCTTTTTGTGTTTGGTAATTAATTTGTGATTAATTGGTAATTAAAGTGGGATTTAAATGGTAAAATGATGTTTAAGTGGGTTTAATGAAGGAGTTAATTTTGATGAGGTGGAAAATTGGTAAAATGATCAAATAAAAAGGTGCCAAAATGATGTCAAGCTTCCCTCCTTATATTTTTTTGAATTTTGCGCACAGGAAATCGATTTCCCACAGGGGTAAATCGATTTCCACCTTCAAATTTTCAAAAATTGTTTTCTTGCACTGTTTTGACTTTTGCCCGATCTTTCACCTGTAAAATATAAACAAAAGAGACAAAACACATATTTTTTTGATTTTTGGTTAGCACTAAACAAATAAAAATCTAAAAGTGCTTGATGATTCCCCTCAGAGACAATCACAGTATCAAAGACAAAGCCTCACAATGGTGCTTTTGGTTGATGATTGAATGCAATTAATGTATGTTCTTAGGGTCAAAAATTGGGGTATGACACTACATTGATTTGTTTTGCTTGCTTACTTGATACATTTTCATGCACAAATTGATCCAAGATCACAAGGTGTTTGGTTTTATGTTTAAACAAGTTTTCTTCCCTTTATTTGCTTTTTTTTGAAAAACTGTGTTGTGCAAATCGATTTACATAACTAAAAAACTGCGCAGATTTGAAAACAGAGTTATGCAAATCGAGTTACACTCTGTGCAAATCGATTTACATCTGAGCAGAATGTGTTTTTTTGCCTTTTTTGACTTGTTTTTGGTTCTAACTCATCTTCTACTCCATTCTTTTGATTTTTCTTTGAATCACAAAGTTAGAGGCCTAATTTCTCTCTAATTTCAATGGACTTAGGGCGTCGATAGGATGAGAATCCGAATCTGCAATATTAAGTGATTGAAATTATGGATGAAAGGAGCTTTTGAATATGGTTCCATCTTTTATTTCTTTTTCTTTTGATCGATGAAAGTCTTTGATACCTTGAGAATTCTTATGGATTCTTGGTAAAGACTAGATCACTCCTTATTTTCTTTTCGTGCGGTATTGCTTTCGGAGAATGATGTACATATCATTTCTCTCGCATGCATTAGCACCTAAAGTTTTGACCGGCCTCGTTGTAGGGTGATTTCTACATAAATCACTTGGCGATCTGCTTAACATAGCGCAATATTTCGTGTCCCGAATAAAAAGATCAAATATGGAAGAGAATTGTATGCGGTTGATTTAAGACTTATGGAGGTTTATCGTGTAGTCGCTATGATTTTATCAAGCTTCTGATAAATTTCTATTGAATTTAAATCCGAGTACATCCTTCACTCACCATCGATCTTCATTACTAACTTTGATAACATACTTGACAAGTTTCAAGATGGTTATCTTTAACATCTAACAATTGACTTTAATTTCCGCACTTTATTATATTGCTCTTTATATTTCTCGCTTTATCGCTTTATTTTATCATTTCATCATATTTACATTCCGCTATTTTCTCTTTGTCCATTTGGACATTTATATTCCGCTATTTTCTCTTTGTCCATTTGGACGCTATGTTTATGCTTCCGCTATTTTTCTTTTGTCCACTTGGACCATACTTTACTTTTATGCTAAAACACTAATAAATAACAAAAATCTAAAAAAAACATAAGGCTCTCTTTTGGACTATTGGTTACTATCCCTAGCATTCTGGAGATTCGGACTTATGGACTTAGTACCTCTGGACCCTCATGATATTGTTACTCTGCTGCTATTCTGTCTGTCTGGCATTGGATTGTTGTTTGTTTGTATGTGCAGGTATTTCCTCGAAAGCCCTTAATGGTTAATTCCAAGGCATCGATATAAGGATTTTACCCGAAAACAGCCGTTACTCTGCCCGATTTTCGTCAGAATTTTAATGTGCTTAATGCAAAGTGGTGCTAAGATAATAAGTTCATTTGGATCCCCAAGTGGTAATGTGTTGGTATTAATAGTCCAAAGGATGGGAATTCTACCTTGACTCTTAATGTCAAGTGTTGGCTTCTTATTTCGGTTAGACCGTTTCTTTGCTTAGCTTTTATTTTACGCAATAGGATAGTCTCTTCATCTCCTCCCATTCTTAAATTTTCAAAATCTTCTCCCTTTTTCAAAAACATTCTTATGTTTGCAAACCTTTTCAAAACCTTTTTCTTTAAAAATATCTTTTGCCCTTAGTGGCCTTTTCCTCTTTTCTTCAAAAGTTTAGACACTATTAATTGTCGAAACGAGTGGTTATACCCCACGATTTTGAAATTGATTGATATAATGAGATCTTTTCCGCGTGAGAGAGTTAGTGGCATACCCGTCGATTTTATCCGAGTTGGAGCCCTTCTTTCATTAGCGATGCAAAGAACTCGTTTGTTCTCATGCTCAAGATCAATGGCTGAGTATTTCTCTCCAACGACGATAAAGTGTTTATTCGTTTTAAAAATGTTTTCCCTTTTAAGCGGAACTACATTAGCTCTGACTTCTCCATTGCACCGAGGAGGTATGTAGGCACAAGGCTTAACGTCTTGCCGAGCTTATTTTAAAAATAAAACAAACCCTTTTTAGCACACACGACACAGATTTTCAAAAAGGTTCCTGTGGAGTACCACAGATATGAGGGGTGCTTAAAACCTTCCCCTTGTATAAAAAACACCCGTACCTAAGATCTCTTCTTTTTGTTTTTAAAAAACAAACTTTGGGTTTTATTCGTTCTTTTCCCTTTTCCTTTGGAAACAATAAAGCGCGGTGGCGACTTTCACTGAAATATTGAGTCGAGTCAATTCCATGGCTTCGATCTCAGATTTTCCCCGCTACAGAAAAAATGGCGACTCTGCTGGGGATCCAGTTTTAAGTGTGTTAAGCCTATTTTTGTTTATCTGTGTGTTTTACCTGTATATACTATTGTGTGCTTTGTTTGTTTATCTTTTTTTTCTTTTTGGTGCTCGATGGTTCCTCTGTGATGAGATAAAGTTCTAACCCGAACTTTGGTGAGTAACTTGAGATAGAAGGTGGTAAGACAAATAGTCGCATGTCAGGAGCAATCCTTAGCATGAGCGTCATATGGTGGAACCCCAATCAGTGGAGGCCTCATGGAAGGTAGTAGATGTTGTTACGAACTATCGTAAGAACGCTTTTACTTTCAATAGTTAGTGTCCGTAGAAGCTGAATGACCTAGAACCCTTTTAACCCATCTAAGCCTTTTTAGGATGTAGTGCAGAAACAAGATCAAGTACCAATTTGAGCTTGTTGTCATGCGATGCTACGCTCAGACGAGGTCTTTTTAGGCATATTATTGGCGCCCATGAGCAATTGTGCGTGTCGGTAGTATTCGATAGAAGATTGAAAACTCTGGGAACCTTTGTAGAACCCGTTCGGCAGGTACAAAATTCCCTAGTACATACCTTTGTGGGTGGTTCTTAACTTTGACTTCATGCTCGTGACGTCGAACCTTTGAACTTTGTTCGTGCGACTGTGTGTGATCTTGATTGTGATTGATGCATAAACCATACATCCATGCATTCATTTGATTTCCAAGGAACTCATAGGTCTTTCTTTGTAAACATCATAAGTTTCATCAAACTCAATGGATCTTGGGTGTTGATGGGGTGAAAACTCTAATCCACCAAAATGGATGATTGATTTTGATGATAACTTGATCAAAGCTTTGATCCAATATAAGATTTACCTCCTTCATGTTTTGATGTTTACAAATTAATAACTTGAATTCCTTGTGTCATACCCTAATTTTTGACCTCCCTGAGATGACATATCTTCAGGATTTTCATCAAGTCAAAGCAAGTACCCTGAGCAGCCTGACATTCAATCGAGGGTGTTCAAAGACAAGAAAACTCAGGCAAAGGATCAATCAATAGAGGGATTAGTCTATAATACAATCATAAGACTCAAAAGCCTCATTATTACACCTATGATTGATTAAGACACCCAGTCATCTAAGCACAAGATTACTCAGATCAACAGACTAGGGTTTGGAGCCTATCAAGGACTAAAATCAGGGATCACCTTTGGGAAACCCTAAAAAGCCCAAAGAGACCATTCAAAGACATTAATCATCTTCAAATAACTCTTATGACAAGATCCACTGGACATTACACCTCAATTCCAAGTCTACACTCATCATTGTCCTCTGGTCGACAATTAGGGTTTTTGACCTAATTCACCAAGATAGTTGACTTTTAATCAGGGCATGAATCCAAAACTCAATACATGATTCAAGAGTCTCTACTACCTCAATATAATCCATTTACATCATTCATTTGAGGATAAGATCTTGTTTCTACACAAAAGTCCAAAAATTCACTTTGTCAGGCAAAAGTCAACTGTATGGGATCACCTTTGACTTTTAAAGTTTTTGGTCAAAAAATGACTTTCAAAGATCAATATCATCAATATATGGATATTAAAGTCATTTGACCAAAGAAATTCAAAGAAATTCATCAAGGAGCAAAAAGTCGGGAATTAGGGTTTTTGAAGGCATGGTGAGAACTCAAAATTTTACCTACACAACTCAAAAAACTTCCAACATGAAAGTTGTAGATCTTGCAAAATAAAACAACATCTTACAAAGGAACTTTTTTCAAAAGATCAATCATTTATGAAGTTTTGGAAATTTTGAAGTTTAGGTCATAAACACTTAGAAATTTTTCTAAGTGTTTTAACCTAGTTTTCATCCAACTTTGGGCTCATTTTTCACAAATTTCCCAAATGATTCTGAAGAAGACATAAACTAATGATTTAAAGTAGATGTTTAGGGCTTTCCAAATTGTGTTCAACCTTCTCCAAATTCAATTTGAGCTAAGAGTTATGCTTGTTCAAAGTTGGCCTCATGAAGTAAAATTATAGGTCATGGACACTTTTGGACTTTGCAAATTTTGTGCAAATAACCTCTCTTATGGATGCTACACGACCCATAACACATCTGAAACCATGCCATGCATTCATTTTCACCATGCCATAAGAATTGAAGAAGATTCTAAAAACAAGAACATGTGATTATGTAATGATTACATTTGTGAATTTATGGCAAATTGATGAATCACCCAAGGAATCTTCTCATCAACCAATTAGAGCTCACTTTGCATCTGAAATGTCCCCTAAGATCAGATAGAATCAATGGATGAGGGAAGCTAGCCCGAAAATGCATCATTGCATTTTGGAGATTCTTTGAATTTCTTCATGGCTAAGAAACCAAACTCACTACACTAAGAAAGCTCACCACAGCCAATTGATCTGCATCCATTTGCCTATAAATACAGAGGCATTCCTCATTCAAAAACACACCAAAGCAACCATATTCCTTGCTTTCTCTTTCTCTTCTCATGTTCATTGTTTTTCAAAGTTCTTTGGCAAGAAGAATCGATTTCTTCAAACCAGAGCTCATCTTTGAGAAGTGAACATTCTAACATCTCAAGGGAGGTCATTTGAGGTGATCCAAGCACCTGGATCACTTCTGTAAGTGGAGGAACACCATTGTTGCTCTCACTTTGGAGCATTTGCAGTTGGAGGTCCATGGAGTAATTCAGGAGGTTCCGAGCCAAGCCAATCATCCAGACACACTCCTCAGGTCATAGTGAAGCTAACCAGATGGCTGCAGCTCATCTGTAACTCAAGAATCAACACCCTCCATGTTCACTTGAAGCTGAAATCGAGGGAGGTCCATAGAACAATTCAGAAGGATTCAGGCTACAATAAGCATTCAGTTAGCATCATTGAGTCTCAGGGAAGCTATTGAGATCATTCATTCAATCCCAGGTGCTCTCCATCATCCTCACGACCTCCATTTTCAGAGGTAAGTTTCTGAACCTCACCTCTTTAATTTAAGCATTCTTTAAGAAATAGCTCGATTCTATCTTGTTCAGCATCATCAGAGGATTGAAAACCCTCTATCATCATTCATTTATCTTTCAGCATAGCCATTTAATTTGATTTTTAAGTTTTAGGGTTCTTCACGATTTCTGGTAAATTAGTTAGATATAGTTGATATAAATTTATGATAGTTACATATTTAGAATCGTGAGTGAATTTAGAGCAAGTTTGGTCTTTACATCTTTGCAAATGGTTGAGAAATGAGCAAGTTCATAAATTTGAAATTTGAGAGCTTGAGGTTGAAGACGAAGATGGTGGTGGCGCGCAATTTTCAAACTCAGGTCTAAGTTTATTTTATTTTGATTGATACCTGTTTCATTAACGACTAAAACGTGATAGCCCAGTGGTAAAGAGTGTTTGTGTGTTGCGCGTGCCCAAGGTCTGGGGTTCGAATCCCCCTCGCCCCAGACCTTTTGATTTTATTTCTTTTTTCACTTCTATGCATTTGAGTAATATATGAATTGCAATGGAACCATGCATATGACACCAAGCGCGCGTTGGCTCAGTGGTGTTGTTTTGGGCTGGTAATACAAAGGGCGTGGGTTCAAACCTCCCAAGGGCCAAAACTATTTTTTAACACCAATTTCTTTCATTTTTCTCACAAACTTCACACAATTAATTCACCTATCAAATTAATTCATTTTCACTTCATTTTTCACACACTTGTTATTTAATATACCTATTTTATGAATAACCAAAAAAATCATAAAAATATTATTTATTTCATATATTTTTATTAGGTTTAAAATAATATGTTTTAAGTGTTTTTTTTCTTAAATACTTTAAATATATATTCACTTTGTTTTAACCTAATCATTTTGTAAATAAGGTTTATGATAAAACCCTGTTTGTTTAGGTTTTAATTAGGCATAGATCTTCATCTTTACCTTAATTAAGTTGACTTTTGTCAATTTTCAAAACTGTTTTCAATCTCCGAATAAGTCAAATGATTAGGGTTTTCAAACAACAAAACCTTGCATCATTCTAAATCATTTTCCAACTGTTTTTATAACCAGTACTGTAAAGTACTGGGCCTCTAATAGAGTGTAAGTCCCAAAAACCTTCTCTTCTTAGCTTGTTTTCAAAACTGTATTTTCAAAATCTTCTTTCTGTTTTCAAAACATTCTTCTGGTATTTGAAGGGCATTATTCCCGGTGAAACTCTTCAGATACCTATGTGACCTTTGTCCATCTTCACTTCTTCTGTTTTCAAAAACCATTAACTGTTTATCATATATATATATATTCAACTGTTATCAACAAAACAACAAAAATTACTGTTGAGGCTCTGTACATACTTCTCCAAAGGCCTCCACTCCATCCAGGTTAGGCTTTACAAAGCTTTCAATTTACAGTCTTTATTTAAATTACTGTCAAATATAAATTGTGCACATATATTAGTTTAGAACTACGTTTGAGTATAAACCCTAGGACAGTTAAACTATATATATATTATAGGAATATGGCCTAGGATTGAGAATGTCTTCCCGGTGAAGGCTCTTTCCTAATTAGAGATCTGTAGTTCAAACCCCCAAGATGAATTATTCCCGGTGAAACATCTTGGCAAAAACCTTAGAATCCAAATAATAGGACACATCCACCCAAAGAGGAATTATTCCCGGTGAAACCTCTTACCCATTTGCTTAGAGCCAAAATAAGTTCAAAACTACATAGCTTTCTCTTGTGCTATAACAAGGACCCTCGATTAGCCTCCTATTGGGCTTTGTACAAGGACCCACAGGCTTCTTAAAAGCATTTCCAGCTTCCTCTTGAGCTTGTATACAAGGACCCATCATGTTTCTTATAAACATAGGAACAGGTCTTTAGTCACCTTTTAGCCTACCCTGGTGAGTTTCTTCCATTTTAAACCAGACTTTAAACAAGCTAAGTTTGTCTCAATTTTGCATTGAGTACACCTTTTGGAATGAGAGACATGGACAGTCTCTGTCACCCTTATCTCCATCAATCTTCCTTAGCAGAGTCTAGGATCTATGTTTATTTTCTCCTCAGCATGTGTCAGCCTTCATCTTGGGCTTTAAACAAGAAGTCTCCATTAGATAATCTTTCTGCCATCCATTTCAATCATAAATCCCCTGGAAAGGGTTAGCTTCCACACATTCTTTCATTTTCAATAAAATCCCTGGAAAGGGTTAGCCTCCAAAGTCAATTATTAAATGTCAAAAAATAAAGATTCATTTCTCTTAGGAGATAATTTCCCCCAAAAGAGTCAAAACCCCTGGAAAGGGTCAGCCTCCAAAAAACATGATAAAGTCAGTCTTTTAACAGACAAATTCACCAGCTGAGTCAAAATCCCTGGAAAGGGTTAGCTTCCATCAAAAAAACAGTCTTTTAATAAATAAAATCTCCTCAATAGAGCCAAAACCAACAAAAACAGTTAGCCTCAACCTTGGGCTTCATACAAGGCACCCAAACAATAAAACTCCCCTGTCAAGAGTCAGCCTCAACCTTGGGCATTGTACAAAGCAGATAATAGAGTCTCCCCAGTGAGTTCTTCATCATTCAGTAGCCACAACCTTGGGCTTTGTACAAGGCAGATAAACCATACTTTCATGTGTCAAAGATTCCTAACACCTAGGATCTTTTCCCCATAGAGTCATCCATACTCAGTTTATTTAAGAGTCTGCCACAACCTTGGGCTTTGTACAAGGCAGAAAATAATGTTTTCCCTAGCTAGAGTCAGCCACAACCTTGGGCTTTGTACAAGGCACATAAAATAGAGTCATTCATTCAATTATCCTCAGCAATCAGCCACAACCTTAGGCTTTGTACAAGGCACATAAATAGAGTCTCCCTAAGTAGAGTCAGCCTCAATTCTGGGCTTTGTACAGAACACAAAAATACCCTGTAATTAATCCCCAGTGGAGTCATCTCTCAGAGTCAATAATAATTAATAAATCAATCAAAAAGCCTCAAGCTTGGGCCTCATACAAGCCAGCTAAAGTCAAATCTTTTATACAGTAGATAGACATAGCTTATCTCTATAGAGAGATATTTTTACTACTCTACCACATTCAAACAAACAAACATTTCAATTTCATTCAAAGTCTCCCATTTAGGACTCTGAAAGACATGCTCTGGCACATCCCCAGACTTGTACACTTTCCCTAATTTGGATGAGCATCTTTCTTTCATTTTAGAGGCACGATGGCTGTCATACTTGATCAACCAAGTAGACTCCCCTCTTAATGAAACATCATTTTTTAGCTTTTCTGTCACTTTTAAATGTTTGTGGTAGAATAGTACAAATACCTCTCTCTAAAGATGATTTCATGTCTCTTTACTGTAAACAGAGATTTAATTCCAAGCTTCAACCTTGAGCTTCAAGCAAGGCACCAAAAACAAGTAATTTCCCTAGTTAGTTCCCCGAACTACATTAAGCTCTGACTTCCACTAGCGATATGTAGGCGTGAGGTTCACAAGGAATCTCAGCGAGCTAATAAAATACCAAAAATAGTCAGTTTGTATGTCTGTCTTTCTTTAAGTCAATTCAATTCCTTCTCCTAACACAAAGGAGAAACTTTCCCAATCATTAGCAATAAACACAATCACAATGACACATAGAAGGTTCCTGCAGAGTACTACAGATATGTAGGGTGTTTAAACACTTCCCTATGTATAACCGACCTCCCGGACTCCAGAATTTCTAGTCTAGGTGAAATCCCCACACTTAGCAAACTCCTAGGGTTTAGTTGAGATCTTTTTTCCCCTTTCCTACTCGTAGGACAAATAAGAAAGTTCGTGTGATATCGTAGGAAGAACTGAAATAAAATTCATCCCACCACGGGCGCATTCTCCTTCCAAATTTCGCGTGAAGGGTTTAGCGTGCCGTCCTCCCAAGTGAAACGGGGAGGTAAAAGAAAACGACACCACAGAAAAATGGCGACTCTGCTGGGGATATAAGTGTTAAAAACCTTGGTTTTTCATCCAAACCAATGGTTGACCTGTTGCTGGTCCAGCCCCAATGAGGAATTAGGGATGCCAAATTCCCCCTCAAACAAGAGAGGTCCTGCCTAACCTCTGTGTCATTTCATGTGTTTGTTGCATATATATTTGTTTATTTTGTTTATTCTGTATCGGGAAAGGGCTTGATTCCCCCTTGTGGTGAGAAATCCTATACCCGGATTTGAGTGCAACATAAGATAGGATGGAGGATGTCTTCCCGGTGAAGGCCCTCTAATCTTGGTTTCCAAGTCTACTCTTGGGATTTGCCTGGCTGGTTGTGATTAACTGCGCCACTGCATTCCGAGACTGATTTGTACCAGGAGGACCTAGAAACACATTAACCCCACTTAGAGCCTTTTTTTTTAGGACGTAGAGCGGTGATTACGGAAGTAATTGTCACGCAGATACTACACTCAGAGAAAACTCTCTTATAGATACCAATCAACGTATCTTTAAGGTTGAGCAAAAACTCTGAGACCCCTAGAACCCGTTCTACAGGTACAAAAATCCTTAACCTTAGTTTACCATTGGGGCGGGGATTGCGTTTGGACTTCATGACCACTATACCCTTCAACGCCATGTTTGTTTAAAACTCTTGTGTGTGCATTCATGCATTCATGCATCATTCATTAATAAACAACTAAAAAAAGAGTCTTTTTCAAGTCGTTTTTCAAGGAAACTAAATAACGAACGTTTTGAACTTCATAGAAAGAGAGAAACGGAGAAAGGACTTAAGGATCTATATTATGGATTACGGAAGAAAGAGAGCTAGGAAATACACCTTCAAGATTCCCCAGGTCGAGGAACTGGGAAAGCTCGGAAAACTGGTGGTCAACCCCCAGGCTTTCAAGGAGAAGTATGGAAAACTTCTGCCTTTGCTCAATACCAACATTGTGGATGGAATCCTTCCCACCTTGGTACAGTTTTACGATCCAACGTATCACTGCTTCACCTTTCCAGATTACCAGCTCATGCCTACGTTGGAGGAGTACTCTCGTCTGATTGGAATACCCGTGTACGCGCAAGATCCGTACTCCGGTTTGGAAAAGAATCCTGACGACATTATCATTGCTGCAACTACTCCTTTGAACGTAGTCGACATCAGAACTCATATGGTGAGTAGAGGAGGAATTCAAGGATTGCCCTCCAAATTCCTGTTTGATCAAGCTCGGTACTTCGTCAGCATCCAAGATATGAGCGCTTTTGAGGAAATCTTGGCTTTGCTTATCTACGGATTGTTTTTATTCCCTAACATTAACGATTTCGTCGACATCAACGCAATTAAGATATTCTTAATTGGAAATCCAGTTCCAACCTTGCTTGCGGATGCTTATCACTCTGTGCATTCAAGAAACCTGCAGCGAGGAGGATTAATCACATGCTGCGTACCGTTGTTATACGAATGGTTCGTTTCGCACCTTCCAAAGTCTAGCACTTTCTGGAACATGAGAGATGGCCTTTACTGGTCACAGAAAATCATGTTTCTCACTCATACAGACATTGATTGGTGTAGTCCTGACAACGACGAAACCAAGATCATCTTCAGTTGCGGAAGTTTTCCCAACGTACCCCTTATTGGAACTAAGGGAGGAATCAGTTACAATCCAGCTTTAGCCCGTCGTCAATACGGATATCCCATGAAAAACATTCCAAGTAATATTCAATTGGAGGGTCTGTTCTTCAAGAACATCGACGATCATGGCAACATGCTGAAGAAGGAAATTGTCCAAGCCTGGCGTCTTGTTCACAGCAAAGGGAGAAGATTGTTAGGAAAACATCTTTGCATCTCCCTGGATCCTTACCTTCAATGGGTACGCGTCAGAGCATTCAAGCTCAGGATGCCATATCAACATCAAGAACCTATTCCCCTAAGGGAACCAATTTACCTTTTCTCCACCGATGTTGAAAAACTGCAAGCGGCATTAAACAAGGTATGCCAAGAAAGGAATGCTTGGAGGAACAAGTATCGAATTGTCAACATGGAAAATGTTGAGATTCATAACATCCTAAGAAGGAAGGATGAGTTACTTGAAGTACTCGATCGACAAGCGACACAATCATCACTTTCTCATCATATCCCTCCTGCTTCCTGGATCATCGATCAGCTCACGTCAGAGAACGCTCAGCTCAAGAAACAGAAGAAGATGTTAGAACGTGAAGTCGGCTCTTCGTCAAAGTTTTAGAGTCCTTTCTCTCAATTTCTCTGTATTTCCATTTTTCAAAGTGTGTAAAAACGGCGTTTTCGCTTAATTAATAAAAGTTTGATGTTTCATAACGTAATTATGGTGTTTCCTTGAAAAATATTAACTTAATTGCATATCATACATCGCTTTAGTCGTACGCACTGACACGAGAATTGTCGCGGATCTAATAGTCACTTTCCTTTCTCCAGAAAGAGAGGAGGAGAAGGAGGTGAACCAAGACTTTCAAGCTGTCTCATCCATACAACACTCGTTCAAGTCGCAAGAAAAGAATGGAAGACTTTGAGCAAGAGAATGAAGAACTCAGAGAAGAGATTAATACTCTCAAAGGTACTGTTGAAAGACTCAATAGTATGGTAGAAGCCCTGGTAGTTGCGCAGAATCGACCAACGCCAGAAGAACCGCAAAGGACTGTGGTTTCCGAGATTGTTTCTACTCCTATTCTTCAGTATACCATGCCGCCTGATCGACCTTGGGGCATGCCGTATAACTTTACTCCAGAAGGGTACATACCTCCAGCTTCTGAAACTCCAAAAGTCACCATGGATATGCGTCCACCGGAGGGTTACAAACCTCTGGAAATTGAAGTTCCAAGAGCAACGGCAATGGGTTTCGCACAACAGAATGCTGAGATTCCAAGATCTGCTGTCATGGCTTCTCCACAGCCCATTATGCATACTTTTCCCCCGCAAGGCGGACAAGTATATCATCACGCCCCAAGTGAGGATGCTGGCGTGTATGAAAGATTGGACGAGTTCCAAGAACAGTTTCTGCAAATGCAGAAGGAACTCAAGACTCTCCGAGGACAAGATCTATTTGGAAAGAATGCTGCAGACCTCTGTCTGGTTCCAAATGTTAAGATTCCTCACAAATTCAAAGTACCAGATTTCGAGAAGTACAAAGGGAATTCATGCCCACAAAGTCATCTTGTGATGTACGCTCGAAGAATGTCAACTCAGACTGATAATCAACAATTGCTCATTCATTATTTTCAAGACAGCCTGACTGGTGCTGCACTCAAATGGTACATGAACTTGGACAGTTCAGAGATTCGTACTTTTCGAGACCTCAGAGAGGCATTCGTCAAACAGTATAAGTACAATCTGGATATGGCTCCCGACAGAGATCAACTTCGGGCCATGACTCAAAAGGATAGAGAAAGCTTCAAGGAATACGCTCAGAGATGGCGTGAAGTTGCTGCTCAAATTTGTCCACCACTTGAAGAGAAAGAAATGACAAAAATCTATCTCAAAACTTTGAGTCCATTTTACTACGGACGAATGGTTGCAGGTGCACCAAGTGATTTTACTGAGATGGTAAACATGGGTGTGCGTTTAGAAGAAGCAGTTCGGGAAGGACGCTTGAACAAAGAACCAGAATCTTCTGTTGGTCCAAGGAAGTATGGAAGTTCTTTCCAGAAGAAAAAGGATCAAGATGTCAGCAATGTCTTGCACAAAATCAAGAAGAAATTCCAACCTCAAGTTGCAACAATAACTCCGGTTGTTAACTCAGCGCCAGCTTATCAACCTCAGGTCTCGCAACAACAAATTCAACAAAGGTCGCAGCAACCTCAGCAGCAGGTTCGACCTCCAAATTACAACAATCGGGCTCCAAGGTATCCTGCCTTTGACCCCGTACCAATGCCGTATGCAGAATTGTTTCCAACATTACTGGCAAAAGGACTCATTCAGACAAGGAGTCCTCCAAATCCTGCAAATAGTTCCTCACCATGGTATAAGGCTGACCAATCTTGTCCCTATCATCAGGGGGCACCAGGTCACAATATTGAGAACTGTTTCTCTTTCAAGATTGACGTCCAACGATTAGTAAAGAGCGGAATGCTATCCTTCAAAGATACTAATCCAAACGTCCAAGCAAATCCTTTGCCGCATCATAAAGAAGCTTCAGTAAATCTGGTAGATCAACACCCCAATGTCATTCAAATCTACGACATTCGTCAGATAGGGGAAAATCTTGTCAAGATGCACGCTAAACAAGCTGGGTACGGTCATATACCACCTCACAACTACTTCACATGTGAAATTTGTCCAAAGAATAATCAAGGATGTGCCGTAGTTCAAGCTGCATTACAAGAACAAATGGACTTGGGATGGATTCAACATATCCGAGTCAGAACTGAACATGACATCAACATGGTTCAAGGATGTCCAGGAGAATACAAGATCTACAAAGTTGAAGACCTTGAAGGATCGGTAGTCAGGTTCCACAAAACTTTAAATGGACTTGCCTACTTTGGAACAGATTTCCACGCTTACAGTAGATGCGAAATCAGTCGAAGAAATTCACGAGGATGTTTGCGTGTTCGCAACGACATTCAAAAGCTGATGGATGACAATACCATTATTGTTCTTGCCAACAGAGAAGATGATGAAGTCTTTACCGTATCTTCCCAAATTAATCAAGTTGAACCTATGCAAGTCAAGTATGATAGCAGGAAGACAGCAGTTGCACCACTAGTCATCTACTTACCAGGTCCTGTACCGTATGAGTCCAACAAGGCTATACCATACAAGTACAACGCTACATTCATTGAAAATGGTAAGGAAATACCATTACCGTCTGTTGTCAACATTGCTGATGTTAGTCGAGTCACCAGAAGTGGACGAGTCTTCAACAGAACAACAGAAAATGTGGAGAAACCTTCGGAGGAAGTACCACATAGGCAAGACAATCATCCGACCAATGCTGTTCAAGCGAAAGAAAATGATGAGATCTTGAAGTTAATCCAGAGGAGTGAATACAACATTGTAGACCAATTACTACATACTCCGTCTAGGATTTCTGTTCTTTCCCTACTATTGAGTTCTGAAGCTCATAGGGAAGCTCTACAGAAAGTTTTGGAACAAGCTTTCGTAGAACCAAGTGTCACAATAAGCCAATTCAACAACATCGTTGCCAACATCTCCGCGGGAACTAGCCTAAGTTTCTGTGACGAAGATCTTCCTGAAGAAGGAGTGGACCACAATCTTCCACTTCACATCTCAGTTGGCTGCATGGGTGATGTACTCACAGGAGTCCTAATAGACAATGGATCCTCTCTCAATGTCATGCCTAAATCAACATTATCAAGATTATCTTTCGAAGATTACCCTCTAAGAAAAAGTCATGTCATCGTCAAAGCATTTGATGGATCAAGAAAGTCAGTTTTCGGAGAAGTAGATCTTCCCATAACTATTGGACCTCAGACGTTCAAAATCACTTTCCAGGTTATGGACATTCCAGCATAATACAGTTGTTTGCTAGGTCGCCCATGGATTCATGAGGCTGGGGCAATTACTTCAACACTTCATCAGAAACTGAAGTTCATAAGAAATGACAAATTGGTAACCGTATGTGGAGAACGAGCTCTAATCGTCAGCAACCTGTCATCATTCTCCGACATAGAACCAAAAAAAGTTGTTGGAACTAAATTCCAGGCACTTTCCTTAGACAAAGGAAAGGAGAAAGCAACGTCTATTTCTTCATACAAAGATGCAATCCAAGTTGTAAAGGATGGCACTACCAGTGGTTGGGGGCACATTAATATTCCTACCAACAACAAGAACAGAACAGGAATTGGATTCTTTCCGACATCATCAAGAGCTATCCCAGGGATTGAGGTAGTTCTTCCTATTCAAGAAACTTTCTGCAGTGGAGGTTTTCTTCAACCTGTTCAACAAACAGTCAATACCATCGGTACGGAAAACACCGATGAAGAGGAATGGTTATCCTATCTTAACAAAGCAGGATATATCTCCCTACCAGAGTCTGATCCACCTTGCTGTTATCCGACTAAAGGATCTGAAAGTAAGACTCAACCAAGCAGGGATGAAGTTACTGACAGCTTCACCACCAGAAGTCATGGTTCATCAGAAGAAGTTCCTCCTATCCCCGAAGAGACTTGGGATACATTAGGAGAACCAAGCGGAAAATTCGACTACATGGTGAAATACTCCGCTCCTGAAAGTTCAAGAATCTCTCTTGAAGACATTGTTCCAACTGGATGGAACATTGATTATGAGTACCTCTCTCAGCCAAAAGAGATGTATAACCCTTGCTATTCATCATCATCTACTGGTGAAATCATCATTGAGGATTATATCCCCAAGTCACCTTCCGAGGCTACGAATCTAGAGTTCACATATCTAGTCAATGCCATCTTGGGAGAAGAGCAAGACCAAAATACAGAAGAGGACGATCTCGAAAGTGTCTCCGACAACGAGTCTCTCCATTCAGAAGATTGGAAGTTTCCTCAAAAGAAAAACCGACATACTCCACTTGGAAATGGGTATGCTCACACCGCTCAGTCTGCTGAAGTAGAAGAAGATCGTCTGAGTGTTGCAAAGACAGTGGTTGGTAAATCAAGACCTACCACAGGCCAGCTTAAGCCTAAGGTTCCAGATTACTTAGTGCACAATGGGGTTCGCCACTACTGGACAGCTGTTGAAGTTTCAACTGTTGTTCGCACTCCTAAGTAGGAACTTTCACCGTTATTTTGTCCTCTCACCATAGCCCAGGGTGAAGAGATGTTTCATAGGGCTTTGAATTTTACTATTTCTTAGTTAAATGTCCCTCTTTGCTTCGCCCAAAGCAATAGAGTTTTGTTTTATAGGGTCTTTGTTTCAAGAAATGACTGTCCATAAATAAAAATGTCATTTTGTTCCTTCGTTTAGTTTTCCCTTTTCTTTTTTCGGAAATTGGTAATCCTAAAAAACACCCTTAAAAAAAACATCAAATATTCCATTAACTGCATACACCGAGTCTTCCCTCGTTGTCTAAATAAAACTTATCACACATATGCAGATTAATCATAAAATACCCCGTTGAAACGTGCGACCGTATGACTTCTCCAAGCTTTGAGTTTCCTGTATTCGAGGCAGAGGAAGAAGAAGACGAAGAAATATCAAAGGAAATTTCACGATTACTTCAACAAAAGGAAGAGGCC
Source organism: Vicia villosa (assembly GCF_029867415.1). Classification (NCBI taxonomy): domain Eukaryota; kingdom Viridiplantae; phylum Streptophyta; class Magnoliopsida; order Fabales; family Fabaceae; genus Vicia; species Vicia villosa. Next base: position 240,324 of record NW_026705913.1, read on the forward strand.
ATTCAGCCATACAATGAGCCTCTAGAGATCATTAACCTTGGTTCCAATGGAAACAGAAAGGAGGTTAAGATTGGAGCTTCACTCAGTTCAGAGATCAGAGAGAGTTTGATACAGCTGCTCAGAGAATTCTCAGATGTCTTCGCTTGGTCTTATCAAGATATGCCAGGGTTGGATACCAGTATAGTGGAGCATCACTTGCCATTAAAAGCAGAATGCCCTCCGGTCAAGCAAAAATTAAGAAGAACTCATCCGGAGATGGCCATGAAAATCAAAGAGGAAGTTCAAAAGCAGATCAACGCAGGTTTCCTCGTCATTTCAGAATACCCTCAGTGGTTAGCTAACATTGTTCCCGTTCCTAAGAAAGACGGAAAAGTCCGCATGTGCGTCGACTACAAAGATTTGAACAAAGCTAGCCCTAAGGATGATTTTCCTTTACCACATATTGATATGTTGGTAGACAGTACAGCAAAATCCAAAGTTTTCTCGTTCATGGACGGATTTTCAGGATATAACCAAATCAAGATGGCACCTGAAGACATGGAAAAAACAGCTTTCATCACCCCCTGGGGCACGTTCTGCTACCGTGTTATGCCTTTTGGACTAAAGAACGCAGGGGCAACTTATCAAAGGGCCATGACTACGCTTTTCCACGACATGATGCATAAGGAAGTGGAAGTCTATGTGGACGACATGATTGCCAAATCAGAAAATGAAGAAGATCACATACAGAATCTGACAAAGTTATTTCAACGCTTACGGAAGTTTCAGCTTCGCCTGAATCCCAACAAGTGCACCTTTGGTGTCTATTCAGGAAAACTCCTTGGTTTCATTGTCAGCAAACGAGGAATCGAAGTAGATCCAGACAAAGTCAAGGCAATTCAAGAAATGCCTTCACCCAGAACCGAGAAACAAGTTAGAGGATTTCTTGGACGTCTGAATTACATCTCGAGATTCATATATCTCATGACTGCAACTTGCGCTCCTATTTTCAAACTTCTACGGAAAAATCAAAGTTGCGTCTGGACAGACGATTGTCAGAAAGCGTTCGACAGCATTAAGGAATATCTGCTCGAACCACCCATCTTGTCTCCTCCAGTGGAAGGAAGACCTTTGATAATGTACTTAACCGTCTTAGAAGACTCCATGGGTTGTGTCCTTGGACAGCAAGACGAGACAAAGAGAAAAGAGCATGCCATCTACTACCTGAGCAAGAAATTCACTGACTGTGAATCCCGCTACTCCATGCTCGAGAAGACGTGTTGTGCTTTGGCCTGGGCTGCCAAGCGTCTCCGCCAGTACATGATTCGACATACTACTTGTTTGATCTCTCATATGGATCCAATCAAGTACATATTTGAGAAGCCTGCCTTAACCGGGAGAATTGCCCGTTGGCAGATGTTGTTATCAGAATATGACATTGAGTATCACGCACAGAAAGTCGTGAAAGGAAACATTCTAGCTGAGCACCTGTCTCACCACCCACTCAATGGTCATGAATCAACCAGTTTCGACTTTCCGGACGAGGACGTCATGTACCTCAAGATGAAAGATTACGACGAGCCACTACCAGACGAAGGACCTGAGATAGGATCCCAGTGGGGCTTAATCTTTGACGGAGCTGTCAATGCTTATGGACGAGGAATTGGGGCAATCATTGTTACACCTCAGGGTACCCATATTCCATTTACTGCCAGATTAACTTTCAAATGCACAAACAATGAGGCCGAATATGAAGCTTGCATCATGGGTCTCGAAGAAGCCATGGATCTAAGAATCAAACACTTGGATGTATATGGAGATTCTGCTTTGGTCATCAATCAAATAAAAGGAGAATGGGAAACACGCCAACCAGGGCTAATCCCTTACAAAGACTACGCGAGAAGATTATTACCATTCTTCGACAGGGTAGATTTTCATCACATTCCTCGTGAAGAAAATAACTTGGCTGATGCATTAGCCACACTCTCTTCCATGATTAGGATAAATCATTGGAATGACATTCCTCGGATCGATGTTATGCGCCTGGATAGGCCCGCTCATGTGTTCACAGTAGAAGCAATCATCGACGACAAACCGTGGTATCACGACATCAAGAACTTTCTTCAAAAGCAAGAGTACCCTCTTGGGGCATCAAAAAAAGATAGAAAGACTTTGAGAAAGTTAGCTTGTAGATTCTTCCTGAATGAAGATGTTCTGTACAAGAGAAACTTCGACATGGTTCTGCTCAGATGCGTTGACAGAAAAGAAGCAGAAGTACTCATGAGAGAAATACATGAAGGTTCCTTTGGTACTCACACCAATGGACACACCATGACAAGGAAAATACTGAGAGCAGGATATTATTGGCTGACGATGGAGTCAGATTGCTACCAGTACGCAAAGAGGTGTCACAAATGCCAGATCTATGCCGATAGAATTCATGTGCCACCATCTCTTCTCAACATACTCTCTTCCCCTTGGCCTTTCTCCATGTGGGGAATCGACATGATTGGAATGATCGAACCAAAAGCGTCCAACGGACATCACTTCATCTTGGTAGCCATAGACTATTTCACCAAATGGGTTGAAGCAGCTTCATATGCAAACGTTACAAGACAAGTTGTCGTCAGGTTTATCAAGAATCACATCATCTGTCGCTACGGCATTCCTAGCAAGATAATCACTGACAATGGGTCAAATTTGAATAACAAAATGATGAAGGAGCTTTGTGAAGAATTCAAGATTGAACATCACAACTCATCTCCTTACAGACCAAAGATGAATGGAGCTGTAGAAGCAGCTAACAAAAACATCAAGAAAATCATTCAGAAGATGGTCATTACTTACAAGGATTGGCATGAAATGCTCCCGTATGCTCTTCATGGTTACCGTACATCAGTACGTACTTCGACTGGAGCAACTCCTTTCTCCCTTGTATATGGCATGGAGGCAGTCCTACCAATAAAGGTTGAGATTCCATCAATGAGAGTTTTGATGGAGGCAAAATTAACAGAAGCCGAGTGGTGTCAAAGCAGATTCGATGAATTGAACTTAATCGAAGAAAAGCGCATGACAGCTTTATGCCACGGACAGCTATATCAACAAAGAATGAAGAAAGCTTTCGACAAAAAGGTTCGACCTCGCACAATCAAAGAAGGCGACCTTGTACTCAAAAAGATTCAATCTTTTCTCACAGATTCGAGAGGGAAATGGACTCCCAATTATGACGGCCCCTACGTGGTCAAGAGAGCTTTCTCAGGAGGAGCCTTAATACTCACGACTATGGATGGAGAAGAATTCACCCGTCCTGTGAACGTCGACGCAGTCACGAAATACTTCGCCTAAATAATTAAAAGAACAGCTCGCTAAGTTGAAAACTCGCAAAGAGCGACTTAGGCAAAAAAGAGCGTCTCGGTGAATCGAAAACCCGAAAGGGCGATTCAGGCAAAAATTAGAGACATAAAAAATATATATTAATCAATCCCGGTAGACTTAAAACCCGAAAGGGGTAGTTTACGCAAAAGTTAGGGATATATGGCAAGTAACTGTGTTCAGGACACACTTGATCATTCAAAATCCATAGCGGAGTATTCATCAGCAGTAGGTCATCTTCTACGAAGCACGAATACAGCGCAACTCGGAGTGGAAGGGAAAGATAACGGTCGTCACGTTTCATCGTAGCCCTTTTCCCGAAAATTACCAATTTCCAACTTTGTAAATACTCCATGGAATCAAGCATTTGGCTGATTACCATTCCATATGTTAGAACAAGATTTGTTCTGATCAATTATCTTAGTTTTGATGATAACAATAATATGAATTTTGCTTAAGATAATATGGTACTCTAATCCAATGCAATTTCCCTTTCAGGAAATATATAAAGAGTACGCATAATTCAGCGCTCAGAAGCTTTGTCTCAAAGGGTTCAGCATGCAACATCAGAACATGGTCTGGCAAGACATCAGAAGATGGTCGAAGCAGAATCAGAACATGGGTCTATGGAAGCATCAGAAGAACAAGAGATCAGAAGCACTGAAGCTCAGAAGATGGTATCACGCTCAGAAGCACTTCAAGGTCAGAAGATCAGAAGATGCTATGCACCAAGCTGTTTGACTCTGATGATATTCAAACGTTGTATTCACAAACATCAGATCAGAAGGAAGTACAAGTGGCAAGCTACGCTGACTGACAAAAGGAACGTTAAAAGCTATTAAAGGCTACGTCAGTAGACACAGCGTGAACAAGGCTCGAGGTAGTTGACAAAAGCGTATAACATTAAATGCGATGCTGTACGGAACACGCAAAGCATTAAATGCATTCAACGGTCATCTTCTCCAACGCCTATAAATATGAAGTTCTGATGAGAAGCAAGGTTAACGATTCTGCACCAAAACAACTTATATCAAACTTGCTGAAACGCTGTTCAAATCTAAACTCAGAATCTTCATCTTCATCAAAGCTCACTACATTGCTGTTGTAATATTTTAGTGAGATTAAGCTTAAACGATTAAGAGAAATATCACAGTTGTGATTATCGCTTTTAAGAAGCATTTGTAAACTCTTAGAATTACATTAAGTTGTAAGGAACTAGAGTGATCGGTTGATCAGAATACTCTAGGAATTCTTAGGAGTGAACTAAGCAGATTGTAACTAGAGTGATCGTGTTGATCAGTAGACTCTAGAAAAGTCTTAGAGGGTATCTAAGCAGTTGTTCCTGGAGTGATCAGTGTGTGATCAGAAGACTCTGGAAGACTTAGTTGCGGACTAAGTGGAAAACCATTGTAATCCGTGCGATTAGTGGATTAAATCCTCAGTTGAGGTAAATCATCTCTGCGGGGGTGGACTGGAGTAGTTTAGTTAACAACGAACCAGGATAAAAATATCTGTGCAATTTATTTTTATCTGTCAAGTTTTTAAAGCTACACTTATTCAAACCCCCCCTTTCTAAGTGTTTTTCTATCCTTCAATTGGTATCAGAGCACCGGTTCTAAGGTGCAAGCACTTAACCGTGTTTAGAAAAGATTCAGGAAGAGAAAAACGCTTCAGTAAAAGATGGTTGATGAAAGTGAAAAGACTACATCTACATCTGGCTCTGCTGAGCAATACAACGGTAACAATGGTTATACTAGACCGCCGGTATTTGATGGTGAAAACTTTGAATACTGGAAAGATAAACTGGAAAGTTACTTTCTGGGTCTAGATGGTGATCTATGGGATCTTCTGATGGATGGTTACAAACATCCTGTAAATGCCAGAGGCGTAAAGCTGTCAAGGCAAGAAATGAATGATGATCAGAAGAAGCTTTTCAGGAATCATCATAAATGCAGAACTGTTTTGCTGAATGCTATCTCTCATGCTGAGTATGAGAAGATATCTAAGAGGGAAACGGCCTATGACATATATGAGTCCTTGAAAATGACTCATGAAGGAAACGCTCAAGTCAAGGAGACCAAAGCTCTAGCTTTAATCCAGAAGTATGAAGCCTTCAAGATGGAGGATGATGAAGACATTGAAAAGATGTTTTCAAGATTTCAAACTCTTACTGCTGGATTGAGAGTTCTTGACAAGGGATACACCAAGGCTGATCACGTAAAGAAGATCATCAGAAGCTTGCCCAGAAGATGGGGTCCTATGGTGACTGCATTCAAGATTGCAAAGAATCTGAATGAAGTTTCTCTGGAAGAGCTCATAAGTGCCTTGAGAAGTCATGAAATAGAGCTGGACGCAAATGAGCCTCAAAAGAAAGGTAAGTCTATTGCATTAAAATCTAATATCAAGAAATGCACTAACGCTTTTCAGGCCAGAGAAGAAGATCCTGAAGAATCAGAATCTGAAGAAGAAGATGAACTGTCCTTAATCTCCAGAAGGCTAAATCAACTCTGGAAGACCAAGCAAAGGAAGTTCAGAGGCTTCAGAAGTTCAAAGAAATTTGAACGTGGAGAATCTTCTGATGACAGAAGATTTGACAAGAAGAAGGTCATGTGCTATGAATGCAATGAGCCTGGACACTACAAGAACGAATGTCCAAATCTTCAGAAGGAAAGTCCCAAGAAAAAGTTTCATAAGAAGAAAGGTCTTATGGCAACCTGGGATGAATCAGAAGATGATTCAGAAGATGAGCAGGCCAACTGTGCGCTGATGGCGACAGAAGATGACGGATCAGAATCTACATCAGAATCAGATTCTGAAGAGGTATTTTCTGAACTTACTAGAGATGAGTTAGTTTCCGGTCTAACTGAACTTCTGGAACTCAAGTCTCAGATAAGTCTCAAATACAAAAAGCTGAAAAAGCTATTTGAATTTGAAACAAAGAAGCTTGAGTTGGAGAATTCTGAATTAAAAGAAAAACTTTTAAAATTATCCAATAATGTTGGATCTCCTTCTGATTCAGAACAATCCACTCCTAGTCTAAACCATATTCTGAAAGAATATGATTTAAGTTTCAGGAAGTTCTTATCTAGAAGTATTGGCAGAAGTCAGCTAGCTTCTATGATATATGTTGTGTCTGGAAACAAAAGAGTAGGCATTGGTTTTGAGGGTGAAACCCCATACAAACTTGAACCTGTTGATGAAATGAAAATCACATACAAGCCATTGTATGATCAGTTCAAGTATGGCCACTCCCATGATATTAGGCACACTTCACATGCTCAAAGTTTTCACATAACACATACCAAAAAGCATGTGACACAACCTAGGAAATATCATGAAACTCACATTAAGAATTATCATGCTGTTCCTCCTATTGCTTACAATGTTAAACCCAAGTTCAATCAGAACTTGAGAAAATCTAACAAGAAAGGACCCAAGAAAATGTGGGTACCTAAGGATAAGATTATTCCTATTGCAGATATCCTTGACTGCAAAAAGGACAAAGCACAACATGTCATGGTACCTGGACTCTGGATGCTCGCGACACATGACAGGAAGAAGGTCTATGTTCCAAGACCTGGTGCTTAAGTCTGGAGGAGAAGTCAAGTTTGGAGGAGATCAGAAGGGCAAGATAATTGGCTCTGGAACTATAAAGTCTGGTAACTCTCCTTCCATTTCTAATGTACTTCTTGTGGAAGGATTAACACATAACCTCTTATCTATCAGTCAATTGAGTGACAATGGTTATGATATAATCTTTAATCAAGAGTCTTGCAAGGCTGTAAATCAGAAGGATGGCTCAATCCTATTTACAGGCAAGAGGAAGAACAACATTTATAAGACAGATCTGCAAGATCTTATGAGTCAGAAGGTGACTTGTCTTATGTCTGTTTCTGAAGAGCAGTGGGTCTGGCACAGAAGATTAGGTCATGCTAGTTTGAGAAAGATTTCTCAGATTAACAAACTGAATCTGGTCAGAGGACTCCCTAATCTGAAATTCAAATCAGATGCTCTTTGTGAAGCATGTCAGAAGGGCAAGTTCTCCAAACCTGCATTCAAGTCCAAGAATGTTGTTTCTACCTCAAGGCCATTAGAACTCTTGCACATTGATCTGTTTGGCCCAGTCAAAACAGCATCTGTCAGAGGGAAGAAATATGGATTAGTCATCGTAGATGATTATAGCCGCTGGACTTGGGTAAAATTCTTAAAACACAAGGATGAGACTCATTCAGTGTTCTTTGATTTCTGCATTCAGATTCAATCTGAAAAAGAGTGTAAAATCATAAAGGTCAGAAGTGATCATGGTGGTGAGTTTGAGAACAGATCCTTTGAAGAGTTCTTCAAAGAAAATGGTATTGCCCATGATTTCTCTTGTCCTAGAACTCCACAGCAAAATGGGGTTGTAGAACGAAAGAATAGGACTCTGCAAGAAATGGCCAGAACCATGATCAATGAAACCAATATGGCTAAGCATTTCTGGGCAGAAGCAATAAACACTGCTTGCTATATTCAGAATAGAATCTCTATCAGACCTATTCTAAATAAGACTCCCTATGAATTGTGGAAGAATAGAAAGCCCAACATTTCATATTTCCATCCTTTTGGATGTGTATGCTTTATTCTGAACACTAAAGATCATCTTGGTAAGTTTGATTCCAAAGCACAAAAATGTTTCCTTCTTGGATATTCTGAACGCTCTAAAGGCTACAGAGTATACAATACTGAAACATTGATTGTAGAAGAATCAATCAATATCAGGTTTGATGATAAGCTTGGTTCTGAAAAACCAAAGCAGTTTGATAATTTTGCAGATTGTGATATTGATATATCAGAAGTTGTTGAGCCAAGAAGCATCGCATCAGAAGCAGAGCTCCTCAGAAGCAAAGAACCTGAAGATCAAGTATCAGCTTCTCTGGAGGATCTAAGCATTTCTGAAGAACCATCTGTCAGAAGATCATCCAGACTCATCTCTGGTCACTCAGAAGATGTCATTCTTGGAAAGAAGGATGATCCAATCAGAACAAGAGCATTCCTTAAGAACAATGCAGACTGTCAATTAGGTCTTGTATCTTTGATCGAGCCAACTTCTGTTGATCATGCTCTAGAAGATCCAGACTGGATAATTGCTATGCAAGAAGAACTGAATCAGTTTACAAGGAATGATGTTTGGGATCTTGTTCCTAGACCAGATGGATTCAATATAATTGGTACAAAATGGGTCTTCAGAAACAAGCTCAGTGAGAAAGGTGAAGTGGTAAGAAACAAAGCCAGACTGGTGGCTCAGGGTTATAGTCAGCAAGAAGGGATTGATTATACAGAAACCTTTGCACCAGTGGCCAGGTTAGAATCTATTCGTCTATTAATTTCTTTTGCCACTCAACACAACATCACTCTTTATCCGATGGATGTCAAGAGTGCCTTCTTAAATGGTTATATAGATGAAGAAGTTTATGTCCATCAACCTCCTGGTTTTGAAGACTCTATGTCTCCTAATCATGTTTTTAAACTTAAGAAATCATTGTATGGATTGAAACAGGCTCCCAGAGCTTGGTATGAACGCTTAAGTTCTTTCCTTCTGGATAATGGTTTCACTAGAGGAAAAGTGGACACTACTCTCTTTTGTAAAACCTTTAAAAGGGATATTTTAATTTGTCAAATATATGTAGATGATATTATTTTTGGAACATCTAATGCTACACTTGGAAAGGAGTTTGCTAAGTCTATGCAGGCTGAGTTTGAAATGAGCATGATGGGAGAACTCAAGTATTTCCTCGGAATACAAATAAATCAAACATCAGAAGGAACGTATGTTCACCAAACCAAGTATGTGAATGAACTTCTGAAGAAGTTTAATCTTCTAGACTGCAAAGAAGCCAAAACTCCTATGCATCCAACATGCATCCTAGGTAAGGATGAGGTAAGTAAGAAGGTAGATCAGAAGTTATACAGAGGTATGATTGGATCTCTTCTATATCTGACTGCTTCTAGACCTGACATTCTGTTCAGTGTTTGTTTGTGTGCTAGATTCCAATCAGATCCTAGAGAATCTCATTTAACTGCTGTTAAGAGAATTCTAAGGTATCTGAAAGGTACTACTAATGTTGGCTTAGTTTACAGAAAATCTAAAGAATACAACTTAGTAGGATTCTGCGATGCTGACTATGCTGGAGACAGAATTGAAAGAAAAAGTACTTCAGGAAGTTGCCAATTTCTTGGAAGTCATTTGATCTCCTGGTACAGCAAGAAGCAAGCAACTATTGCTCTATCAACAACAGAAGCAGAATATGTCGCTGCTGCTGGCTGTAGTACACAGATGCTCTGGATGAAGAGTCAGTTAGAAGATTATCAGATATTTGAGAGTAACATTCCTATATTCTGTGATAATACTTCTGCTATATGTTTATCTAAGAATCCTATTCTTCATTCAAAAGCTAAACATATTGAGATTAAACATCATTTCATAAGGGACGATGTTCAGAAGGGTGTTATATCTTTAAACTTTGTTGATACAGACCATCAATGGGCTGATATCTTTACAAAACCCCTGGCTGAAGATAGGTTTAAGTTCATTCTGAAGAACATCAGTATGGATTTATGCCCAGAATGAGAAGATGAGAAGTTCTCATGTATGAGTATCTTCTGAAATGAAAATGGATTATTTTTTTATATATATCAGAAGTTCTGATTGAAATCTTTTAGAAATTATGATTCGGTTATTACTAACGTTTCATTGTCTAAGTTGATTCAGAACCTCTTTTAAAGCAAAACAGCTGTTACGTTTTTATCTCGGGATGGTAAACCTGTCGTTACTATTCATGGATAAGCGCGCGTGCAGTCGAAGGGACACCGACCATAGGTAACTGTGCTAGTCACCTCATTTGTCTTTATTATCTCTCCTCACGTCACGTAACATTAAATGCTTTTCATCATTCGTTTCATTTTATTTTCTTTTAAATACTCTTCAAACTCTTCTCTTTCCCTCTCATCTCTCTCTATCTCTTTGCATTCCTCATAAAGTTTTTCTCTCTCTTTCTTCCATATCAAACCCTACCTGTTCATTTTTCTGCAAACCCATCATGAACTCTTCATCAAGCCCAGGAAATAATGAAAATGATCAAAACAACAAAAGAAAAGCTGTTGAAACATCACCTTCCAAACCCAAAAAGATCAAAATCACCTATGATCCTCTCAAGGTGAATCCTTTCGAAGCAATGCTGTCTGGAAACTATTCTAGACGTGTGTTTCATCCTCCTGGTGAAAGCCCTCCATCATCTCCATCTTCTTCCTCATCTTTCGACCTTCAAGACTCAGCTTCCTCTTCATCTAACCTTTCCTCTCCCTTAATCTCTTCTGAAGAAATCTCTTCATCTTCACCCGCTGAGAATGTTGTCTCTGGTAAAGATGGTGGAAGATCTGCATCAGGACCAAGTCTCCCTGATCCCTCGCCTGAAAGCCCAAGAAGCAGTCAATGAGGCGTTTCACTCCTTCATGGCATGCTGGCACAGACGTTGTCTTAGCTAGGGTCCTAGGATTTGGTCTTAGTAGTTTTATTTTCCTTGTTGCATCTGCTTGTTCAACAACTTCTTGTAATATCTTTTGATTATCAATGAAAAATTTCCTTGCTTTTACATTCCAGTTTTTTTTATTTGTCGTTTTATGCATCTAATTCTTTTGAAATATTCTTTTTGATGTTATGACAAAAAGGGGGAGAAGATAAATGATAAATGATTTGATTAAATCTATCAGTTGCTGGGTAAAGCTCCCACACATTCACTAACAAGAACTGCAAGTTCTATATGGTTTAAGTGTTTTGCAGGTATACTGAAGAGAATCTTCAAAGCAAACACAAGAAGCAAAACCATGGAAACTGAAGCAAGCTGAGTGCTGTCAAGCTTCAGAAATCAGAAGCAAGAAAGAAGAATGAATCAGAAGCACTGATAATAGAATTTGATCTATATTTGTCTATTTGATTTGACAAAATTCTATTTGCTCTGATACATATAATGTTATGGCTCTGATACATTATTTGCTCTGATATATTATTTCAGCCTATATGGCTCTGATACATATAATGTGTTCAAACATACATCTTATGTTCTAACTTGTTCATGCTGACTTTTGTCGTTTAGTTTTTGTTCTGTAACATTTCAGGATGTAGAGATGCTCAGATGATGCTCTGGTACATTCAACAATGTTCTGATACAAATCTATCATGAAGTGATGTTGGCAGAAATTCAAAGCTCTGAAGCTATCCGAGGGAAGCAGAAATCAGAAGCTGCGAATGTTCTAAAGATCCAGAAAACTCAAGTTCTGAGGCTGTCCTGAATGGAAGCAGAAATCAGAAGCTGTGAATGTTCAGAAGATCAAAGAAATTCAAGTTCTGAAGCTGTCCTGAATGGAAGCAGAAATCAGAAGCTGTGAATGTTCAGAAGATCAAAGAAATTCAAGTTCTGAAGCTGTCCTAGATGGAAGCAGGAATCAGAAGCTGTGAGTGTTCTAAGGATCTAAAGAAATTCTAGTTCTGAAGCTGTCCAATGGAAGCAGAAGTCAGAAGCTATGAATTCTCTGAAGACAAAAGCTTATATGATCGTCTCTACCGAAATAATCAGGGAAGTCTTTTATTAAAGTTCTTCGAGTATTTATTTCAGGGGGAGATTATTTATCTCAGGGGGAGATTGTTAATCTCAGGGGGAGACATATTCATATGCTTATGCTATAGCTGTGTAATTTGTCCTTTGCCTTCTATTCTTTCTGATCACAAATTCATATCATTTATATATGTTTTTGTCATCATCAAAAAGGGGGAGATTGTTAGAACAAGATTTGTTCTGATCAATTATCTTAGTTTTGATGATAACAATAATATGAATTTTGCTTAAGATAATATGGTACTCTAATCCAATGCAATTTCCCTTTCAGGAAATATATAAAGAGTACGCATAATTCAGCGCTCAGAAGCTTTGTCTCAAAGGGTTCAGCATGCAACATCAGAACATGGTCTGGCAAGACATCAGAAGATGGTCGAAGCAGAATCAGAACATGGGTCTATGGAAGCATCAGAAGAACAAGAGATCAGAAGCACTGAAGCTCAGAAGATGGTATCACGCTCAGAAGCACTTCAAGGTCAGAAGATCAGAAGATGCTATGCACCAAGCTGTTTGACTCTGATGATATTCAAACGTTGCATTCACAAACATCAGATCAGAAAGAAGTACAAGTGGCAAGCTACGCTGACTGACAAAAGGAACGTTAAAAGCTATTAAAGGCTACGTCAGTAGACACAGCGTGAACAAGGCTCGAGGTAGTTGACAAAAGCGTATAACATTAAATGCGATGCTGTACGGAACACGCAAAGCATTAAATGCATTCAACGGTCATCTTCTCCAACGCCTATAAATATGAAGTTCTGATGAGAAGCAAGGTTAACGATTCTGCACCAAAACAACTTATATCAAACTTGCTGAAACGCTGTTCAAATCTAAACTCAGAATCTTCATCTTCATCAAAGCTCACTACATTGCTGTTGTAATATTTTAGTGAGATTAAGCTTAAACGATTAAGAGAAATATCACAGTTGTGATTATCGCTTTTAAGAAGCATTTGTAAACTCTTAGAATTACATTAAGTTGTAAGGAACTAGAGTGATCGGTTGATCAGAATACTCTAGGAAGTCTTAGGAGTGAACTAAGCAGATTGTAACTAGAGTGATCGTGTTGATCAGTAGACTCTAGAAAAGTCTTAGAGGGTATCTAAGCAGTTGTTCCTGGAGTGATCAGTGTGTGATCAGAAGACTCTGGAAGACTTAGTTGCGGACTAAGTGGAAAACCATTGTAATCCGTGCGATTAGTGGATTAAATCCTCAGTTGAGGTAAATCATCTCTGCGGGGGTGGACTGGAGTAGTTTAGTTAACAACGAACCAGGATAAAAATATCTGTGCAATTTATTTTTATCTGTCAAGTTTTTAAAGCTACACTTATTCAAACCCCCCCTTTCTAAGTGTTTTTCTATCCTTCACCATATATAATAATTTGTGCCTTGTGCTTTTCCTTTGCATTCTAGTCTTTTTCAGTTTCTTGAAATGCATTTTAATTTTAAACAGTCATTTTTCTTGAAACAAATGTTTTCATAAAATAAAAATGAATTTACTTGCAAAAATAAAGGTGAAATTTCTTTCTAAGGTTTACAATCAATAGGGAGAATGCAAACAGTTGCTCCGAGAACGGTTGAGACTCCGGGAATCAAGTTTTCCCCATGAGGTCGCTTTGCGAACATCTCCCGATGACGGATCTTTACTTCAATTCATATTACTTACTTCGGACAGCGGACAACTGATAACCAGATATTCCCAAGAGAGTTCGAACTACAAGAAGAGGACATCTTCTGATCAACAAGAATTCAAGTCGTATCATAGGATTTTACATCTGCGACAATTCTATTCACATTCACTTTACATTTTATCATTGTCATAATATTCATGCATACAGTACATCATAATTGCATAGCCGAATCAGGCTTTGATCCTGTGAATGCCTAAGTCATTGAGGCATGAACTCAAGTTTCCCCTGCAAGTTCCGGAGAAACTTTTTCCTTCGAAACAACAGTTCATACACAAGGATCTCACCAAGCAAGTCAACAGATGGTAGTCTCCCTCAGAGAGATAGTTTGTTCACTTTTGGAATTCCTCAGCCGAGAATCTCCTGCAGAGCGACATTCAACAGTCTTCTTCAGATAAGATAGTCTGCTTCGCATTTTGGAATTCCCTACAGGTTTGGTATTTCCCCAGCAAGGTCAAGAGGTGCCACTCTTCATCAAAGAAAATAATTCAGAATCTCCCAGCAGATCGACAAATGATTCCCCAGCGGAGTCAGTGAATGGTAGTCTTCATCCAGGAAGATAGTTCACGATCCCCAGCGGAGTCAGTGAATGATAGTCTTCGTCCAGAAGATAGTTCAGATTCCCCAACAAAGTCAGCAAATGGCAGTCTCTTTCAGCAGAAGACAGTTTGCTCACTTTCTATCACAACAAAGTCAGCAAATGGCAGTCTCTTTCAGCAGAAGACAGTTTGCTCACTTTCTATCATGACAAAGTCAGCAAATGGCAGTCTCTTTCAGCAGAAGACAGTTTGCTCACTTTCTTTCATGACAGGGTCGACAAATGGCAGTCTCTCCCAGTAGAAGACAGTTTGCTCCCCTAGCAATTGGCAAATGGCAGTCTTTTCCCAAGAAAAGACAGTTTGTCTGTTAAATACTCAAGAGATCGACAAATGGCAGTTTCTTCGAACAGTTTGTCTGTTTCTGGGATGTTTAACTCCCCACAGAGTCGATGAATGGCAGTTTTCCTCTTAGGAAAACAGTTCGTTGATTCCCCAGGCATCAGTTGACGAATGGCAGTTTTCACCCCGAAAACAGTTTGTCTGCCTTCAAACGAAGTCATTAGCCCCTCAAAAGATCATGAGGCCATATGACATTCTTTCAAAGACGTCAAGTCAAAAGGGAAGATGGTGAAGTTTCTTTACAACCGTCAAATGGCATCTTATCTCCAAGCGCTGATAAGAAGTTTGACGAGGAAACAAACCTTTGAAGTTTCTTTACAGCCGTCAAATGGCATCTTACCTCCAAGCGCTGGTAAGAAGTTTGACGAGGAAACAAACCTTTGAAGTTTCTCTACAGCCGTCAAATGGCATCTTACCTCCAAGCGCTGGTAAGAAGTTTGACGAGGAAACAAACCTTTGAAGTTTCTCTACAGCCGTCAAATGGCATCTTACCTCCAAGCGCTGGTAAGAAGTTTGACGAGGAAACAAACCTTTGAAGTTTCTCTACAGCCGTCAAATGGCATCTTACCTCCAAGCGCTGGTAAGAAGTTTGATGAGAAAACAAACCTTTGGAAATTTTCTCTTTATCTGAGATATTGTCCAAACGCAACTAAGACCAGTTTCGAGATATGGACATCCGGAACGAGAGGAGGTTGTTTACCTTTTTCTAAGTATCAACACTTAGTTAAAGAAGATGGATTGCGCATCCTACATTGCCATCCATTCACCAGAATCCACATCAAGTGTTTCTGCAGGAGTTTGTCTCCTCATCCCCCGCCAAGTGCGACAACGGGATCAAATCATGCAAAGATTTTATCATCTCAGGAGCGCCCAAAATTCGGGCATTGTTTGATATTTAAGTCTCTTTTACGCAGGAGAGATCGAGATCTCAATCTCTCTCCCTCCAGATAAAAGAAACTTAAATAGGGGCATCTGTCATACCCTAATTTTTGACCCCCCTGAGATGACATATCTTCAGGATTTTCATCAAGTCAAAGCAAGTACCCTGAGCAGCCTGACATTCAATCGAGGGTGTTCAAAGACAAGAAAACTCAGGCAAAGGATCAATCAATAGAGGGATTAGTCTCTAATACAATCATAAGACTCAAAAGCCTCATTATTACACCTATGATTGATTAAGACACCCAGTCATCTAAGCACAGGATTACTCAGATCAACAGACTAAGGTTTGGAGCCTATCAAGGACTAAAATCAGGGATCACCTTTGGGAAACCCTAAAAAGCCCAAAGAGACCATTCAAAGACATTAATCATCTTCAAATAACTCTTATGACAAGATCCACTGGACATTACACCTCAATTCCAAGTCTACACTCATCATTGTCCTCTGGTCGATAATTAGGGTTTTTGACCTAATTCACCAAGATAGTTGACTTTTAATCAGGGCATGAATCCAAAACTCAAGACATGATTCAAGAGTCTCTACTACCTCAATATAATCCATTTACATCATTCATTTGAGGATAAGATCTTGTTTCTACACAAAAGTCCAAAAATTCACTTTGTCAAGCAAAAGTCAACTGTATGGGATCACCTTTGACTTTTAAGGTTTTTGGTCAAAAAATGACTTTCAAAGATCAATATCATCAATATATGGATATTAAAGTCATTTGACCAAAGAAATTCAAAGAAATTCATCAAGGAGCAAAAAGTCGGGAATTAGGGTTTTTGAAGGCATGGTGAGAACTCAAAATTTTACCTACACAACTCAAAAAACTTCCAACATGAAAGTTGTAGATCTTGCAAAATAAAACAACATCTTACAAAGGAACTTTTTTCAAAATATCAATCATTTATGAAGTTTTGGAAATTTTGAAGTTTAGGTCATAAACACTTAGAAATTTTTCTAAGTGTTTTAACCTAGTTTTCATCCAACTTTGGGCTCATTTTTCACAAATTTCCCAAATGATTCTGAAGAAGACATAAACTAATGATTTAAAGTAGATGTTTAGGGCTTTCCAAATTGTGTTCAACCTTCTCCAAATTCAATTTGAGCTAAGAGTTATGCTTGTTCAAAGTTGGCCTCATGAAGTAAAATTATAGGTCATGGACACTTTTGGACTTTGCAAATTTTGTGCAAATAACCTCTCTTATGGATGCTACACGACCCATAACACATCTGAAACCATGCCATGCATTCATTTTCACCATGCCATAAGAATTGAAGAAGATTCTAAAAACAAGAACATGTGATTATGTAATGATTACATTTGTGAATTTATGGCAAATTGATGAATCACCCAAGTGTCATACCCCAAATTTGTCCTACCCCTAACTAATTTTTAACTGGATTTAGCTTCACATTTCATCTGCATACCTTCCATTAGGTCATCTAACATAACTCATGCATCATTAATCAATAAACATGGTAAGGGATCATGGTCATAGGTGGAGCTGATTTTTTACAGGGCTCGCAGTTCATACCCCGTACATGCTGAGGCTTTCAACTGGTCATGGATTGAGGTTCATTTCACTGTGCTTGTGTCAACTAGTGGATTTTCAAGGTGGTACCTATGATTATTATGTGGATCATCACAATGTTCGAGTTTCATCTGGTTTATTCTCCAATTCAAGGTCTAGCTCATCTGGTTACCTGGAATACAAGCCACCCATTTGTTGATTCGTTCATTTGAAGACAATATCAGGTCACTTTCAATTTTTGAAGACATGTGGCAAAATTTCAGCTTTTGACCAAAGTCCATAATGGATTGTGTTAGGCTTTTGTCTTAGGATGTTTATTCAAGTTGCAAGTTGAAAGAAATATATGAAGATTCATTTGAATATTTTGGAGGGAAATGTACTTTAGAATTCAAAGTCAAAGCTTGTCATATGTTATTTCAAAATCAATACCGGATCCATCTCAATACAAGGTCATTACATGGAAATGGAAGATTTACAAGAAAATGTACAAAATAGCAGCTGTTGGCTTCCTAAGGGATCTATTTCCCTTCATTTATTCTAATCTCATCTTCTTCCACTTCACATTCATGTTGCTCCATGCACTGCCAAAAAAAATGGCATAAACTTCATACCATATGCAAGCTGTTGCTGTCACCATGTCTTCAACCTGCAGAAGGGTCATCATCACATCAGTTCTGAATAGATCTACATGTTCATACATCCATAAATATACATCACAGAGTCATTCATATACAAACCACTCCCTACTGACCTAACCATTCTTAACCCTTTCAAACAGCATTAATTCCCAACTAATAACTAACTTTCGGCAAAATAAACGCTAAAACAGTTCCAAAACCAAATTCCCTAACCTATAACTTCCTAACAGTTTTGACCAGAGAATTCATCATCCAGAAAAGAAACAAATAAGTAGTAGTTCTGACAAACCTATTTCTTTCCAAAGCCTTTTCATCCCAATTCTTCTTCATGCTGCTTGTAAACACTAGAAACACATCAAAAATACTGTCAGTATCTCGGCCTAACAAACTAAATGCAAAGTCATGGTCACATACCATTCAACCTTCAAACAGCACCACTTACATCCTACAAAAGCCATACAATTTCACACCAATGCCATAACCTACATATCCCGAACAGGCAGTTTAAGTTCGCACCATTCAGCTCATCATTCCGAAATCACTCACCTGCTATCGTGTTCGCATTGTACAACCCTCCATAAACCATTCAATCAGCCCTGCAACATGACTCAGAAGGAACCATCTCAGTTCTGAACGTGCCTGCACACATATATCATACACGCGGTTAAAATCCAGCCCCACATACATCAAGAAAAAACCAAAACAAAGTATTCAGTTCAGCCACCATACATCCACCCAAACCTACAAGCTACAACAAAACAAAATCCTGCAACCCAAAAATAAACTAACCTTCAGCAGCCCTACATTTAACAGAAAAAAACAGCCTCACTAAACAACAACCAAAAAGCAGCGGCGTGATTAACAAAACCAGTCCCTGCATCATACTTCAAATCAAATTTCATACAGTCATATAAGCCACAACATAGCTTTCAACCTCAGTTCCATATACCAGCCCTTACAAAATCCATAAACATAACCAAACTAACAGTTTAACTGTTTCTACCTATCACTTAACAACCTTAAACTTCCCTAACCCTCAATCAGAGACTAAACTACCTCCTAACTGAAATTCTAACCTCTCCCTAACTTCTTTATAACTACCAAACAGCTCCTAACCACATAACAAACTCAACAAAAACTCATTGGGCCTTGCAGTCACAAAATTGCTGTCTACACACCCCTAGGCCCACGCCCTCTCTTTTTGGGCATGTTATCAAATAAAAACGCTGCTTGGGCCTGTTTCCTTTGGGCTCAGCGCCTCATTGCTTCCAGCACCATCATTCTGATTTCACACCTCCCTGTTTCACTTAATTGATAGTTTTCTTAGGTTTTCCTACTTAGTTTTTTTGCTACCTTTTTTAGGTAATAAAATGACATAAAAACCTCATTAAAAAAATACTAGTTTAGGCTTAGTTAGAATTTAGGTTAGTATATTTTAGGTTTGAATTAGAATTCCCTTAACACAATCAAACTCATAAAAATAGTAGTTTTTTTTTTTTAGTTTAATTTTGCACTAATACTTGAATCATCTTCTCTATATCTCTGTACCATTTCCATGTTATTCTTTGTATAATCGTTGTGTGATTTCGTTACTTGTTTTTGGCCTTATCTTAGGCCTACTTTGACACCATTTTAATTCCCATGTATAGACAACTTAGACTAGATTTTAGGAATAGTTCCCTTATCATTTTCTTTTTCTTTTCAACTTTTAAAATACTTAATAAAATACCGACAAGGATCATACCGTTACTATATTTCATAGTAGGAAAGAAATGATTGGGGCGTAGGCCCCGATGTATGTTCTTTTCTACTTAGCGGAGAAGAAATGATTGAGGTGTGAAGCCTCGATGTATTTCTTAACCGTTATTTAGAGAAACGATTGTGGCGTAGGCTTCGATGTGTGTTCTCTAAATATGCAAAACAAAACTCTTTTTGGTATGATCTAAGTCACAAATAAATCCCCATAAAAAAACACCAATCAAAAACACTTCAAAAAACACTAATAAATGGTCAGATTTAAAGCAAAAGTAAGGAAGTGATGCGAGACCTTGTAGTGGGTTCTCGTCATCATGGAATTACCCTAAAAGATACAAACCAATCTCTTTTCTTCTTTCTAAGGGCATTGTTATCTCCGTTCCATTGCATCCTAGGCTGTCCCCTTGTGCAAGAACGCGAGCGTTAACGCCGCCCAACTAAAAAACACAAAAACAAGCAGAAAATCCTTAGCCGAGCTACGGTAACTCTGATTCCTGAAAAGGATACGTAGGCAGCGGGGTAGGGCCCGTGCGAGTACAATTCTTTATTTTCCCTACATTTTGCATTCATTTCGCATTTAGACATAGACATAGATACACACCCTTTAGATAGAAACAAACATAGGTGGATACCATCGAGTACGATGGGCGCGAGGGGTGCTAATACCTTCCCCTTGCGTAACCGACTCCCGTACCTTGATTCTCTGGTCGCAAGACCCTGTTCCTTCCTTTGTTAGGTTTTCTGATATTCCTTTCCCTTATGGGATAAATATATTGGTGGCGACTCTGTTCATTTTTCGCGAGCGTGCGACAGCTGGCGACTCTGCTGGGGATGTTGCTAGACCTGTTGCTGGTCCATCCTTAGTGAGTCGATCCTAGCCTATCCGTTTGTTTGTTTATTTACTGGGTGTGCTGTGTTTTCTCTATACGTGCCTTTATTTATTTTGTGTATTTATTTTATGTTTCGCATGTCCTGTTTGTTTCTGCTTGCATATCATGCATATGGATTATATTTTGTGTTCCTTGGGGTCTTCTGTTCTGTTTTGCAGGTTGGGTGGGATGTTCTATGAGGTAAAAGGCCCAATACCCAGGCTATGAGTGCACTTTAGGTACCCTAGGATAGAGTGGATAGTCATGACGCCAACAGAATGTCAGGTTCTGTTGATTGCGATCATGAGACCCACGCCCAGTCGAGGTCCAAATGGGGTATCATTGTTGGCATGTAGATGCAACAACATTGGTGCCTCAGGAGGACTGATAACGCTGGTTGCCATTTTTGACCTACCCTGACCTAGACTACACCTGTGAGTGGGGAGGGATATACATGACAGGTACCGTTGGTGACTCAGGTTCTGTTGGTGACTATTGGTTCTCCTGGTATTCAAAAAGGTGTCGGACCTTTGATCCTGTGACATTTGACCTGTATCAGTTATTCAGAGGATTGTACAGTGGTTACTAAGATTACATCGACCGTTGATCCCATGCTTTTGCATTGCATAACATCATTGCTTTGTCCACTCCATTTATGAAAGATCCTAAAGTCTATTTCCAAAAAAAAAGAGAAAAGAAAAGAAAAGAAAAGATATGTAAAAGAAAAAGGAAATAGAAAAGCAAAAAAGAAAAGAAAAGATATTCTATACAAAAGAGAAGCTTTGATTCCAAAAAAGAAAGATGAAAGTGTGAGAAAAGACTTTAGGATCTCTCATAAATGAAACATGCATTCATACTATCATGCATTTCATGTTTCTTTCAAAGACTTATGGGACCATTTCTAAACAGATTCCAAGATCAACAACATATTTGACTTCTCACCGCCACAACTCCAAGATCAACTATGGAACAACTCCGTGAGGAAATGGATGAGATGAAGGAACAAATGGGTCATCTTATGTTGGAGATGCGAGACTTGGTCCGTAATCAGGATGCACTAAAGGAGGAAAATAGTCAGTTGAAGACTCAATTGAGCTTGGTCATGGAAGTTCTGAAGACGGTATTAAGGAAGGAAGGTGATGTTGTTCCTGTTGCTGCAACAGAAGTTGTTGATTCCTTCTCTCCAATAGGATCTCTTTTCACTCATGGGATGCCTCAGGGAGCTCTCCCTCAATTTCAAGTGCCACTGCCTCCACGTCAAAATGTTCATGCCCCTAGAATGAATCAAGGAGACCAAATGTGTGGGAAAAAGCCCAAGAAACCTCAGAGAATTCTCAATCCTATCCCGATGCCTTACGCTCAGTTACTTCCCCGTTTGCTGGAGCTTCAGTTGGTTGAGCTACGAGAATTGGCTACGCCTGAAAAGCTTCCCCCCACCTTTGATGCCAATGCTCGATGTGAGTTCCATTCTGGGGCACCTGGTCATGATATTGAGAATTGTAGGGCGCTGAAGCAGCAAATTCAAGATCTCATTGATTCAAAAGTGATTTTGTTCACCCCCGAGGGTATGTTTGTTCAAGGAAATGGGGTTCCAACTGCGGTAGAAGAAAAGGTTGATTCATACTTCTATGTCAGATCTACTTCAAATCAGAAGCATAATGCACCATCTTGGGTTTCAGGTTTCCCTCTTCATCAGTATCCATTTGTTTCACAGCCAAATCAAAAGAGGAAGACACCCGAACAGAATCATCAACAAGGTCATCTGAATGAATACCCACCTAGAAGTAATTTGGGGCGAAGAAATGCTCCTCTGGACCAGATTCCCATGACATACACTAAACTTCTGCCATATCTAGTGCAAAGCTCATTGGTGGCCCCCAAATCTCTGAAACCTCCACCACGCCCGTTTCCACCTGGGCATGACCCTAATGTGCAATGTGGGTACCACGCTGGATCAGCAGGGCACTCAACCGAGGACTGCAACGCTTTCAAAGCCAAGGTGCAACAATTGATCGACGAGAGACATATAACCCTTCAAGGAGGAAACATGTGGGTGAACGGAATGCCCGTGCCCAAGTGAATGCCCGTATTCCAGAAAGTATCACAAAAAAAAAAAGAAGAATAAGCCCAAATGGAGTCAAGGCTCCTCGACATTGGCAATCATCATTTCATTTCCGTATTCTAACTTCAATATTCCCTATTTTGTTGAAGACTACTTCCTTGTCTGAGTTGGTTGGTATGATAATAATAAAAGCACCACAAATTCTCGAGCAACTTCGTCATAATCTTTTCCAAAAAAAAAGGAAATCAAGAATGTTTTGTAGAAGCATCTCTCATTCTCAAGGTTCTTATGCTCAGTTGTATCCGTGGAGGGTGGTGTTTCAGTTGGTGTTTTCGTCTTTCCTTACAACAAATAGCTTCTCTGAGTTTGATGACCATACAAGGTTCTTCCATTTATGATGATGATTACTATTCTAGCAACAATGCTTGGGGCTCCCGCACGAGGGATAAGCAAGACGCACTCTTATCTTGAGCATTGCATCACTCGCATTGCTCGAATCCCTAAAGCATTACAAATTCTTGGGTGACTTCGTCAGAATCTTCTTCCGTGTGATAATCAAGAGTGTTCTTCACAATGCTTCTCATTCTCAAGGTTCTACTTCATATATCAGTTGCCTTTTCTCATGATCTCCTTCTCAGTGGCCTTGCTAGTTAACAGAAACA
Source organism: Vicia villosa (assembly GCF_029867415.1). NCBI lineage: Eukaryota > Viridiplantae > Streptophyta > Magnoliopsida > Fabales > Fabaceae > Vicia > Vicia villosa. The sequence continues at coordinate 263,414 of NW_026705913.1, forward strand.
AGAAGAATATGAGAAACAAATGGACGTGATTTTATTGCCTTGTACTCAGTCGTTTCCTTGTTTGTTGGAATCACAATTGGTTAAGATTCTAGTATTGGGTCTTCTTCACCACAAGTATCTCTTGAGTTGATGATCATACAAGATTCTTCCCATTTATGATGGCGATTACTACTCTAGCAAACTATGCTTGGGGCTCCCGCATGAGGGATAAGCAAGACGTACTCTTATCTTGAGCATTGCATCATTCGCATTGCTCGAATCCCTAAAGCAAGGCAAAAGTTTACAACTCTTGGGTGACTTTGTCGGAGTTCTCTTTTGAAGTAATCTGAAGTGTTTGGAAGGAACTGCAGAAAGTATTCAAGCTCAACAAGTCCAGACGGAGTCAAGTCTCCTCAACAACGACACCCATTTAGTTTCTTACTGCATTCTCATTGTAATTTTTCATTTGTGTGTTTAAGCATCAATAGCATGTAAAAACTTGTTAATTTCTGAATGAAAATCATAATACATTGTTTATGTTTGTCTTGAAGTAATCCATTCGTTATCACTCATAAAATGTTTTTGGCATTACGATACCAACTTTACTAATTGTTTGCTTAGGCAAAAAAGCTGAGGGAGAATGATGAAAGATAAAAACGCAAAAATCTCAAATCATGTGCTTTTGAATAAAAAACCCTACTGAGGATGTACAGGCATTGTTTCAAATCCCCAAACACCGGAGATATAAGGGAGATAGACCCTCGTCAACCCCTTTGAGCCTTGAAGTAGAAGTTTCTTTTCTAATCATTAAAAAACCCTTATTTTAACCTGGGGGCAGGGTAGTGTTCATTTAACTTGATTGAGTGTTCAAAACTCACCAAAAGGGTATGAATCTAAGGATACAACAATGGTTATCCTTCAAAAGGTTGAGGAATTTCAAAACCGCAATGATTATCCTTATTCCATCAAGAGGTCAAAAGATGACGATACCACAATGGTAATCCTTCATCAAATCAAAGGAGTGAGGCGGTCGCAATCACCTCCAACGAATCAAAGACTAAGCGAGGTCACACGACTTGTTCAAAAAAAATAATAGCAAAAAAGAAATGGCAAAAAAATATAAGAAGAAAAGGATGAAAAGAAAATGGCAAAAGAAGCATAGAAAAAATGACAATGAAATTGCCAAGCAAGAACAAAGTCGTGTGACAACGAATCAGAAGAATAAAAGGTGAGCGACCGCCATGTCCAAAGAACCTCGTTGATTCCTCAACCATTTCAAAATTCGTTGTGAGGGATGAACGCTCGTGTCGAGTTAACTGAACATAGGATTGGAGAACATCACGAAGGGGGTGGGTACAAATAATTTTGAGCCTAAAAATCCTTTGTTTTCTAAAAACCGTGAGCCCGGCCAAATTACGACCCTTAAAAGTCCTAATTGAAGTAGGGTTTATTTCGAAGATGCACTCCGATGAGATAGCGTTTAACTGACTCCCAATGAAGCGAGACTCATATCCATGTTGGTATCGTATGTTTGCTTTATCTTCCACATGCAAAAATCGAGGTTGTGTCAACTAGTGATCCATTCACAAGAGGTCGCAACCTCATTTCAATAAAAAAGTTTCTTTAAACTTCAAGACTAACATACACTTTGCATTAGAATTATCATTCCTAGAATTAACATTCTTTTGCATACAAACATCTGCTTAAACATCAAAGAAATTTCAGGATGAGAATCAGTGAGCAACTTGATCATGTCAAAGTACAAGAGACTTGAGAACTCCGAGGAACAAAGGCTAATCATTTCAAATGTTGACCATCAAGGGGCAGATTCTCTAAAAACTCCGTTGGGCATGCACAGTTAATGCTTTCTTTGATTACCTTGAGGGGAAGAGTTTGAAGACTCCGTTGAGCGTGGTAAAGTTGTTTCCATGTTTGTTTAACTTCAAAACAATGAAGGCTTGAGGATTCTAGTCCGATGTACCTAATCAGGGGCAATTAAGTCGAGGTTTGACCTCTCAAATTCAGCATATCTGGGGCAATCATGTCGACAAATCTCTTCGAGCCTTGATCAATTTGGGGCAATCAAGTCGAGGAATTTCTCTTGAGTTCAACCAATCTGGGGCAGTTACGTCGAGATTCGACAAATCTCTCCAAGGATTCTATAGTGCAAATTCCTTCATGGGTCGTGAAGCTTGGGGCACAATCTCTTGGGTTATTTTGTTCTCTCCCCAATCATAGGAGTTTATTTCTCCTGGAAACTAGGTCTCTCCCAAGCGTAGGAGTTTATTTCTCCTGAGAGTTTGATCTATTCCCCAGTCATAGGAGTTTATTTCTCCTGGAAACTTGGCCTCTCCCCAAACACGGAGTTAATTTCTCCCGAGAGTTTGTTCCATTCCTCAAGCACAGGAGTTTATTTCTCCTAGGAGTTGTCCTACTTCCCTAATCGAGGCTCCTTATCTGGATTTCTCATTCCCAACATGGTGAATCGAGGGAATCTCCTCAAGCTGAAAATCCTTCAGGCAGTGGCACATGGTGAGAAGTCAGAAATCATTCTTCAAGTCAAAGAAAAGTGCATCTTTCAAATCAAAGTCCAATATCTATTGGCATCTGCACATGGTCCTTATCACTAAGGGGATTCTCCCCGGTGTTTACTTCATTAATGCCTTTATTTGGCACTTTGCATATAGCATTCACTGCATATAACATTGCATCCTCAAAAGCGTAGCATATCCATCAAAATGGAGCATTACGCCATAGAAAAATTCAAACATGCATACAAAGCATAAGCCAGATAATACAAATCCGCACCCAGTCAAGACAATAATACATCCCCACACAAAAGGTTGTCCTTACAAATTCCGATTGATATCTGCTACTACATTTCAAATCTCTTCCAACCACGGTGCCGATGCGAGGTATCTTCAATCTCTGATGAGTGTCTGACACAATGTCTCCTTTTGTCCCTCGATGTCGAGTCGATGTTGAGTCATAGGTCGCACGAGATATTTTCCTTCCAGTTTTGAAGTTCGTACGAGATCTTCTCCCGATGTTGAGTCATAGATCGTAAGAGATCTTATTCTTTCAGTCCTGAAGATCATGCTTAGGTCTTCTCCTGGTGTCGAGTCGATGTTGAGTCATAGATCGTAATAGATCTTATTCTTTCAGTCCTGAAGATCGTGCTTAGGTCTTCCCTTGATGTTGAGTCGATGTTGAGTCATAGATCGTATATTCTTTCAGTCCTGAAGATCGTACGAGATCCTTTCCTGATGTCGAGTCGATGTTGAGTCATAGATCGTAAGAGATCTTATTCTTTCAGTCCTGAAGATCATGCTTAGGTCTTCTCCTGGTGTCGAGTCGATGTTGAGTCATAGATCGTAAGAGATCTTATTCTTTCAGTCCTGAAAATCGTACGAGATCCTTTCCTGATGTCGAGTCGATGTTGAGTCATAGATCGTAAAAGATCATATTCTTTCAGTCCTGAAGATCGTACGAGATCCTTTCCTGATGTCGAGTCGATGTTGAGTCATAGATCGTAAAAGATCTTATTCTTTTAGTCCTGAAGATCATGCTTAGGTCTTCTCCTGATGTTGAGTCGATGTTGAGTCATAGATCGTAAGAGATCTTATTCTTTCAGTCCTGAAGATCATGCTTGGGTCTTCTCTTGATGTTGAGTCGATGTTGAGTCATAGATCGTAAGAGATCTTATTCTTTCGGTCCTGAAGATCATGCTTAGGTCTTCTCCTGATGTTGAGTCGATGTTGAGTCATAGATCGTACGAGATCTTTTTCCTTTCGGTCATTGTTTCATACAACCATCCTCTTTGAAAACCCCGTGTCGACACCGCTACCACGTTATGAGCTATCTCCATTCAAACCCATTACTCACTGTAAATATCCTTCCATCATAAAAACAAAAATTCTCTTTCCCCAGCAGATATCAAAACAAAAATAAGAATAACACTCATACCATCTTTTCAGGACAAATTTCAGGTCTTGATATTTAATCTTCTTCTACCTCGAATGTTCGAAAGGCTAGCGCCAATCTCACTTTCAGGTTTAAGATGATTAAATAGGGGCAGCTGTCATACCCCAAATTTGTCCTACCCCTAACTAATTTTTAACTGGATTTAGCTTCACATTTCATCTGCATACCTTCCATTAGGTCATCTAACATAACTCATGCATCATTAATCAATAAACATGGTAAGGGATCATGGTCATAGGTGGAGCTGATTTTTTACAGGGCTCGCAGTTCATACCCCGTACATGCTGAGGCTTTCAACTGGTCATGGATTGAGGTTCATTTCACTGTGCTTGTGTCAACTAGTGGATTTTCAAGGTGGTACCTATGATTATTATGTGGATCATCACAATGTTCGAGTTTCATCTGGTTTATTCTCCAATTCAAGGTCTAGCTCATCTGGTTACCTGGAATACAAGCCACCCATTTGTTGATTCGTTCATTTGAAGACAATATCAGGTCACTTTCAATTTTTGAAGACATGTGGCAAAATTTCAGCTTTTGACCAAAGTCCATAATGGATTGTGTTAGGCTTTTGTCTTAGGATGTTTATTCAAGTTGCAAGTTGAAAGAAATATATGAAGATTCATTTGAATATTTTGGAGGGAAATGTACTTTAGAATTCAAAGTCAAAGCTTGTCATATGTTATTTCAAAATCAATACCGGATCCATCTCAATACAAGGTCATTACATGGAAATGGAAGATTTACAAGAAAATGTACAAAATAGCAGCTGTTGGCTTCCTAAGGGATCTATTTCCCTTCATTTATTCTAATCTCATCTTCTTCCACTTCACATTCATGTTGCTCCATGCACTGCCAAAAAAAATGGCATAAACTTCATACCATATGCAAGCTGTTGCTGTCACCATGTCTTCAACCTGCAGAAGGGTCATCATCACATCAGTTCTGAATAGATCTACATGTTCATACATCCATAAATATACATCACAGAGTCATTCATATACAAACCACTCCCTACTGACCTAACCATTCTTAACCCTTTCAAACAGCATTAATTCCCAACTAATAACTAACTTTCGGCAAAATAAACGCTAAAACAGTTCCAAAACCAAATTCCCTAACCTATAACTTCCTAACAGTTTTGACCAGAGAATTCATCATCCAGAAAAGAAACAAATAAGTAGTAGTTCTGACAAACCTATTTCTTTCCAAAGCCTTTTCATCCCAATTCTTCTTCATGCTGCTTGTAAACACTAGAAACACATCAAAAATACTGTCAGTATCTCGGCCTAACAAACTAAATGCAAAGTCATGGTCACATACCATTCAACCTTCAAACAGCACCACTTACATCCTACAAAAGCCATACAATTTCACACCAATGCCATAACCTACATATCCCGAACAGGCAGTTTAAGTTCGCACCATTCAGCTCATCATTCCGAAATCACTCACCTGCTATCGTGTTCGCATTGTACAACCCTCCATAAACCATTCAATCAGCCCTGCAACATGACTCAGAAGGAACCATCTCAGTTCTGAACGTGCCTGCACACATATATCATACACGCGGTTAAAATCCAGCCCCACATACATCAAGAAAAAACCAAAACAAAGTATTCAGTTCAGCCACCATACATCCACCCAAACCTACAAGCTACAACAAAACAAAATCCTGCAACCCAAAAATAAACTAACCTTCAGCAGCCCTACATTTAACAGAAAAAAACAGCCTCACTAAACAACAACCAAAAAGCAGCGGCGTGATTAACAAAACCAGTCCCTGCATCATACTTCAAATCAAATTTCATACAGTCATATAAGCCACAACATAGCTTTCAACCTCAGTTCCATATACCAGCCCTTACAAAATCCATAAACATAACCAAACTAACAGTTTAACTGTTTCTACCTATCACTTAACAACCTTAAACTTCCCTAACCCTCAATCAGAGACTAAACTACCTCCTAACTGAAATTCTAACCTCTCCCTAACTTCTTTATAACTACCAAACAGCTCCTAACCACATAACAAACTCAACAAAAACTCATTGGGCCTTGCAGTCACAAAATTGCTGTCTACACACCCCTAGGCCCACGCCCTCTCTTTTTGGGCATGTTATCAAATAAAAACGCTGCTTGGGCCTGTTTCCTTTGGGCTCAGTGCCTCATTGCTTCCAGCACCATCATTCTGATTTCACACCTCCCTGTTTCACTTAATTGATAGTTTTCTTAGGTTTTCCTACTTAGTTTTTTTGCTACTTTTTTTAGGTAATAAAATGACATAAAAACCTCATAAAAAAATACTAGTTTAGGCTTAGTTAGAATTTAGGTTAGTATATTTTAGGTTTGAATTAGAATTCCCTTAACACAATCAAACTCATAAAAATAGTAGTTTTTTTTTTTTAGTTTAATTTTGCACTAATACTTGAATCATCTTCTCTATATCTCTGTACCATTTCCATGTTATTCTTTGTATAATCGTTGTGTGATTTCGTTACTTGTTTTTGGCCTTATCTTAGGCCTACTTTGACACCATTTTAATTCCCATGTATAGACAACTTAGACTAGATTTTAGGAATAGTTCCCTTATCATTTTCTTTTTCTTTTCAACTTTTAAAATACTTAATAAAATACCGACAAGGATCATACCGTTACTATATTTCATAGTAGGAAAGAAATGATTGGGGCGTAGGCCCCGATGTATGTTCTTTTCTACTTAGCGGAGAAGAAATGATTGAGGTGTGAAGCCTCGATGTATTTCTTAACCGTTATTTAGAGAAACGATTGTGGCGTAGGCTTCGATGTGTGTTCTCTAAATATGCAAAACAAAACTCTTTTTGGTATGATCTAAGTCACAAATAAATCCCCATAAAAAAACACCAATCAAAAACACTTCAAAAAACACTAATAAATGGTCAGATTTAAAGCAAAAGTAAGGAAGTGATGCGAGACCTTGTAGTGGGTTCTCGTCATCATGGAATTACCCTAAAAGATACAAACCAATCTCTTTTCTTCTTTCTAAGGGCATTGTTATCTCCGTTCCATTGCATCCTAGGCTGTCCCCTTGTGCAAGAACGCGAGCGTTAACGCCGCCCAACTAAAAAACACAAAAACAAGCAGAAAATCCTTAGCCGAGCTACGGTAACTCTGATTCCTGAAAAGGATACGTAGGCAGCGGGGTAGGGCCCGTGCGAGTACAATTCTTTATTTTCCCTACATTTTGCATTCATTTCGCATTTAGACATAGACATAGATACACACCCTTTAGATAGAAACAAACATAGGTGGATACCATCGAGTACGATGGGCGCGAGGGGTGCTAATACCTTCCCCTTGCGTAACCGACTCCCGTACCTTGATTCTCTGGTCGCAAGACCCTGTTCCTTCCTTTGTTAGGTTTTCTGATATTCCTTTCCCTTATGGGATAAATATATTGGTGGCGACTCTGTTCATTTTTCGCGAGCGTGCGACACCAAGGAATCTTCTCATCAACCAATTAGAGCTCACTTTGCATCTGAAATGTCCCCTAAGATCAGATAGAATCAATGGATGGGGGAAGCTAGCCCGAAAATGCATCATTGCATTTTGGAGATTCTTTGAATTTCTTCATGGCTAAGAAACCAAACTCACTACACTAAGCAAGCTCACCACAGCCAATTGATCTGCATCCATTTGCCTATAAATACAGAGGCATTCCTCATTCAAAAACACACCAAAGCAACCATATTCCTTGCTTTCTCTTTCTCTTCTCATGTTCATTGTTTTTCAAAGTTCTTTGGCAAGAAGAATCGATTTCTTCAAACCAGAGCTCATCTTTGAGAAGTGAACATTCTAACATCTCAAGGGAGGTCATTTGAGGTGATCCAAGCACCTGGATCACTTCTGTAAGTGGAGGAACACCATTGTTGCTCTCACTTTGGAGCATTTGCAGTTGGAGGTCCATGGAGTAATTCAGGAGGTTCCGAGCCAAGCCAATCATCCAGACACACTCCTCAGGTCATAGTGAAGCTAACCAGATGGCTGCAGCTCATCTGTAACTCAAGAATCAACACCCTCCATGTTCACTTGAAGCTGAAATCGAGGGAGGTCCATAGAACAATTCAGAAGGATTCAGGCTACAATAAGCATTCAGTTAGCATCATTGAGTCTCAGGGAAGCTATTGAGATCATTCATTCAAGCCCAGGTGCTCTCCATCATCCTCACGACCTCCATTTTCAGAGGTAAGTTTCTGAACCTCACCTCTTTAATTTAAGCATTCTTTAAGAAATAGCTCGATTCTATCTTGTTCAGCATCATCAGAGGATTGAAAACCCTCTATCATCATTCATTTATCTTTCAGCATAGCCATTTAATTTGATTTTTAAGTTTTAGGGTTCTTCACGATTTCTGGTAAATTAGTTAGATATAGTTGATATAAATTTATGATAGTTACATATTTAGAATCGTGAGTGAATTTAGAGCAAGTTTGGTCTTTACATCTTTGCAAATGGTTGAGAAATGAGCAAGTTCATAAATTTGAAATTTGAGAGCTTGAGGTTGAAGACGAAGATGGTGGTGGCGCGCAATTTTCAAACTCAGGTCTAAGTTTATTTTATTTTGATTGATACCTGTTTCATTAACGACTAAAACGTGATAGCCCAGTGGTAAAGAGTGTTTGTGTGTTGCGCGTGCCCAAGGTCTGGGGTTCGAATCCCCCTCGCCCCAGACCTTTTGATTTTATTTCTTTTTTCACTTCTATGCATTTGAGTAATATATGAATTGCAATGGAACCATGCATATGACACCAAGCGCGCGTTGGCTCAGTGGTGTTGTTTTGGGCTGGTAATACAAAGGGCGTGGGTTCAAACCTCCCAAGGGCCAAAACTATTTTTTAACACCAATTTCTTTCATTTTTCTCACAAACTTCACACAATTAATTCACCTATCAAATTAATTCATTTTCACTTCATTTTTCACACACTTGTTATTTAATATACCTATTTTATGAATAACCAAAAAAATCATAAAAATATTATTTATTTCATATATTTTTATTAGGTTTAAAATAATATGTTTTAAGTGTTTTTTTTCTTAAATACTTTAAATATATATTCACTTTGTTTTAACCTAATCATTTTGTAAATAAGGTTTATGATAAAACCCTGTTTGTTTAGGTTTTAATTAGGCATAGATCTTCATCTTTACCTTAATTAAGTTGACTTTTGTCAATTTTCAAAACTGTTTTCAATCTCCGAATAAGTCAAATGATTAGGGTTTTCAAACAACAAAACCTTGCATCATTCTAAATCATTTTCCAACTGTTTTTATAACCAGTACTGTAAAGTACTGGGCCTCTAAAAGAGTGTAAGTCCCAAAAACCTTCTCTTCTTAGCTTGTTTTCAAAACTGTATTTTCAAAATCTTCTTTCTGTTTTCAAAACATTCTTCTGGTATTTGAAGGGCATTATTCCCGGTGAAACTCTTCAGATACCTATGTGACCTTTGTCCATCTTCACTTCTTCTGTTTTCAAAAACCATTAACTGTTTATCATATATATATATATATTCAACTGTTATCAACAAAACAACAAAAATTACTGTTGAGGCTCTGTACATACTTCTCCAAAGGCCTCCACTCCATCCAGGTTAGGCTTTACAAAGCTTTCAATTTACAGTCTTTATTTAAATTACTGTCAAATATAAATTGTGCACATATATTAGTTTAGAACTACGTTTGAGTATAAACCCTAGGACAGTTAAACTATATATATATTATAGGAATATGGCCTAGGATTGAGAATGTCTTCCCGGTGAAGGCTCTTTCCTAATTAGAGATCTGTAGTTCAAACCCCCAAGATGAATTATTCCCGGTGAAACATCTTGGCAAAAACCTTAGAATCCAAATAATAGGACACATCCACCCAAAGAGGAATTATTCCCGGTGAAACCTCTTACCCATTTGCTTAGAGCCAAAATAAGTTCAAAACTACATAGCTTTCTCTTGTGCTATAACAAGGACCCTCGATTAGCCTCCTCTTGGGCTTTGTACAAGGACCCACAGGCTTCTTAAAAGCATTTCCAGCTTCCTCTTGAGCTTGTATACAAGGACCCATCAGGTTTCTTATAAACATAGGAACAGGTCTTTAGTCACCTTTTAGCCTACCCTGGTGAGTTTCTTCCATTTTAAACCAGACTTTAAACAAGCTAAGTTTGTCTCAATTTTGCATTGAGTACACCTTTTGGAATGAGAGACATGGACAGTCTCTGTCACCCTTATCTCCATCAATCTTCCTTAGCAGAGTCTAGGATCTATGTTTATTTTCTCCTCAGCATGTGTCAGCCTTCATCTTGGGCTTTAAACAAGAAGTCTCCATTAGATAATCTTTCTGCCATCCATTTCAATCATAAATCCCCTGGAAAGGGTTAGCTTCCACACATTCTTTCATTTTCAATAAAATCCCTGGAAAGGGTTAGCCTCCAAAGTCAATTATTAAATGTCAAAAAATAAAGATTCATTTCTCTTAGGAGATAATTTCCCCCAAAAGAGTCAAAACCCCTGGAAAGGGTCAGCCTCCAAAAAACATGATAAAGTCAGTCTTTTAACAGACAAATTCACCAGCTGAGTCAAAATCCCTGGAAAGGGTTAGCTTCCATCAAAAAAACAGTCTTTTAATAAATAAAATCTCCTCAATAGAGCCAAAACCAACAAAAACAGTTAGCCTCAACCTTGGGCTTCATACAAGGCACCCAAACAATAAAACTCCCCTGTCAAGAGTCAGCCTCAACCTTGGGCATTGTACAAAGCAGATAATAGAGTCTCCCCAGTGAGTTCTTCATCATTCAGTAGCCACAACCTTGGGCTTTGTACAAGGCAGATAAACCATACTTTCATGTGTCAAAGATTCCTAACACCTAGGATCTTTTCCCCATAGAGTCATCCATACTCAGTTTATTTAAGAGTCTGCCATAACCTTGGGCTTTGTACAAGGCAGAAAATAATGTTTTCCCTAGCTAGAGTCAGCCACAACCTTGGGCTTTGTACAAGGCACATAAAATAGAGTCATTCATTCAATTATCCTCAGCAATCAGCCACAACCTTGGGCTTTGTACAAGGCACATAAATAGAGTCTCCCTAAGTAGAGTCAGCCTCAATTCTGGGCTTTGTACAGAACACAAAAATACCCTGTAATTAATCCCCAGTGGAGTCATCTCTCAGAGTCAATAATAATTAATAAATCAATCAAAAAGCCTCAAGCTTGGGCCTCATACAAGCCAGCTAAAGTCAAATCTTTTATACAGTAGATAGACATAGCTTATCTCTATAGAGAGATATTTTTACTACTCTACCACATTCAAACAAACAAACATTTCAATTTCAATTTCATTCAAAGTCTCCCATTTAGGACTCTGAAAGACATGCTCTGGCACATCCCCAGACTTGTACACTTTCCCTAATTTGGATGAGCATCTTTCTTTCATTTTAGAGGCACGATGGCTGTCATACTTGATCAACCAAGTAGACTCCCCTCTTAATGAAACATCATTTTTTAGCTTTTCTGTCACTTTTAAATGTTTGTGGTAGAATAGTACAAATACCTCTCTGTAAAGATGATTTCATGTCTCTTTACTGTAAACAAAGATTTAATTCCAAGCTTCAACCTTGAGCTTCAAGCAAGGCACCAAAAACAAGTAATTTCCCTAGTTAGTTCCCCGAACTACATTAAGCTCTGACTTCCACTAGGGATATGTAGGCATGAGGTTCACAAGGAATCTCAGCGAGCTAATAAAATACCAAAAATAGTCAGTTTGTCTGTCTGTCTTTCTTTAAGTCAATTCAATTCCTTCTCCTAACACAAAGGAGAAACTTTCCCAATCATTAGCAATAAACACAATCACAATGACACATAGAAGGTTCCTATAGAGTACTACAGATATGTAGGGTGTTTAAACACTTCCCTATGTATAGCCGACCTCCCGGACTCCAGAATTTCTAGTCTAGGTGAAATCCCCACACTTAGCAAACTCCTAGGGTTTAGTTGAGATCTTTTTTCCCCTTTCCTACTCGTAGGACAAATAAGAAAGTTCGTGTGATATCGTAGGAAGAACTGAAATAAAATTCATCCCACCACGGGCGCATTCTCCTTCCAAATTTAGCGTGAAGGGTTTAGCGTGCCGTCCTCCCAAGTGAAACGGGGAGGTAAAAGAAAACGACACCACACCTTGAAAATCAAATAAATAAAAAACAAAAAAAAAGCAATTGCATCATTTGCATACATACATCCAGGTTGTCCAGAAAACTTATCCTTGTCTGTCTCCATCTTTAGAGTTTGTCTGTCTACCGTCAAGCTGATTCCTCCACACAAGTACGGAACTAGAGCCAACGTCGGATTGAGAATGGAATACCAAGAGCAACACAATGCAGAGGTCAGAATGGAAATTGAAGAGTTGAAATCAGGCATGACCAAGCTCACTGAGATGCTACAAGTTTTGATTGCTAGAGGAGAACTGCCTCAGAAGACTGTCATTGTTGAAGTCTCGAGTGCTGATGTTGACCCTCAACCCACTCAACAACCACCTTCTACATGGCCTGAGTTTGGTTTGCCACCTGGTTACACTCCTCCCTTTGAGAAGACTCCTGGTATTGGTCAATCTTCACAACTTGTGATTGGCCAAGCTTCAAATCCAATATTTCATGCTCCTGTCTTCACTGAATCTCAGCCTATCATGCACACTGTTGCTCAGCCTACTTATGTGAATCCTCTGTTTGAATATCAAGCTGCTCATTCCCAGAATGGAAGTCAAGGAGATGCTGGAGACATTGAAGATGTCAAAGAGCAGTATCAGACTTTAGAAAAGCGCCTGAGAGCCATGGAAGGAAATGATTACTTTGGGGTTGCTGCTTAGAATATGTGTTTGGTTTCCGACTTTGTCATGCCTGCAAAATTCAAGACTCCTGAGTTTGAGAAATATAAAGGGAACACTTGCCCAAGAAGCCATTTGACCATGTACTATCGCAAGATGGCTGCTTATACTAAGAACGACAAACTTCTCATTCATTGCTTTCAGGATAGTTTGAGTGGAGCTTCGCTGAAATGGTATATGGGACTTGAGAGTAATCACATTCATTGCTTCCAAGATCTGACTGATGCTTTCATGAAGCAGTATAAGTATAATCTGGACATGGCACCTGATCGTCGACAACTGCAAAGCATGTCTCAAAAAGAGAAAGATTCTTTCAAGGAGTACGCTCAACGCTGGAGAGAGCTAGCTTCTCAAGTGGAGCCACCTTTAGCTGAAAAGGAACTGACTGGCATGTTTATGGACACTCTCTCACCGTTCTTCTAGGAGAAGATGATTGGTAGTGTACCTTCCAACTTCACAGACTTGGTTACCATTGGCCAGAGACTTGAAGAAGGAATCAAGAATGGGAAAGTTACTCATGTTGCTGAATCTTCTGGTGGATCGAAGAAACCTTATGGAAACTTCCACAAGAAGAAAGAGAATGAGACTAATGCTGTGTCAGATGACAGAAGGGGATCTCGTCGTAGACCTCAAAATGGTGATCAACCTTATGTAGCCGCTGTCGCTCCTGTGCAAGTTCAAGCTCCTCAACCTCAAGCTGCTAAACAAAATCAGATTCGTAATAGGATCAACTTTGATCCTATCCCCATGACTTATACGGAACTGTATCCTGCTTTGGTCCATAAAGGGTTGATTACAACAAGAGCTATGCCGCCTCCTCGAAATCCTCTCCCTGATGGTTTCAGATCTGATCTTCATTGTCATTTCCATCAAGGTGCAGCAGGCCATGATTTAGAAAGATGTTTCCCTCTGAAGGAAAGAGTTCAAGAGTTGGTGAGATCAAAGATGCTCTCTTTCAAGGATATGGGTCCTAATGTTGTCACTAATCCTTTGCCAGACCAGAGTGGCTGAAAACAAGTCAAAGCCCAATTTTCCTAAAGCCGAGTGTTTCAGACGAGATAGCTCATTTTTGTTGCTGATTAGTCACTAGGCCATGTTTCTGTACTGTTCGTATTTCCTTTATTATACTGTTTACTTTTAGACTTTGTTTGTTTCTGAATGGTGATTTTAATGAAATGAGCATTTTATATTTTGAATTCATTCACATCTGCTATGTTAATGCTTATGCTTTCTTTTACAAAACTTTTTCTTCCATTTTCTTTCTCTATCAAACTTGTGTTTTATGCAAAGATTGAAGGGAGGATGATGACAACGAAATACCCAAGTTGTTGAATTGTATGCTTTCAAATAAAACTCTGCTGATGATGTACATGCATTGTTTCAATTCCCAAACACTGGAGAAATAAGGAAGTTAATCCCTTGTCAACCCCTCTGAGCCTTTGAAGTAGGAGTTTCTTTCTGTACAAAAAAAACCCGCATTTTTAACCTGGGGCAGGGTAGTTCTCGGTTAATTTGGCTGTGCATTCTATTTCAAGAGAATCATTCAGTACACCTTTCAACAAAGGTTTCAATTACAAGCGTTCCTCTGCATACATCAAAGAAATGTTGGAGATGTCAATCAAAAGCTGACGATGGTTATTCTAAATCATTAAGCAAGGCAGTCACTATCTTTCAAAAAAAATATGTATCAAAAAAATATATATATAGAATAAAAGAAAAGCTTGCTAAGTCAAAACCAAAAAACGACTTAGGCAAAAATAAGGGCATCCCGCTGACTGTAAGTTCAAAATAAACAGTTCAGGCAAAAGTTAGGGATATCAAAAGAACAAAAAAAGAGAAGTCAATAAATTCCTCAAACAACAAAATGTTGTGATATCAAAAGGAAGAAGTGACTGCCATCTCAAAAGTTCTCTTTGCTTGTGAGCTATCATCATTACAAAGGTGCAATTCCAGAAGCCTCTTGGAACCTGAATGCATAAGCTGAATTAATTGAGTTTTAGGACTGGAGATCATCACGAAGATGGGGTGGGTTACAAAATTTTTGAGCCTTATATCCTTTGTTTCTAAAACCGTGAACCAGGCCACGTTACAACCTTTAAAAGACCTAATTGAGGCAAGGTTTGTTTGAAAGCATACTACAACAAGGTTGCGTAAGCTGACTCCCATGAGATTTACCAATCATTTGTTTTGATACCATATCTTTGCTTTATCTGTCACTTTGAACGTCTCAACCTTTATGTTTTGACCAGTGATTCCATTTGCTTTACATCAATAACGGCATTCCAATAATGATTTTGATTTCAAAAATATTCTTTGAGCATTGCATTAAAATTACCATTCTTGAATGAACATTTTATCTGCAAGTAAGCACTCATCTTTCAGGAAGTTCAAACAGTCGAGAAACTTGATCAGTGATCCTATCAGGGGCACGTTACTTCAAGATCCTGTTGTTCAGATGTTCATTCAAGATTTGTTAATCAGAATATCATTTCAAGACTTGTACTGGGGCAAGCCATCCCAACATGCATTTAAAGAATTGAAGCCATGATCAGTTCATCCCCAGTACAGTTCAACTAAAGCCATGATCAGTTCATCCCAAACACAGTTCAACTGAAGCCATGATCAGTTAACTTACAACAATCACTCAATTAGGGGCAATCTTCTTCAGCAATCCCCGAGCAATTTTATCAGCCCTTCTCAAAGGATCATCGTTTTGATACAGATACCGGTGTAATAAAAGTGTGTTTAAGAATCTTCTTCATAAGCAGAGTTGGCAGAGCTCCCGTGTTGAGGAATCAGAGTCTTAATCTAGCCTCACAAAAGAGTCTACCTCAGTTGTAACAAACAATTGCATTGCATTGATCATATATCATGCATAGAAAAATTCAACATCATGCATTGAAACAAATTTCATACTCATTTGCATTCTTCGAGGTTCTGTTGCTATCAACATCTTCACCTTGAGATCAAAATCCAACTTACTTGGCACCTATCCAAAACAGATACTTGTTTGTCTTGTCCGTCTACTGTTGTTCCTTGATGTATCCTTTCTTCATTTAGGGCCATTCCCTGATGTTATGATTTCTCTCTCTTCTTTCACTGTCATTCCTGAAAGATTTCCACCATGTTTTATCTTGGTTCCCTTCAATCATGTTTTATCTTGATTTTCTCTGATCATGCTTTATCCCGATCGCCACCATGTTTTATCTTGGTTCCCTTCAATCATGTTTTATCTTGATTGCCTCCAATCATGCTTTATCTTGATCGCTTTCGACCATGTTTTATCTTGGTTACCTTCCATCATGTTTTATCTTGGTTGACCTGTGATGATTATCCAATCATGTTTTACCTTGATTGTCCGTTGATGATTATCCAATCATGTTTTACCTTGATTGTCCGTTGATGATTATCCAATCATGTTTTACCTTGATTATCCTTTGACGATATCCAATCATGTTTTACCTTGATTGTCATTCAATGTTGCCCAATCACGTTTTACCTTGGTTGTCATTTGATGTTATCCAATCATGTTTTACCTTGATATTCATTTGATGTAGCCACATTCATGTAGGCCTCAGATACTCTCTTCTCGAAGTTCAATCATGTTTTACCTTGAAAGCTTCTGTCGACTGTTTCTTTCTTTTGTGAAGTCCGATTCTATTCCTAGATGACGTATACCTTTTCCCCAGTGGAATCCTTTCTTATCTCCCCAGTGGTGTTATACTCCTCTCTATTCTATAATCATACTTGATGCATCCATTAGCATCGCATCATACCTTAGGTTCAAAAATTGTGTGTTTTATATTTAAGTCTCTTCAAGTACGTCGAGCTGAGGATTTTAACCCTCACATCTCCGGATAGAAGAAACTTAAATAGGGGCATCTGTCATACCCCAATTTTTGACCCTAAGATCATACCTCATTTGCATATCAATCATCAATCAAGAGTTTTATTTTAAAGCTCTGCTCTCGGTGTAATGCTTACTTCATCTGCAAGGGAATCATCGAGCACCAATGTTTTAGTCTTGTATATATTGTTTTACTAACCAAAATACCAAAAATATTGCCTTGTGCTTTTGTATGTTTGTGTTTTGTAGGTACCAAGTCAAAGTGTCCATCAAAAGGAGCATTTTTCAACAATTTCACTGTGCAAATCGATTTGCATAAGGTGTAAATCGATTTACACAACTGATTCTGCACCAGATTTTGCTTCTGCCATCAGTGCAAATCGATTTGCATAAGACAGCAATCGATTTGCATAACTGTTTTTGCCCCAGATTTTGCCTTTTTCAGCTATGTAAATAGATTTACATAAAGTGTAAATCGATTGCACCAGTGCGAATTTGGAAAAATGAAGGCAAATTTCAGCTTTTGAAAGTGTTGACATCATTTGCAAGCATGGGAAGCATGACTTAGCTCTTGTATTTGATTACCTACATCATTTAATCATAAACCCTCATGTGATTGCATCAAGACCATTGGATCTCATTTTTGGCTCCAAATCCTTTTCCCAAGCCTAATTCTATTTTCCAATCCTAACTCCAAGCCACAAAATTTCCCAAGCCTAAGTGCTATAAATTGAGGCATTCCCCTCCTCAGTTTTCAAGCTTTGATAGCCAAGAAAACTCTTGCTCTTTCTCTCCTCACCTCTTCCATACCCCTCACTCAAAGCTCTTTTTCTTCCACACAAATTAGTGAGTCACATCTTGAACCTCACTAATTTAGAGCTAAACCTCAACATAAACACTACTTTTTCTTCATCAATTGTGAGAGATCAAGGCTTGTGGTTGTGTGTTCTTGAAGAAGATTCAAAGTTTGTGAAAGATTTGGTAAAATTCTAGATCCATTCCATAATTCAAGATGTGATCCATTGTTGTTTATGCTTGATGCACCTTTGGTGCTACATTGATGAGTTTTGCTTGCTTACTTGATACATTTTCGTGCACAAATTGATCCAAGATCACAAGGTGTTTGGTTTTATGTTTAAACAATTTTTCTTCCCTTTATTTGCTGTTTTTTTGAAAAACTGTGTTGTGCAAATCGATTTACATCTGGTGCAAATTGATTTACATAACTAAAAAATTGCGCAGATTTGAAAATAGAGTTATGCAAATCGATTTACACTCTGTGCAAATCGATTTACATCTGAGCAGAATGTGTTTTTTTTGCCGTTTTTGACTTGTTTTTGGTTCTAACTCATCTTCTACTCCATTCTTTTGATTTTTCTTTGAATCACAAAGTTAGAGGCCTAATTTCTCTCTAATTTCAATGGACTTAGGGCGTCGATAGGATGAGAATCCGAATCCGCAATATTAAGTGATTGAAATTATGGATGAAAGGAGCTTTTGAATATGGTTCCATCTTTTATTTCTTTTTCTTTTGATCGATGAAAGTCTTTGATACCTTGAGAATTCTTATGGATTCTTGGTAAAGACTAAATCACTCCTTATTTTCTTTTCGTGCGGTATTGCTTTCGGAGAATGATGTACATATCATTTCTCTCGCATGCATTAGCACCTAAAGTTTTGACCGGCCTCGTTGTAGGGTGATTTCTACATAAATCACTTGGCGATCTGCTTAACATAGCGCAATATTTCATGTCCCGAATAAAAAGATCAAATATGGAAGAGAATTGTATGCGGTTGATTTAAGACTTATGGAGGTTTATCGTGTAGTCGCTATGATTTTATCAAGCTTCTGATAAATTTCTATTGAATTTAAATCCGAGTACATCCTTCACTCACCATCGATCTTCATTACTAACTTTGATAACATACTTGACAAGTTTCAAGATGGTTATCTTTAACATCTAACAATTGACTTTAATTTCCGCACTTTATTATATTGCTCTTTATATTTCTCGCTTTATCGCTTTATTTTATCATTTCATCATATTTACATTCCGCTATTTTCTCTTTGTCCATTTGGACATTTATATTCCGCTATTTTCTCTTTGTCCATTTGGACGCTATGTTTATGCTTCCGCTATTTTTCTTTTGTCCACTTGGACCATACTTTACTTTTATGCTAAAACACTAATAAATAACAAAAATCTAAAAAAAACCTAAGTCTCTGTTTTGGACTATTGGTTACTATCCCTAGCATTCTGGAGATTCGGACTTATGGACTTAGTACCTCTGGACCCTCACGATATTGTTACTCTGCCGCTATTATGTCTGTCTGGCATTGGATTGTTGTTTGTTTGTATGTGCAGGTATTTCCTCGAAAGCCCTTGATGGTTAATTCCAAGGCATCGATATAAGGATTTCACCCGAAAACAGCCGTTACTCTGCCCGATTTTCGTCAGAATTTTATTGTGCTTAATGCAAAGTGGTGCTAAGATAATAAGTTCATCTGGATCCCCAAGTGGTAATGTGTTGGTATTAATAGTCCAAAGGATGGGAATTCTACCTTGACTCTTAATGTCAAGTGTTGGCTTCTTATTTCGGTTAGACCGTTTCTTTCCTTAGCTTTTATTTTACGCAATAGGATAGTCTCTTCATCTCCTCCCATTCTTAAATTTTCAAAATCTTCTACCTTTTTCAAAAACATTCTTATGTTTGCAAACCTTTTCAAAACCTTTTTCTTAAAAAATATCTTTTGCCCTTAGTGGCCTTTTCCTCTTTTCTTCAAAAGTTTAGACACTATTAATTGTCGAAACGAGTGGTTATACCCCACGATTTGGAAATTGATTGATATAATGAGATATTTTCCGCGTGAGAGAGTTAGTGGCATACTCGTCGATTTTATCCGAGTTGGAGCCCTTCTTTCATTAGCGATGCAAAGAACTCGTTTGTTCTCATGCTCAAGATCAATGGCTGAGTATTTCTCTCCAACGATGATAAAGTGTTTATTCGTTTTAAAAATGTTTTCCCTTTTAAGCGGAACTACATTAGCTCTGACTTCTCCATTGCACCGAGGAGGTATGTAGGCACAAGGCTTAACGTCTTGCCGAGCTTATTTTTAAAATAAAACAAACCCTTTTTAGCACACACGACACAGATTTTCAAAAAGGTTCCTGTGGAGTACCACAGATATGAGGGGTGCTTAAAACCTTCCCCTTGTATAAACAACACCCGTACCTAAGATCTCTTCTTTTTGTTTTTAAAAAACAAACTTTGGGTTTTATTCGTTCTTTTCCCTTTTCCTTTGGAAACAATAAAGCGCGGTGGCGACTTTCACTGAAATATTGAGTCGAGTCTATTCCATGGCTTCGATCTCAAATTTTCCCCGCTGCACACGGATAGACCCTTTCATCCTGAAAGGCTAAAAAAAAACTCTTCTACAAATATTAAGGTAATTGCTCCTAATTGCCTTGCTCTGGTTAAAATCCTTTTCTACATTTTTTTTCATAAACCTTCAATACGGCTACGCTCACTTACGAGCTAAAGTCCATATTCTCTTCTTCTACATTTCTTTCAAAAGAGCAAAGCAATTAAGAGCCCATGGAAAACCATGGATGCAAAGGGTGCCTTACACCTTCCCTTTGCATAATTACGCCCCGAACTCAGTTTTTATTTAAAAGGTTTTTCCTGTTCTTTTAGCCTTTCTGATTATTTGGATAAAATAAAAGTCGGTGGCAACTCTTGCTTAACCGCGACATTTTGATAAAAAAGTCAGTTCACCGTATTACAGACTTGTTTGTGTTTGCTACTAACCTTTGTTTCCTTGCAGGTTTTTTTAAAACACTTGTTTACCCTTACTATCTCATGTTATGTATAATGAGCTGCATTCGCATAACATCATGACATCATAAGCATAACATGATTTAACTAACCCTTTCAAGGATCTTAGGAATTTAGGGCGCACAATTTCAGGTGCTCTTATCAAGGACTGAACTCTTATCTAGGGGCAAGAGGATTTATTTTCCTCTGGCCGCACACCTTCCAATTCAAAGACTCAGTACCTATCAAGGGGCAAGAGGATTTATTTTCCTCTAGCCATGTACCTTCAAATTCATAAGTGTCACGAACCAGAGGCGATGACCCACTCGATATGGTGAGCTTGATTCTCAAAGAAGGACGTGCCAAGACGACAGTCAAAGTTCTTCAGACGAAGCTGGGATTGATTCAATGTCTAAATATTGCAAAATAAATTTCCTAAAGGTCCTTGAAAGCATTGCATCTGCATTCATAACATCGCATAGCAGGTTTCTTATAATAGGTCTCTCATCCTTCCTCGCTGTTTATTTCAGCATCATGAATCTCGAGCAATCAGTCAAAAATCTTCAGACTCAGAACAACCAGTTCCTAGAAATGATCTTTAACTTGGCCAAGGGGCAAGAAGAATTAAAGGCACTTCTGATCGAGAAGGAGAAGAATCAACATAAGCATCAAGGTGGTCAAGATAATCAGATATCCAAGCTTAAGCGATCATTTACTCCGTTACATATACCGCTGTCTCAAGTTCTCCAACAATTGCTCAATCAGAACTTGATAACTCTATTACCTCCGCATTCATTTCCTACCAATTTCACTCCTGGATATAAGTACCATGCGAGATGTGCTTATCATTCGTGTGAATACAAGATCACACTCACAAAGATGTTTTTGATTCATGGCAAACTCAACAAGCATACAAGCAACAAGGTACAAGCAGAAGAACTCAAAGAAAAGCAAGCTTTGGTCACTCATAACAGAGCAGGTCGACCTACTATGCATACAAGTCGACTCAACACAAGCAAAATAAGAGGAACTCAGAAAATCAGCAGTCAGGTCGACCTACTCCCAACACAGGTCGACCTAAAATGAAGAAATTTACATATCATTCTGCTAGGTCGACCTACACAACAACTAGGTCGACCTAATCTGAGAAAATTTCCCCAAAACGCATCTGAAGTGGATTCTGGTCGACCTACTTCTTTGACAGGTCGACCTAACTGGGAACAAATGACATCCAAAGGATATGCAGCTCTGTTAGGTCGACCCAGCCCTAAATTAGGTCGACCTATCTGATCAAAACTGACTTCCAAAGGATATGCAGCTCTGTTAGGTCGACCCAGCCCTAAATTAGGTCGACCTATCTGATCAAAACTGCCAAAATTTCTGGTTTTCTCTGCATCAACTAAAAAGCTCTCATATATATTGTCCAAGGTTCAATTATTAAAAACAACACCAACGACTGATAGATACACAAAGGCTTCTCATCTTCGTTCTTCGTCATCTCCAACACAATTACACATAATCATTCTTGCGTTGAGGTTTAGTGATCGAGTTCGATAACGTCCATGGAACGGAATTGAAGATTCCTAGTGGGTGAAGATTTGTGGGGTTTTTGGTGAATAAAATCCGAGGGTTTTGTCCTCCAAGATAGGTGTTTCTTGGGGGTTTTTATCAAGAGGCTTCATCGAGGATCCATCCGAGGGTTTTGTCCTCCAAGATAGGTGTTTCTTGGGGGTTTTTATCACAGAGTCGGGTTCACAAGATCATATCCCCACAGAGTAATCATTAAGAAGATATCTTCAAATGCTCTCGTCCCGACAAAGACATGGCTCCGCAATAGAGTTTACATCTTCAACACTACCGGTTCTTCAACACGTCGCTCTTCTCCAACATGGTTTACTAATATCTTTTATCCCCAGTCAAGGTACATCAAATTACTATTCATCCCCAAGCAGAAATCATAAATCTCCAGCTGAGCATCTCCAAGACAAGATCAGATAATAAAATCACAAAGACATATTTATTTTCTCAAACAAGACAACATAAATCATATTCAAATTCATACATTGCATACATTACCTCATAATGAATTAATACATAACATGCAAGTTTCTCATTTATTTTGAGAGACCCGTCGCATAATACATGCACCATAACATTGCATAAAAACTGACAATGTCTGATTGGTACATTACGAAGATTCGAATCTTATTCAAAGCAAAGCCTAACGCACGGCCTTCCAGACATCTACGGATGCAATTTTGATTAGTCTAACGCACGACTTATCCTCCAGCCTAATGCACGGTTTTCCAGACATCTACAGATGCAATTTGGATTTAGTCTAACGCACGACTTATCCTTCAACCTAACGCACGGTTTTCCAAACATCTACGGATGAAAATTGGATTCAGTCTAACGCACGACTCATCCTTCAGCCTAACGCACGGCCTTCCAGACATCTACGGATGCAAATTGGATTTAGTCTAACGCACGACTCATCCTTCAACCTAACGCACGGTTTTTCAGACATCTATGGATGAAAATTGGATTCGGTCTAACGCACGACTCATCCTTCAGCCTAACGCACGACCTTCCAGACATCTACGGATGCAAATTGGATTTAGTCTAACGCACGACTCATCCTTCAACCTAACTCACGGTTTTCTAGACATCTACGGATGCAAATTGGATTCAGTCTAACGCACGACTCATCCTTCAGCCTAACGCACGGCCTTCCAGACATCTACCGATGCAAATTGGATCCGGTCTAACGCACGACTCATCCTTCAACCCAACGCACGGCTTTCTAGACATCTACCGATGCAAATTGGATCCGATCTAACGCACGACCCATCCTCCAGTCTAACATACGACACATCTTTCTGCCAACAAACACTTCTCAATACATCTGAGCTCAGATACATCCTAACGTATGGCTCATTCTGGTACTTCTCAACATCACAGATTCAGTCTAACGTACGACTCATCCTAAGTACATCCTTCAGATACGATCTAACGTACGACGTATTCTGACTCTCAATTCGATCAAGCTGGATGGCATCTTTAAGCCCATCTCAATCAAGTCTATCAAGTTGGATGACATCTTTAAGCCCATCTCCAATAAACTTTCTCTCAAGGCCTGGATGGCATCTTTAAACCCATCTCCGACAACACTCTGCCTAGACGACATCTTCAAGCCCATCTCCGACAAAAGTCCTTACTTCAGCTAGGGCAAATTTCTGGGTATTCTAGTGTTCAATCCTCTTCTACCTTCAGATTCCGACAGGCACACATGCCCGTCTACATCTTCAGATATAAGAAAATTGAACAGGGGCAGCTGTCATACCCCAAATCATTTGCACCATTTGAATTAATATTCATTTAGAAAATAAAAACATACATCACATGCTTATCTTTGTGCATTTTTGTTTGTTTTTACGATTTAATAATATTTTCAGTTTACTTATCCTTTTTGGTTTACAATTTTAATTTTAATTAACTTTAGAATTAAAATTAGTAAATCATTTTATTATATTGTGCTACTCGTATTATTTCTTTTTATTTTATAGGTGCAAATAATAAGGATGAGGTCCATTTCAATTCACTAAAGATTCCATTGGGCTCAAGTTGGTACAAGTCCATTGTCATTCTAACCTAATTTTTTGTTATAAATATATCAACAAAATAAACCCTAGGGGGGAGGACCCTCTCACGTACAACGATCCTACTTTTTCCCGACCATCCTCAATACTTTACTGATAGTGAACCCTAACCTCTCTCACTCACGCAGGAACAATCCTTTTTTCATCTTCTGTAAATTGGTATTTAACAATTCCAATACTCACATTTTTTTGCGGTTTCACATTTTGTTAGAAAAAATCGTGTGCAATAACAAGCCATAGCCTTACGCTATCACCATCCTGTCTAAACCAAGTCTTCTTTACCCTTGTTACCCTTGTTACCATTAAACTCTAGAAATACTTCCTCACAAAAACCTTCATCCAATCAAAACAACAACATTCCCAAGCTTTCTATTCCCTTCACATGTAAATGAAACTTGACGGGCCTTGTTTTGTTGATTGTTCTCACCTTTGGTTTTTCAGTCACTGTGGTAAAAACGATTGGAAAAAGAAACAAACAAATTAAAAGAACAAGCTCATTGTCACTCACTCCGGTTGAATCGCAACGTCCTTCAAAGACAAACAACCCCGCTCCACACTCTTTCATTATCAGCAACAACAAGGAAACCGCATCAGAGTTCCATCAATAACGAATCATACACCAAACTTCCCTTCATTCGTCAGCGAGAATTCATGACTTCGTCAATGCACCAACATCACACTGACTCAGAATCGTCACCATCAATATGCCTTCAACTCCTCGGTCAATACCGACGCCTTTCATCAGCGACATCATCCGAATCGCAACGATACAGCCGCGACATCGTCACACCTTTGAACAACCGTTCACGTCATTCTGTGAAGCATCGAACAATCAGCTACGGCAAAAGTTCTCAGCACACAATCTTCAGCTTTTCTCTGCGGAAGGATTTCCTCCATTCGCAACAGCATCGACTCAACAAGCTTTCCACCTTCACCTCAACTCCGAAGAGGTCACGCAA
This sequence comes from Vicia villosa, assembly GCF_029867415.1. NCBI lineage: Eukaryota > Viridiplantae > Streptophyta > Magnoliopsida > Fabales > Fabaceae > Vicia > Vicia villosa. Next base: position 288,562 of record NW_026705913.1, read on the forward strand.
TCTCATCTACAAATCCCACATGGCTACAATATCATCATCAATGCATCGCATCTACAACATAACCAAATCATCACCGCGATCTTCATCACGAGATCGTTTTCTTGAATCAATAAGGAGCAACTCTTCAACAGATTCAACGCCGTAGCAATCAAAGCAATGACTCAAAGACGATCCGCATCTTGTTCAGATCCTTTAACGTCACTGAACGACAAGCCACGCCGAGTCATTCATCACGCGACCACGTCAGAACCACCGGGAATCAATAAATCCCAATCGGTATTCATTTCTCAATTTTTGATTGTTATCGTTTACTTCAATGCGTGAACCGTTGTTGTTGTTCTCATGCGTGAACTGTTGTTGTTGTCCTCTTGCTTGGACCGATTCGGTCATGATGCTGGGATTCATTAAGTGTTTTACTGGATTCATTGTTGCTGTGATATATATGTTTTTTTTCTGTGATTTGCGTTTGGGGTAGTAATCTGAGAAATCGGTGTGGAATAATAACTGAGGTAGAGTTTTTTGAGAAAGCATGTTGAATGATAACAGAGAGATGAAGCTGAGAGGTACAGGAATCGTGAGAGAGGAGAAACTGACCAAAAAAATTGAAACAAGAAGGAGATGGGGCGGACTCCATGGTACTCGTTTTTAGGTTTTTTCTTTGTTTAAATCACTTTGGGCTTAAGGGTTGCTAACCCAGTTCTATTTGTTTACAGCATACCCAAGCTGAACCATCACACCCCTCTTATCGTCTGTATTAGTGCTTTCTGTTTGCCTTTTAATTGATAGAAAAATTGCATATGTTAGTAATTATATATAAAAAAAGGTACTAACAATATTTTGTTTGAATTTTAATTTTTTCTTTAGAATTTAATTTTTATGTGGCTCTTTTTATTTTCTTGATTAATTGTTAATATCTTTTATTATTACTCATGCATCATATACTAATTTCTTGTTTATTGCGAGGTATTATCGAGCTTATTGCGAGGGTTAGCACCAGGGTTCCTCCGACTACGCACCATATCAGATCAAATCAAAGCTAAATCTTTTTCATATTTGTTTAATTTCTTTTTGCCATTTTTTATTAAATTAGGGTTAACATTACTTGGCAAATGAACTGTCCATACACACACCCCTTTATTTTTGTTTTCTTTTCTTTTTTCCCACTTTTTTCAGGGTTAGCTTACCGCCAAAGCTCAACAGTCGGTAACCCTAAATCTTAACCTCATTTATTCATTCTGCTTTAATTATTACTTGAGTCAGATCCACTGGTTTCTTTTTCCCTTCCCCATATTATTTGTAAATGTTCCGAGGATGTATTGCTTGGCCTTAAAGGCACTTAATCTGCATATTATATTATTGTGTGGTTAGTAATCTTAGGGAGTGCAATCCTTGAACTGAATTAGCATCACTAATTATAAGATTAAATTTCTGAATTAATCACATGATTGTTGCACCCACGCACACTTTTTCGGTAACCTCTCTTGTTGCCTGTTGCCTTGTGTTTCTTTTGCAGAATAGCCTTGTCCCTCGAATACGAGGATACCTCAGCCATGTTGCCTCGACTAAATGCAAAGATCATAAGTCCCTAATGATGCTGCCTTCGATACACTAATTATGATCTCGTCCCTCGGAAGTTGCCTACGAAAGGCTAAGGTATCCTCTGGTTGGTTGCCTAAACGAAAGGCTATTCTGATCCTTCCCTTAGACTACCTTCCTCTCTATGGCATGGGACAGTCTTATGGCGAATGATAATGCGACAATCCTTCAATCTAAAAATTAAAGGACTTCCTTGCCCTCCTATGGCAGAGATAGCCCTGAAAGGCTCAAAGAACTCTTCTACAAATATTAAGGTAACTGCTCCTAATTGCCTTGCTCTGGCTAAACTCCTTTTCTACACTTTTTTTCATAAACCTTCAATATGGCTACGCTCATTTACGAGCTAAAGTACATATTCTCTTCTTCTACCTTTCTGAACTCAAAGAGAAAAGCAATTAAGAGCCCATGGAAAACCATGGATGCAAAGGGTGCCTTACACCTTCCCTTTGCATAATTACCCCCCGAACTCAGTTTTTATTTAAAATGTTTTTCCTGTTCTTTTAGCCTTTCTGATATTTGGACAAAATAAAATTCGGTGGCGACTCTTGCTTACCGCGACATTTTCGATAAAAGTCAGTTCACTGTATTACAATAGGGATCAGAAGAAAGAGCCTCGCCGCATCAATCCAATTCCAATGACTTACACTGAATTGTGGCATGCATTAATCCAAAAGCAACTCATAGTTCCAAGGCCAACTAAGCGGTCAACTCCCCCATTCTTTAAACATTATAACCCAGATTCCACGTGTGCTTATCATAGTGGAGTAGCTGGTCATTCCATTGAAGACTGTTGGGTTCTGAAAGATAATGTTCAAGACCTGATCGAAAGCAAGATGCCCTCCTTTAGGAATGTTGGTCCAAATGTGATAAAAAATCCTTTACCCACATGAGTTCCAAGACACAGAGGATGTTCCTAAAGCCAAGATATCAGACGGCAAGCTCATCCTGTTACTGATAGATGCTAGGCCTTTGCCATGTCATATTTTTCTTGCTTTGTTTAGTGTGTGTCGCATTTGAACTTTGTCATCTTTAATCGTAATTTTAATCAAATGAGCATTGCATTTTGTTTTAAATCAATCATTACGTGTTCTCTTGCTTTTCTCGTATCACTTACACAAATTCAAAAAAAAAAAAAAATCAAAAAAATATATATTTGTTTCTTTCCACTTCACTTTCTTTATCAGTTTTATGTTTAAGTAAGTATTGGAAGGAGGATGATGAAAAACGAATATCCAAGTTTCATCATTATGCTTTCAAATAAAACTTTGTTGACGATGTACAGGCATTCCTTCAGTTCCTAAATACTGGAGATATAAGGAAGTTAATCCCTTGTTCACCCCATTGAGCCTAGAAGTTGGTGTTTATTTCTTTACAATAAACCACATTTTAACCTGAGGTAGGGTAGTTCTCAGTTAATTTGGATGTGCATTCACTTGCAAGAGAATCATTCAGTACTCCTTCCACAAGTGTTTCAATCACATGTTTTCCTCCGCATACATCAAAGAAGTGCCGGAGATGCCAATCAAAAGCTGATGATGGTTCATTATAATCTTTAAGCAAGGTAGTCACTGTCTTTCAAAAAAAAAGTATCAAAAAAATAAAATCAAAGAAAAGCTTTCTAAGTCAAAATCAAAAAATGGCTTAGGCAAAATTAAGGCATCCCACGGACTGTGAGTTCAAAAATAAACAGTTCAGGCAAAAGTTAGGGATATCAAAAAGAAAAAGAGAGAGAAGTCAACAAATTCTTGAACGACAAAATGTTGTGGTTATCAAAAGGAAGAAGTGACTGCCATCTCTGAGTTCTTTTGGCTTGTGAACTCTCATCATTACAACAAGTAGAATTCCATAAGTCTCTTGGAACCTGAACGCATAGTTTGATTTAACCGAGTTTAGGACTGGAGATCATCACGGAGATTTGGTGGGTTAAAAAAGTTTTGAACCTTATATCTTTTGTTTCTTAAACTGTGAACCTGGCCAAGTTATAACCTTCAAAAGTCCTAATTGAAATGAGGTTTCTTTTGAAAAGCATACTAAAGCAAGGTTGCGTTAACCTGACTCCTCAATATTTGCTAAATCATTTTTGTTGATACCACACTATCATGTTATCTTTTACATCTTGAAATCTCAAACTTCCTTTGAATCCCCACAAGGATTTATCCATTGTATACCACAATATCTTTTCAATAAATGATTTGTTTTCAAAACTTGCATACAAGTCGCATTAAAATTACCATTTTTGAATTGTATAAGTTCATTTGCAAATTAGCACTTTCCATCAAGGAAGTTCCAACATATGAAGAGCCTATAATGGTACTATCAGGGTTACATCATTTCAGAAGTCCATCATTCATGGGCGTTTCATCCTAAAGTTCCCTAACACTGGGACATGACATCTCAAGATTATCAGTTTGATTCTAAACAAGTATTTGCGGAGACTCAGCATTCTGGGAACATCATTTCAGGATTATCCCTTTGAATCTACAATGTTGTTGAAGCAAGTTACTTCAGAAACCCGGTATTCTGGGGAAAATCAAGGCCAAGACCTTTCTTTCAAGAAGTCCAAGCAGACTATGTCATATCAAGCAGTCCTAAAAATCAGAATTAGTGTCGGGAATCATGCTTGACAAACATCCTACCAATCATCACCCTTCACTAGGGCATGTGTCAAACAGTTGAAACCATAAAATTCATTCATAACTTGCATTCATCAATCATGCATGTCATTCATGGGACATCTCCCTTAACATCCAACATGGATACAAAAAAAAGAGCTCATTGTCCATTGGTTGAAATATATCATTTACCTCCTCAACTCATTGGTTGAAATCAGTTTCTTCAAACCCTCACCAACTCATTAGATAATGTCAATTAAGATCTTTAATACTCAACTCATTGGTTGAGAACACCGTGTCGACTGTGATTGGTTAATGTCAATTGTGTCTTAGTAGTCAGCTCATTAGTTGATAACAAATTGTCAGTCACCTTCATCCATCCATTCGTCGATATTGGTATTTTCATATTTAATCACGCTCAATCCACTGTTGAGAACGATGTGTCAACTTTCATTAGTTCATTGATTGATGTTAGTAATCAACTCATTAGTTGATGTCAGTCACCTTCATCAATCCATCAGTCGATGTTGGTATTCTCATATTTAATCGCGCTCAATCCACTGTTGAGAACGATGTGTCAAAGTCAACTCATCAGTTGATGTCATTTAATTCTTTGTAATCAACTCATTAGTTGATAACAAATTATCATTTACCTTATTTACCTTCATTAACTCATCAGTTGATGTTAGGCGTCTATCAGTTTTAATCATATCAACTCATTGGTTGAGAATAGTTATTTTTGGCAACATCGCCTTTCCCCAGCAAGTGTTCTGGTTAGAACTCTTTGGAAAAATCATTTCATCAATCCCCACAAAATTTACCTTCCATTTTCATATCCCCAAGTAGGAATTCATGAATTCATGGCATTCATAAGCATTGCATGTCAGGTTCAAAAATTGTGTTTTTATATATATTTAAGTCTCTTCAATCACGTCGAAACGAAGATTTACAATCATCGTATCTCCAGATAGAAGAAACCTAAATAGGGGCATCTGTCATACCCCAATTTTTTACCTCTGAGATCCCATCATTTTTCTAAGTATTATGATCATTATCATTATCATTTATCATCATGCATATTTTTATTTACTAACAAAAAAAAAAAGAAAGAAAAAAAAGTTTGTTGCTTGTGTGTTAAAAAGACAGGAGAATGATCAAGAGAAAGCTGAAGAAATTAGGGTTTTGAGGCCCACAAGAGGTTCAACATTTTCTCAAGACTCAAAGGTTCCTTCAATCAATATTCAAGTCCAAGGATGGCTCAGTTTAAGGCAGACAACTCTCAAGATCGCTAGAAGCGCCAAATTAGGGTTTTTACCTAATTTCACCAGAGGATTAAATTTTAATCAGGAGATGATTCCAAGACTCAAAATATGATTCAAAGGCCTTCAAATGAACATTATAGTCCATTCATGTCATTCAATTGAGGAGAAGACCTTGATTCATTGAAAGATCACAAAACTGCAGTTCATCGGAGAAATGTCAACTGCAGTCAAAAATCAAAATTTTTAGTCAACATCAATTATTTGAAGTAATATTCAGCATTTGATCAAGGATTGATCATAATTCACCAAGAAAAGTTCAGAAATCAACAAAACTCAAAATTACAAAATTAGGGTTTTTGACCTAAAAGTCAACTGAACTTTGACCAACCATAACTCTCTCCCAATTCATTAGAAAAATTCAAACCAAATCTCATTTTGAGGGAGATATGCCTTGATGAAGTTGACCTTTTTTGGAAAAATGCATGAAACAAGTAATGACCAAAACTTGATTCTTTTTCAAAAAGGCCAATTTTTTTGTGATTCAATCTTGATTCTCATATGGCTAAGGGAATTCAAGACCTATCTATGGTTCATGACATTTTATTTCATTTTTATTGAATTTTATTCATTTAAAATTTAATTAAAATGAGATAATTCAAAGATATTATCCAAGATGCCCTTGTGATGTAAGCAATTACCTATTCAAAGCATATAAGGTAAGATTGCAAGATTGGAGAGAATAATACTTGAGTGCTTAAGCCATGGTTAAGCTTTTAACCTAGCATAATGGGAATATTCCATATTTTTTCCACATAATCAATCCTGGAAATTTCCACTTGCTTGGGCTTCAAGATCAAATCCTTTGCCTATAAATAGAGCTTCATTTTCTTCATTCAAAGAGGAGAGAGGAAAGAGGAAGGAGAACAACAAGAACATAAAGCCATAGCTTAAGTATATCCTCCATAACCAAAAATTCAAGAAACTTGTAAAAATCAAGGCTCATTCAAATAGCCACTTTCCATCAATTCCAATCACTCTATTTCACTCTTGGGATATCAAAGAGTAAGAATCAGGTAGCTTGTAACATGTAGTAGTGTTAGGAGTTCATGAATTAAAAACTCCATATTTATGCATATTTCAATTTTTATCATATTTTTATTATTGTTATATTTTGTTGAAATCTAATCACACAAACATGTTCCTGGGAACATTTAAAGAATGTTTGAATGTTAGCATGAAACTTTAATGGCTAGAACAAAGAGTACCATGTTAAAACACCATGTTACAACATAACCATGGCCATGCTTCGAATCCATAGATATGTTGCTCTAATGGAAAAACTAACACCGCTATCGTGTTCAGAAGGGTCAATTTAGGTGATCTGGGTGGCCCTTGTATTTGTTCATCTTCATTTTGTAGGTCGTTCAAAAGCTTGGAAATCTGAAGAAAAATCCGCTGGTAAATCCACAGCTAAATCTGCAACAAAATCCACAGGAAACGCGAAGAAGATGATGAATAGTTGCGCTGACCCCATGACCGTTGCATGGCGTGTTCCAATTAGCCAGTCAACATTTCAGCTCTCGCTCTCTTCCCACGTGGCTACGTTGACTGGATTTGAGTGGATCCAAGTTCCCATGCTATGATTTCCACGCCACCTACCATGTGCCTTCCAATTAACACCCTTAAGTCTGGTCGTTTCATCCAACGCACCAGATCACACAGGTCCATCATAGATCCTCAGAGTCTACCATACAGGATCAGTTTTTTCTATCTTTTTATTTTATTTAATTTTCTTTTAAAAATTAATTTAAAATACTTAAAAAATCCAAAAAATATTTTAATTTTATTTTTAAGTTGATAAAATGTTTAACTAATTTTTAACATAAAAATATTTTATTTTTATTCATAATTAATTTATTTAGCATAATTAATTAGTAATTATGTAAATATTGCTTTTTAATTAATTCAACCAATAAAAAAACTCCAAAAAAATTTTCCTTTTAGATTTAGGTTTATATTTTTATAATCTAATTTTTAACATCAAAAAGAATATTTTTCTTGTTAAGTTTAATTATTTGTATAATTATTTGTTTAATTAGCTTCTAATTAACTTAAAATCAACTCCAAAAATCACAAAAAAAGAGTGAATTAGATTAAAATTAATTTAGACATAGGATTGTTATCTTCTTTTCTAAATTTCATTTTCGCTTTATCATCCAACTTTCAATTTTAATTTCAATTGCAATTTACTGCTTTAATCTAAATTCCATAAACAAAAATTGTAATAGCATAGATTCAATTTTCTCGCAATTTACTTTTCGCATCAATAATCATGTAAATCTCCCAAAGCGGTGTAACAACGTAGGATTTAATTTCCTGTACATATTTAATTGTGCGTATGGTAAGATAATTGAAGCGCTATATCACTAAAATCAAAAGATAAAATATCTGAATACAACACTTCACACATTTGCACCTCTAGGGTAATTCCCTCTTGTTGCTTTTCATTTAAAACAAAATCAATTTCAATTGGGCCTCTTCCTGAGTATAAGATCCAACACCTCTCATTTAACAAAAAATGTATTTTCAAAACTTCTCATCTATTTTCAAAAACTTTCATCTGGTATTTGAAGGGCATTATTCTCGGTGAAACTGTTCAGAGACCTATGTGACCTAGTGTCCATCTTCACTTCTTCTATTTTCAAATCAATTTCAATGTGTCATACCCTAATTTGACCCCCCCTAAAATGTCACACCTCCAGACATTTCACTAACTCAAGACAGGTACCCAGAACAGTCACTTGTTCACCTGGTACTCAATCGAGGGTGTTCAAGAACAGAGAAGCTCAGGCAAAGGATCAACCAATAAGAAAATGACCTCTAATACAATCATAGTACTCAAATAAATCATTTATCCATCTATGATTGATTAGACACCAGTCATCAAGACTCAGGTTTGCTCAGGTCACCAAACTAGGGTTTTGACCCATCAAGGACTAAAATCAGGGACCACATCTGGGAAACCTTAAAAGGCTCCAGGGCATCACTCAAAGTGTTCAATCATCCTCAAATTATCCCTATGACAATATCCAATGGGTATTGTACTTCAATTCAAGATCCACAGTCATCAGTTTCACTTGGCTTACAATTAGGGCTTTTGGCCTAATTCACGTGGACAGTTAACTTTTAATCAGGACATAGCTCCACAACTCAAAACATGGCTCAAGAACCTCTGTTACCTCAATATTTTCCATTCACATCATTCATTTGAGGAAGAGAGCTTAATTCATCACAAAGTCCAAATTTCACTTCATCTGGAAAAAGTCAACTGTACAAGATCACCTTTGACTTTTAAGGTTTTGAATCAAAACATGACTTTTAAGGATCAATATCATCAATATATGGTTATTGAAGTCATTTGACCAATAAGAATCAAGAAAATTAATCAAGAATCAAAAAGTCAAAGATTGACTTTTCATACTTAGAAATTTTTCTAAGTGTTTAAAGGCCTTTTTTTCAAAACTTTGGAAGGGAATATCTCAAAATTTCAAGTACAAACCGAAAAAAACTTCCAAAATCAAAGTTGTATATTTTGATCCAATGAATAACTTTGTCACAAATGATTTTTTGGCTAAAAATCAACCATTGAGGAGATATGGAGCTTCAAAGTTGATGCCTTCATGGAACTAGCAAAAAAACCTAGTTTTCTTCAAACTTTAAGCCCATTTTTCACAAATTTCCCAAATGATTTTGAAGAAACTCCAAACTAATGAATTGAAGTACATGTTAAGGGCTTTCCAAATTGTGCTTAACCTTCTCCCAATTCATTTTGAGCTAAGATATATGATTGATCAAAGTTAGGCATTTGAAGTGAAATTATAGGTCATGCCTAAGTTTGAAATTTGCAATTTTATGCAAATTCCTACACTAATTGGTGCCTCTAAACATCAAAAACATTATAAGGGATAGGATGGAATAATTTTCATCATTGCACAAATATTTGAAGAGAATATTCCAAAACAAAAACATGTGATTATGTAATCATTACATTTGTGAATTTATGGCAAATGGTGATTCATCAATTGAAATCTTTTCCAAGCCAATTAGAGAGCTCTACACATCATAATTGTCCCCTAAGATCAGAAGAGATCAATGGATGGGGAGCTAGCTCGAAAATTTCATCATTGCATTTTGGAGATTCCTTGAATTTCTTCATGGCCAAGAAACCAAAATGACTTCACTAAGCAAGCTCACTCTCCCAAACTACTCTGCATCATTTGCCTATAAATAAGAGTGGATACCTCAGTATTAGACACACCAAAGCAACTCCAATTCTTGCTTTCTCCTTCTTCCTCTCACACTTAGGTTTTTCAATGGTTCTTTGGCAAGAAGACTCAGGTTCTCCAAACCAGAGCTTTTCCTTTGGAACTAAGTGTTCAAACATCTCAAGGGGGTCCATTAGAATTGATCCAAGCACCTGGAACACTTTTGTAAGTGAAAGAACACCATCTTCACTTTCAATTTGGAGCAAAGTCAGTTGGAGGTCTGTAGAACGATTCAGAGGGTGTCAAGCAAGTTCAAGCATTGAGACACATTCCTTAGGGTGTAGTGAAGTTATCCAGATGGTCGCAACTCATCTGTAAGTGCAGAATCACCATCTTCCATTTCTACTTGAAGCTCAAGCAAGAGGGGTCGGGTAGATTAATTCAGAGGTATTCAAAGCAATCCAAGTGCCCAGATAGCATCAACAAGGTCCCAGGAAGCTTTTGCAATCATTCATTCATAGCCAGAAGCTCTCCACCATCACCATGACCTTCAGTTTCAGAGGTAATTTTTTGAACTTCACCTCTTTAATTCGTGTACTTTTTGTCAGAAAGCGTTCGACAGCATTGCGGAATATTTGCTCGACAGCATTGCGGAATATCTGCTCGAACCACCCATCTTGTCTCCTCCAGTGGAAGGAAGACCTTTGATAATGTACTTAATTGTCTTAGAAGACTCCATGGGTTGTATCCTTAGACAGCAAGACGAGACAAAAATAAAAGAGCACGCCATCTATTACCTGAGCAAGAAATTCACTGACTATGAATCCCGCTACTCCATGCTCGAGAAAACCTGTTATGCTTTAGCCTGGGCTGCCAAGCGTCTCCACCTGTACATGATTCGGCATACTACTTATTTGATCTCCAAGATGGATCCAATCAAGTACATCTTTGAAAAGCATGCTTTGACTGGGAGAATTGCCCATTGGCAGATGCTGTTATCAGAATACGACATTGAGTATCACGCTTAGAAAGTCGTGAAAGGAAGAATCCTAGCTGAGCACTTGGCTCACCATCCATTCAATGATCATGAATCTATAGAATTTGACTTTCCAAATGAGGACGTCATGTACCTCAAGGTGAAAGATTACGATGAGCCACTACCAGACGAAGGACCTGAGATAGGATCCCAGTGGGGCTTAATCTTTGACGGAGCTGTCAATACTTATGGACGAGGAATTGGGGCAATCATTGTTACCCCTCGAGGTACCCATATTCCATTTACCGCCAGATTAACTTTCAAATGTACGAATAATGAGGCTGAATATGAAGCTTGCATCATGGGTCTCGAAGAAGTCGTGGATCTAAGGATCAAACACTTGGATGTATAGGGAGATTCTGCTTTGGTCATCAATCAAATCAAAGGAGAATGGGAAACACGCCAAGCAGGGCTAATCCCTTACAAAAACTATGCGAGAAGATTGTTACCATTCTTCGACAGGCTAGATTTTCATTACATTCCTCGTGAAGAAAACAACTTGGATGATACATTAGCCACACTCTCTTCCATGATTAGGATAAATCATTGGAATGACATTCCTCGAATCGATGTTATGCGCCTGGAAAGGCCCGCTCATGTTTTCACAGCAGAAGCAGTCATCGACGACAAACCATGGTATCACGACATCAAAAACCGTCTCCAAAGGCAAGAGTACCCTCTTGGGGCATCAAAGAAAGATAGAAAAACTTTGAGAAAGTTAGCAGGAAGATTCTTCCTGAATGAAGATGTTCTGTACAAGAGAAATTTCGACATGATCCTGCTCAGATGCGTTGACAGAAACGAAGCAAAAACACTAATGAGAGAAATACATGAAGGTTCCTTTGTAAATCACACCAACGGACACTCTATGACAAGGATAATACTGAGAGCAGGATATTATTGGCTGATGATGGAGTCAAATTGCCACCGGTATGCAAAAAGATGTCCCAAATGTCAGATCTACGCCGATGGAATTCATGTGCCACCATCTCTTCTTAACATACTCTCTTCCCCCTGGCCTTTCTACATGTGGGGAATCGACATGATCAAAATGATCGAGCCAAAGGCGTCCAACGGACATCGCTTATTCTTGGTAGCCATAGATTCTTTCACCAAGTGGGTCGAAGCAACTTCGTATGCAAATGTCACTAGAAAAGTTGTCGTCAGATTCATCAAGAATCACATCATCTGTCGCTACGGCATTCTGTCATACCTTAATTTTTGACCCTAAGATCATAAATTGATTGCATTTTAATCATCAACCAATAGCACCATTGTGAAGCTCTATTCTTGATACTGTGATTATCTTTGAGGGGAATCATCAAGCACTTCTAGCTTTTAATTTGTTTTATCCAAAAATATGTATTTTGTCTCTTTTGTTTATATTTTACAGGTAAAAGATCGGGCAAAAATCAAAACAGTGCAAGAAGAAAATTTTTGAAAATTTGAAGGTGGAAATCGATTTACCCATATGGGATATCGATTTCCTGGGGCGAAAATTCAAAAAAATTAAGAGGGAAGCATGACATCATTTTGGCCTCTTTTTTCTTTGATCATTTTTATCATTTAACCAATTTTCCACCTCATCAAAAATAATTACCTTCATTAATCCCATTTTAACCTCATTTTACCATTTAAACACCAATTAAGCACAAATTAATTACCAAATGCAAAATGACCCAATTACCACTACTCTTGTTCCAATTCTATAAATAGAGGCCTTGCCTCCATCATTTCACATGCTTGGAGAGCCAAAAAAGTTATTGCAAATTCATTTCTCATCATTTCCAAAACCCTCACCCAAAGTTCATTTTCATAGAATTAGTGAGATTCATCTTGAATCTTTGTTGCTTGTGTTCAATGCATCTTTGATGCTATATTGGTCCTATTTGATAGTGAATTGATGGAAATTTCGTGCTTCAATTGATGTGTGATCATAAGGTGTTTGTATGTTTGTCTAAATCAAGTTTTATGCTTCATAATGCTGTTTTTTTGAAAACTGTGCACAGGAAATCGATTTCCTACAGAGGGAAATCGATTTCCACTCTGTTTTTTGCGCCAGATTTGAATTCTGCAGGCAGGAAATCGATTTCCTACAGAGGGAAATTGATTTCCAGTGAGGCAGAATGCTTGTTTTTGCTATTTTTGACTTGTTTTTGGTTCTAACTCTTCTTCTACTCCATTCTTTTGATATTTTCTTTGAATCATAAACTAGAGGCCTAATTGCTCTCTAATATCAATGGACTTAGGGAGTCTATAGGATAAAAATCAGAATCCGTAATATTAAGTGATTAAAATTATGGATGAAAGGAGCCTTTGAATGTGATTCCATCTTTTATTTTATTTTCTTTTGATCGATGAAAGTCTTAACACCTTGAGAATTCTTATGGATTCTTGGTAAAGACTAGATCGTTACCTATTTTCTTTCCGTGCGGTATTGCTTTCGGAGAGTGATCTACATATCACTTCTCTCGCGTGCATTAGCACATAAAGTTTTGACCGGCCTCGTTGTAGGGTGATTTCTACATAAATCACTTGGCGATCTGCTTAACATAGCGCAATATTTCGTGTCTAGAATAAAAAAGATCAAATATGGAAGAGAATTGTATGCGGTTGATTTAAGACTTATGGAGGTTTATCGTGTAGTCGCTATGATTTTATCAAGCTTCTGATATATTTCCATTGAATTTAAATCCGAAGACATCCTTCACTCACCATCGATCTTCATTACTAACTTTGATAACATACTTGACAAGTTTCAAGATGGTTATCTTAAACATCTAACAATTAACTTTAATTTCCGCATTTTATTATATTGCTCTCTATATTTCTCGCTTTATTGCTTTATTTTATCATTTCATCATGTTTATGTTTCCGCCATTTTTTCTTTGTCCATTTGGGCGTTTATATTCCGCTATTTTCTCTTTGTCCATTTGGACGCTATGTTTATGTTTCCGCTATTTTCTTTTTGTCCACTTGGACCATACTCTATTTTTATGCTAAAACACTAATAAATAATAAAAATCTAAAAAACGTTTAAGGCCCTATGGACTATTGGTTACTATCCCGGGCATTTTGGAGATTTGGACTTATGGACTTAGTACCTTTGGACCCTATGATTTTGTTGTTACTCTGTCGTTATTCTGTCTGTCTGGCTTTGGATTGTTGTCTGTTTGTGTGTGCAGGTATTTCCTTGAAAGTCCTTGATGGTTAATTCCAAGGCATTGAGATAAGGATTTTACCCGAAAACAGCCGTTACTCTGCCCGATTTTCGTCAGAATTTTAATAGGCTTAATGCTAAGTGGTGCTAAAATAATAAGTTCATTTGGATCCCCAAGTGGTAATGTCTTGGTTTAGTATCGATATTCCAAAGGATGGGAAATCTACCTTGACTCATAATGTCAAGTGTTGGCTTTTTATTTCGGGTAAACTGTTTCTTTCTTTAACTTTTATTTTATGCACTAGGATAGCCTCTTCATCTCTTGCCCCCTTCTTAGATTTTCAAAATCTTCTCCCTTTTCCAAAATCTTCTTATGTTTGTAATCTCTTTTAAAATCTTTCTTAAAAATATCTTTTACCCTTGGTAGCTTTTTTTCAAAAGTTTAGACACGATTAATTGTTGAAGTGAGTTGCGATACCCCACGATTTTTAAAATTGATTGATACAATGAGATCTTTTCCGCGTGAGAGAGCTAGTGGCATACTCGTTGATTTCTATCCGAGTTGGAGCCCTTCTTTCATTCGCAATGCAAAGAACTCGTTTGTTCTCATGCTCAAGAATAATGGCTGAGTATTTCTCTCTGACGATGATAAAGTGTTTATTCGGTTTTTAAACGTTTTTCCCTTTTAAGTGGAACTACATTAGCTCTGAATTCTCCATTGCACCGAGGAGGTATGTAGGCACAAAGCTTAATGCTCTGCCGAGCTTATTTTAAAAATAAAAACAAACCTTTTTTTTAGCACACACGACACATATTTTCAAAAAGGTTCCTGTGGAGTACCACAGATATGAGGGGTGCTTAAAACCTTCCCCTTGTATAATCAACACCCGTACCTGAGATCTCTTCTTTTTGTTTTAAAAAAAACAAACTTTGGGTTTTACGTTCTTTTACCTTTTCCTTTGGAAACAATAAAGCGCGGTGGCGAATTTCACTGAAATATTGAGTCGAGTCAACTAATGGCTTCGTTCTCAGATTTTTCCCGCTACATAAAACTGGCGACTTCACTGGGGAGTCAATTTTAAGTGTGTTAAGCCTATTTTTGTTTATCTGTGTGTTTTTTTATCTGTATATATTATTGTGTGCTTTGTTTGTTTATTTTTTTTCTTTTTGGTGCTCGATGGTTCCTCTGTGATGAGATAAAGTCCTAACCCGGACTTTGGTGCGTAACTTGAGATAGGAGGTGGAAAGACCAATAGTCGCATGTCAGGAGCAATCCTTAACATGAGCGTCATATGGTGGAACCCCAATCAGTGGAGGCCTCATGAAAGGTAGTAGATGTTGTTACGAACCATCGTAAGAACGTTATTACTTTCAATAGTGAGTGTCTGTAGAAGTTGAATGGCCTAGAATCCTTTTAACCCATCTAAGCCTTTTTAGGATGTAGCGCGGAAACAAGGTCAAGTACCAATTTGAGCTTGTTGTCATGTGATGCTAGGCTCAGACGTGGTCTTTTTAGGCATGTTATTGGCGCCCATGAGCAATTGTGCGTCCCGGTAGTATTTGATAGAAGATTGAAAACTCTGGGAACCTTTGTAGAACCCGATCGGCAGGTACAAAATTCCTTAGAACACACCTTGTGGGATGGGTAGACCCATGGCTTCATGCTCGTGACATCAAACCTTTGAACCTTGATTGTGTGATTTGGTGTGATCTTGTGTGCTCTTGATTGTGATTGATGCATAAACCATGCTTTCATGCATTCATAAAAAACGTTCTTCACAAATGGTTTTCAAGAAACTTAGAGACGTTTTTGTAAACATCACAGGTACCATGGATCAAAAGAAAAGCTTAAAGAAGTACACCTTCAAGAATCCAAATGTGAAAGAGTTGAAAGAGCTAGCGACTTTGGTTCCTAATCCTGACAACTTCAGAAACCGTTATGGAAAACTAATCTTTATCTCGAAGACAAAAGTAGAAAAGCGGAAGAGACAACAAGAGGATTTATTTTCCTCTGGTAGTCATGAAGAATCAGGTGCATGGAAGGAAGTTGCCAACAAGCTAATAGTCGAGAAGACTCATTTGAAGGCCTTTTATGAATATGAATTGGAGAAGCTCCGTAAGAAGCTGCAAAGAGGAGTTGGATCTTCATTAGAAGCGTTCCCTTCTAGTTTTTAGCTTTTATTTTGTCTTGTAATTTTTGGTCTTTGAACCTTTTGTAAGATTTTCTATTATTAATGAAAGAATTTTGTTATGTTTTATATTGTATTTTTTATGTTTACAATTAATGTCTTAAAGTTCCTTGAAAACCAAAAAATAAAAATCATTTATATTGCATCTCATGCATCATTCCGCATTTTGGTCTTGTTTCCGAGAGTATTCCCGAGGTCTTATTCAGTGTTCTTCATACAGAATCAAGCTGTCTCATTAGTATAACACTTGAGCTAACTGCAAGAAGAAGATGGAAGGTCTTGAACAAGAAAATCGTGAGCTATGTGAAGAGGTTGTTACTTTGAGATCTGGGGTGGAGCGTCTCACTGCTCTAGTTGAGACATTGATGGCTACTCAGAATCAGAACCAGAATCAGGTCCCTCCTCCCAATACCCAAGCTTAAGGTCAGGCCACTGTGATTTCTGAAATCGCTGCTACAACAATTCTTGTTGTTCCTACCGCTACTCAGCAACATATGCCTAATGGATATCCCTGGGGTATGCCTGAAGGTTATCTGTCTGTTCTTGAGATGACTCGTCCTTTGACTCCTGTCATGGTCACTACATCTCCTATTGTTCATACCGGTCCTTTTGTCCCACAACCCATTTATGATGCTGCGCCAATTGAAGGTTTGGGTATTCACGACAGAATAGATGGTTTCCAAGATCAGTCTGAAGAATTGCAGAAAGAGATGAAAGCCCTGCGTGGGAAAGAATTGTTTGGAAAGAATGTGCATGATCTCTGCCTTGTTCCCAATGTGAAAGTACCTGCTAAGTTCAAGTTGCCTGAATTCCAGAAGTATAAGGGAAACTCCTGTCCTCAGGCACATCTGGTGATGTATGTAAGGAAGATGTCCACTCACACTGATGATCAACGTCTGTTGATCCATTATTTCTAAGACAGTTTGACTGGAGCTACTTCTAAGTGGTATATGAGCCTTGATAGCACCCATATTCGCACTTTTAATGATTTAGCTGAGGCGTTTGTGAAGCAATAAAAGTATAATGTGGACATGGCTCCTGATCGAGATCAGCTGCGAGTTATGATGCAGAAAGAAAAGGAATCCTTTAAGAGATGGCGTGAGGTTGTCGCCCAAGTAATTCTCTGATGGAAGAAAAAGAGATGACTAAGATTTTCCTGAAGACTCTTGGCGCATTTCACTACGAAAAGATGATTGCAAGTGCTCCTGTAGACTTCACTGAAATGGTGGGTATGGGTGTTAGACTCGAAGAAGTTGTGCGAGAAGGTCGTTTGGTTCAGAATGACAATCTGTCCGATGGTGCAAAATGCTGTTTCTCATGGGAGGAATAGTCGATCCGGAAGTCAACCTCAACAAGCGGCGTCAGTGACTCTTGTTGTGAATTCAGTGCCTGTAACTCCTGTTAATCAACAACCAGCGAGGCGGAATCCGTATCCTCAAGTTAATTTTGATCCAATCCCCATGACATACACAGAATTATATCCTGCTCTAATTCATAAGAAGTTGGTACAACCAAGGTCACCGCCTTCTGTTCCAGAGAAACTCCCTTGGTGGTACAAAGCTGATGCCACTTGTGCCTTTCATCAGAATGCTTTTGGGCATGACTTAGAGAATTGCTGGCCTTTAAAGAATGAAGTTCAGAGATTGGTCAGTTCTGGTAAGCTTTCCTTCCGTGATGTTGGTCCTAATGTGCAGAATAATCCATTACCGACTCATGAAGCATCTACTGTGAACATTGTGTATCGATGCCCTGGAAAGTATAAGGTTTATCGTGTGGAACACATCAGAGGATCATTGGTAGAGATGTATGCCACGCTGTTTGAATATAGTCATTATAAGCATAATCATGCTGCTTGTAGGATTTGTTCAGTCAATCCTCGAGGATGTTATATTGTGAAGAGAGATTTACAAGAGATGATGGATCAAGGGCTCATTGAGATTCTGAGAGACAGAGATGAAGATGATGTCAATGTGATTGAGCCATGCTTTGATATTACAGAATGTGTATGTAATACGGTGAACTGACTTTTTATATTTAAGCAAACAGTATTGCGGTGAGCAAGAGTCGCCACCGACTTCTATTTTATCCAATTGGAAAGGAAAAAAGAATAGGAAAGACCTTTGAAAGAGTTTGAGTTCGGGGGGTAGGTTATACAAAGGGAAGGTTTAAAGAACCCTTTGTATCCATGGTTATCCATGGGCTCTTAATTGCTTAGCTCACTTTTGATTTGTTTGAAATGTTTGAAGTGTCGTGTGTGTTTAGAATTTTTTTTTGAATAAGGAGTTTAGCTTGTAAATAAGCGTGGCCTTTTTGAATTGATTTGAAAAAGGAGGTGTGAAAAGTAATTTGAAAGTTTGAATGTGTGAGCAAGCATTTAAGAACACCTACCCAAAGATTGTCTTTCATGTTCTTTAAGTCTTTCGGGCGAAAGGGTCTATCCATACCATGAGAGGGCATGAAGTCTTTCAATTGGACGTACATGTCATCGAGAATAATCGTTCGCCATAAGACTGTCCCTACCATAAAGAGGGTAGGTAGTCTAAGGGAAGGATATAAAAGTCATTTAGGCAACATGTAAAGACTCATTAGCATTCGAAGGGACAATCATCATTTATCGAGGCAACATCGAGGGACGAGATCATTTTATGCGTAGGCAACTCGAAGGGACTATGATCTTTTATTGCGAGGGACTAATGATGATTTTATCGGAGGCAACATGCTAAGGAGTCCCTACGCTCGAAGGGACTTGACTATTTTGATCGAAAGGCAACAGTAAGAGGAGTTACCCTAGATGTGGGCGTGTGTAGCAATCACGTGGTTTGAATTCAGTTATGTTATCTTGATTTAGGTGAGCTATCGTTCAGTTAATTAGTGTCACTCCCTATATTACTAACCACAGCAGTTAATAGTATACAGATAATAAAATAGCAGTTATAGTGTGCGGAAAATAAAATGAAAATACTGAAAACTGGTCCCAGGGCGTGAGATTTGATGCGCTGAAGCTCCAGTGTTCCACGGTAGGCTGCATCTTCATGCGCATTTGATCAACCTTGGCAATGATCTGACGATTCGTATTTAGAGGATGTACCATGAGCGTGCATGAATGTAGTGCGCTGGATCACTAATCCTGAAGTTTCAACAAAAGTAATATGCAAGAGGAGTAATGATAAAAAGTGAGAATGACCCTCTTGGGACTTGAACTCGTGACCTAAGGAATGCTAGCAAAACGTTCTGTAGCAACCTGCCCTAAAATTTAACCTTTAGAGTCGCCACCTATTCTACCAAGGCGAATAGGGAACCTCGCGCAGTTATTAAGATTCAGGGTAAGATACTATATTCAGGTCGGGGAAGGTGTTAGGAACCCTAAACCCTTTCCTAAGGTTTGCATGGTAAAATCAAGGTTTATGGCTAAACATAAAGAAAAGTGACATAAAGTTAATAGGATTAAAAGGCTAATTATTTGAACATGATTAGAGTTTGTAGGAGGGGGACTCGCCTTGTAACCAAGTGCCTACGTATCTCCTTATGGAGAATCAGAGTCAACGTAGTTCGGGATAAGGGTTGTACGCCTTTTGAATTTGATCTGATATTGTTTGAAGGCCTTTGAGTTGCCTTATCGTAGTTATGATAAATCGTAGTTTTGAAAGTGTTTTGGGAAGTGTTTTAAGGTTGGGCGTACAACCCTGATTTAATATGTTTTCACTAGGTGCGATGATCAATAGATTTGATCATAATAATTAACGAATGAAATTGTGTATCGCTGGTTACTCTGACCAATAGATTTGATCATCGCGGGCAGCAAATGGAATGTGTTTTAATAAATTTATTATTTACCATCAACTCTCATAACCAATAAATTCAGTTATTACACGATGACGGATTCCATTAACTTATATTTTTTATTATCTCTTGCCTAATGCAACCAATGAATTCAGTCGGGTCGAGAAGAGAATTTAAACAAGGGTAAATATCAATTAATATTAATTAAATTAATTAAATTAAATTAAATCAATTAAGTACATCTCTCGTCAATGCGACTAATGATTATAATCGGATCGAGGAGAAAAGAATATAAATAAACAATTAACAATTATTATTAATTTTATTATTTTTATTTAAAAAAGGGGGGTACAAATTACTTTAGAAAGAAAAGTAAAAGGGGTGCTAATAGAAAGGCCTGGCCCATTAAGGGGCCTGAATGATTCAATGTGGTAATCCTGAGGGCTCATGGTATGGAAACGCGTCTGGGCGCGTTGGATCTATATGACTGGTAATTGAGTGGCTGAACATTGAAGGTGTATGGTGGGCTATAGCAATACAGGTACATGGGATTATGTAGCAATATTCAGAAAAATAATATAAAGGGCCAGGGATCGAACCCTGGACCCTTGGGGTAACCAACAGACACGCGCGCCAACCCACCCATATCCATGATGTGTTAACAAAACACAGTATCATAACTAAATAAAAACAAACAACTGCAATGAACAATGCGCGCGAATTTTCAAATGGGAAAATCAGAGGAAGCCAGCTCATCATCTTCCTCACAGATCTCATAAAACCTGCAACTATTTGCTACGATTTTGCTAGGGATAACGTCATAGCAAACCAACCTAAAAAAATAGCGAATAGCACATCCCTTCACATAAATGTTTCGCGACCTGTCAGATCCCTTCGTCTACCTCATGCGAATTCAACCCAACCCTCGTTTTGATCTAATTTAGCCCTAAAATAGAATCCCCAATTTTAAACCCTAAAGCTCAACTCGGCCTCCAATGGCTGATCACGCTAGAAGGCACATAAACTTAATTAACACTCCAGAAACATTCATAGCAATTAGACAAAGCCAAATACGCAATCAAAACATCATGAATATGCACACATCATGCTAATCGATCTAAGATTTAGAGTGACTTACTTTGGCTTATTGGAGAATAATCTGGGGGTGTTAATGAAGCGTAGTGATCCAAACACCTTCAGAATGATCCCAAGAATCTTTTGCAACCTTTTGTTCTTCTTGTAATGCTCTAATTCTCCCAAACCGAATTTGAGTTTCTTGGTGATTTTTTGTTCTCTATGCTTGTACCTCTGGACAGAATTTTCAACCCCTATTCGTGTGGCCTCCCTTCTCTACTTATAGGGGATGCATTAGGTTAATAAAATAATCCCGAATCTCCTTTGAATCCAATCTTGCAACTTTGAGAATTTTGATTAAAAAATTGATGGGAAACTTTCTAATTTTGTCCAAATCTTCTATTAACCCCTTCCCAATCAATATACCGCGAAAATATATTGTAATTTTGTCATAAATATGATTGGAATTGGTCAATGTGAATCTTTTAACACAATTTTTTGATTTTTCCTTTAATTATATCATTTTAAATCATTTTTAAATGAAATAAAAAATCATATAAAATCCAATAAAAGGCTAAAATTCATGGCACATGGTTTGGATAACATAGATAGCTTGTGGACCAAGATTAAATCTTAAAAAGATAGGCCCATTTGCAAAAAATCTCAATTTGAACTTCTTTTATTCCACATTTTACCTCCAAAATTACCCAACTTTGACAAGGCATATCTCTCTCAGTTTTTAAGCTATGAAGGATTTCTAGGACTTTTTGGAAACCTTAAGAGGTCCTCTATAAGCCATTTTGGAACATATTTTTCATTTGGAGATTTTATCTTGATTATATGCCCTTTGACAAAAAACTGTCTTTAGTTGATTCTTGAAAAGGACCTGTAATCTTTTGTACTATATCTTCCAAATGAAGCATTTCTGGCCTTGGCTTGTGAGAGAAATAGTTGTAGAGGGTCCAATTTCCTTCAAAATAGGCTTTGAGTGAGGAATTTTTGATGTTCCATGTGAAAGTTATGGCCAGTCAAAGTTGAGTTGACTTTCTCCTATGAAAACCCTAATTTGAACCTTTTTGCATTTGTTCCTTTCTGAGTTTCTATTGATGAATCATGATCAACCTTTGATCAAATGATGGATACATTCTTCCATACTTGATGTTGACCAAAACTCAGAGGTTTTGACTGTGCTTTGACCATGGTTGACTTTTAAGTCAAACCAGTTGACTGTGAATCATCTGAGTTGTTGAACAAGTAAACTTTGGGATTGGGCCTTGACTTTTGACTTAGAGGTATCTTGGGTCATGATAGGTCATGGAGAACTTTATTAGAGGCCTTGTTTTGCTAATTCCCTCAGGAGAGCACCAAACCCTAGCTTTAGGAGATTCTTGCTTAGGAGAATGTCTTAATGAAACTCTTGAGCTTTGAATCATTGTGAATGAGATGTGGAAGGAAAATTTTGGGGTATGACAGCTGCCCCTATTTAATTACCTTTGATTGAATGGCGTGAGGATACGCAGTTCTCACATCTTTGGATCGAAGAGTTATTAAATAACGGAAGACCCCTTGAATTTGCCTTGTACCTGGTAGTGAAGAAATGAATGCCTTGCTAACGCCTGAGACTTACATAGCGAGGACTCAAAGTTTGCTGCGTAGAAAGTAGTTGCCTTGCTAGGGTGCTAGCAAGGGTTTGCAGTTTGTAGGTAACCCACTTACTATAGACCTAGTAAGTCATCGCGGTCAGTATACCCACTCCCTATCGTAGTTTGAGTAAGCTTATCGTGGATGGTGTGGCCCACTTACTATAGTTCTAGTAAGTCGTCGCGGTTAGCCATACCTGCTTTACATCGTAGTTGGAGTAAGATTTATCGTAGATGGTGTGGCCTACTTACTATAGCTCTAGTAAGTCGTCATGGTCGGCCATGCCTCCTTGCTATCGTAGTTGGAGTAAGCTTATCGTAGATGGTGTGGCCCACTTACTTTTGTGCTAGTAAGTCGTCGCAGTTAGCCATACTTGCTTACTATCGTAGCTGGAGTGAGTTTATCGTAGATGGTATGACCCAATTACTATCGTCCTAGTAAGTCATCACAGCCAGTCATACCTACTCACTATCGTAGTTGGAGTAAGCTTATTGTAGATGGTGTGGCCCACTTACTATTGTGCTAGTAAGTCGTCGCAGTTAGCCATACCTGCTTACTATCGTAGCTGGAGTGAGTTTATCGTAGATGGTATGACCCACTTACTATCGTCCTAGTAAGTCGTCGCAGTCAGTCATACCTACTCACTATCGTAGTTGGAGTAAGCTTATCGTAGATGGTGTGGCCCACTTACTATGGTGCTAGTAAGTCGTCGCAGTTAGCCATACCTACTTACTATCGTAGTTTTGATTAATCCCAAAAGGATTACTTGCCATAGCCCTAGCAAGCTCACCTGGACCAATAAGATTCACTCGCCTCGATGCGGACCAGTTTACCTGCATAGAAGATTACTTTGCAAATGCATTATGCGTATGCTTATGATCTTGTTGTTTGTATGATGTAAACGTATGAATGTTTGCGTGCGAATGTTGTGTGCATGAATGTTGGTGTGCCAATGATGTTTGTGTATAAATGAATATGTATGTGTGATGACTTTAACGTTTTATCTCTTTGTCACCCATGGAATTTGTTTAATCCTTTCAAGCTGTTTGCAAATCCTGGTTTAGATTTTTCTGGGATGATCTACTGGTAACGTCCCTGGTAAGAGAGATCGTGGTGGATTAGAATGATCGCAGCGTGGGGCGTATATTGAAGGATAGAAAAACACTTAGAAAGGGGGGGTTTGAATAAGTGTAGCTTTAAAAACTTGACCGATAAAAATAAATTGCACAGTTATTTTTATCCTGGTTCGTTGTTAACTAAACTACTCCAGTCCACCCCCGCAGAGATGATTTACCTCAACTGAGGATTTAATCCACTAATCGCACGGATTACAATGGTTCTCCACTTAGTCAGCAACTAAGTCTTCCAGAGTCTTCTGATCACACACTGATCACTCCAGGAACAACTGCTTAGATACCCTCTAAGACTTTCTAGAGTATTCTGATCCACACGATCACTCTAGTTACAACCTGCTTAGATAACCTCTAAGACTTCCTAGAGTATTCTGATCCACACGATCACTCTAGTTCCTTACAACTTAATGTAATCAATTCTAAGAGTATTACAATTGCTTCTTAAAAGCTATAATCACAAACTGTGATATTTCTCTTAACGTTTAAGCTTAATCTCACTAATATATTACAACAGCAATGTAGTGAGCTTTGATGAAGATGAAGATTCTGAGCTTTGAATAGAACAGAGTTTCAGCAAGTTAATATGAGTTGTTTTGTTCAGAATCGTTAACCTTGCTTCTCATCAGAACTTCATATTTATAGGCGTTGGAGAAGATGACCGTTGAGTGCATTTAATGCTTTGCGTGTTCCGTACAGCATCGCATTTAATGTTATACGCTTTTGTCAACTACCTCGAGCCTTGTTCACGCTGTGTCTACTGACGTTGCCTTTAATAGCTTCTAACGTTCCTTTTGTCAGTCAGCGTAGCCTGCCACATGTACTTCCTTCTGATCTGATGTTTGTGAATACAACGTTTGAATATCATCAGAGTCAAACAGCTTGGTGCAAAGCATCTTCTGATCTTCTGACCTTGAAGTGCTTCTGAGCGTGATACCATCAGAACTTCAGTGCTTCTGATCTCATGTTCTTCTGATGCTTCCATAGACCCATGTTCTGATTTTGCTTCGACCATCTTCTGATGTCTTGCCAGACCATGTTCTGATGTTGCATGCTGAACCCTTTTGAGACAAAGCTTCTGAGCGCTGAATTATGCATACTCTTTATATATTTCCTGTAAAGGAAATTGCATTGGATTAGAGTACCATATTATCTTAAGCAAAATTCATATTATTGTTATCATCAAAACTAAGATAATTGATCAGAACAAATCTTGTTCTAACAATCTCCCCCTTTTTGATGATGACAAAAACATATATAAATGATATGAATTTGCGATCAGAAAGAGCAGACGGCAAAAGACAAATTACACAGCTATAGCATAAGCATGTGAATATGTCTCCCCCTGAGATTAACAATCTCCCCCTGAGATAAATAATCTCCCCCTGAAATAAATACTCGAAGAACTTTAATAAAAGACTTCCCTGATTATTTCGGTAGAGACGATCACATAAGCTTCTGTCTTCAGAGAATTCATAGCTTCTGACTTCTGCTTCCATTGGACAGCTTCAGAACTAGAATTTCTTTAGATCCTTAGAACACTCACAGCTTCTGATTCCTGCTTCCGTTTAGGACAGCTTCAGAACTTGAATTTCTTTGATCATCAGAACATTCACAACTTCTGATTTCTGCTTCCATTTAGGACAGCTTCAGAGCTTGAGTTTTCTGGATCTTTAGAACATTCACAGCTTCTGATTTCTGCTTCCCTCGGATAGCTTCAGAGCTTTGAATTTCTACCAACATCACTTCATGCTAGATTTGTATCAGAACATTGTTGAATGTACCAGAGCATCATCAGAGCATCTCTACATCCTGAAATGTTACAGAACAAAACTAAACGACAAAAGTCAGCATGAACGAGTCAGAACATAAAATGTATATTAGAACACATGATATGTATCAGAGCCATATAGGCTAAAATAATGTATCAGAGCAAATAGAATTTTGTCAGAGCAAATAGACAAATATGGATCAAATTCTATTATCAGTGCTTCTGATTCATTCTTCTTTCTTGCTTCTGATTTCTGAAGCTTGACAGCACTCAGCTTGCTTCAGTTTTCATGAGCTTATTCTTTTTACAGAATAACACTTCTTATGGTTTTGCTTCTTGTGTTTGCTTTGAAGATTCTCTTCACTTCTTTATACCTGCAAAACACTTAAACCATATAGAACTTGCAGTTCTTGTTAGTAAATGTGTGGGAGCTTTACCCAGCAACTGATAGATTAATCAAATCATTTATCATTTATCTTCTCCCCCTTTTTGTCATAACATCAAAAAGAATATTTAAAAAAAAATTCAGATGAATAAAACGACAAATAAAATCACTGGAATGTAAAAACAAAGAAACTTTTCATTGATAATCAAAAGATATTACAAAAGGTTCTTATGTTTAACAAGATGAGAAACATTCCTAGCAAATACATAAAAAGTCATCCCAAGAGGAAATGACTACAAAAATTAAAAACAAAACCCTAGCAAGACACATTCTGTGTCAACCCATCAAGAATCCCTGTGGTCTTCTTGTCTTTCCAGACTAGAACCTCCACTGTAGGAGAGATCCAAGAGACCAAAGAGGAAGAGAGGGACAGTTCACAGACAGAGAACTGCTGTTGCAAACGGGGCTTTCTCTCAACATAGAAGTTAAGAATATCATTCTTAACCTCTTCCCATAACTCAAGAAAGTCTTCTGCCTTTGGATGAAAGTTGATAACAACATCAAAGAAGAGGTCTGACTTGAGAGGTATTAGGAGAGCCATCCCGAGATATGCAGAGATCTGCCGCCTTTGAGTCATAGATCTTCAACAGGCTTAGAGCATGATTAAGAGATCCAGACAAAGGATTCAAGATGAACGCTAGGTTTGAACTAGGATTTTTTAAAGAAAGAAAAACTTCGTTTGAGCAAGAGAAAAAACAGGAGAGAGAGAGAGAGAAAACTTGATGAGGAATGCAAAGAGATAGAGAAAGAAAACAAAGACAGAGTGTAAAAGAGAAAATATAAGAGGGAAGGAGAAGCGTTTGAAGAGTATTTAAAAGAAAATAAAATGAAACAAATGATGGATAGCATTTAATGTTATGTGACATGAGGAGAGATAATAAAGACAAATGAGGTGACTAGCACAGTTACCTATGGTCGGCGTCCCTTCAACTGCACGCGCGCTTATCCATGAACAGTAAAGACAGGTTTACCATCCGAGATAAAACGTTACAGCTGTTTTGCTTTACAAGAGGTTCTGAATCAACTTAGACAATGAAACGTTAGTAATAACCGAATCATAATTTCTGAGAGATTTCAATCAGAACTTCTGATAAAAAAAATAATCCACTTTCATTTCAGAAGATACTCATACATAAGAACTTCTCATCTTCTCATTCTGGGCATAAATCCATACTGATGTTCTTCAGAATGAACTTAAACCTATCTTCAGCCAGGGGTTTTGTAAAGATATCAGCCCATTGATGGTCTGTATCCACAAAGTTTAAAGATAGAACACCCTTCTGAACATAGTCTCTTATGAAATGATGTTTAATCTCAATATGTTTAGCTTTTGAATGAAGAATAGGATTCTTAGATAAACATATAGCAGAAGTATTATCACAGAATATAGGAATGTTACTCTCATATATCTGATAATCTTCTAGCTGACTCTTCATCCAGAGCATCTGTGTACTGCAACCAGCAGCAGCGACATATTCTGCTTCTGTTGTTGAAAGAGCAATAGTTGCTTGCTTCTTGCTATACCAGGAGATCAAATGACTTCCAAGAAATTGGCAACTTCCTGAAGTACTCTTTCTTTCAATTCTGTCTCCAGCATAGTCAGCATCGCAGAATCCTACTAAGTTGTATTCTTTAGATTTTCTGTAAACTAAGCCAACATTAGTAGTACCTTTCAGATACCTTAGAATTCTCTTAACAGCAGTTAAATGAGATTCTCTAGGATCTGATTGGAATCTAGCACACAAACAAACACTGAACAGAATGTCAGGTCTAGAAGCAGTCAAATATAGAAGAGATCCAATCATACCTCTGTATAACTTCTGATCTACCTTCTTACTTACCTCATCCTTACCTAGGATGCATGTTGGATGCATAGGAGTTTTGGCTTCTTTGCAGTCTAGAAGATTAAACTTCTTCAGAAGTTCCTTCACATACTTGGTTTGGTGAACATACGTTCCTTCTGATGTTTGATTTATTTGTATTCCAAGGAAATACTTGAGTTCTCCCATCATGCTCATTTCAAACTCAGCCTGCATAGACTCAGCAAACTCCTTTCCAAGTGTAGCATTAGATGTTCCAAAAATAATATCATCTACATATATTTGACAAATTAAAATATCCCTTTTAAAGGTTTTACAAAAGAGAGTAGTGTCCACTTTTCCTCTAGTGAAACCATTATCCAGATGGAAAGAACTTAAGCGTTCATACCAAGCTCTGGGAGCTTGTTTCAATCCATACAACGATTTCTTTAGTTTAAAAACATGACTAGGAGACATAGAGTCTTCAAAACCAGGAGGTTGATGGACATAAACTTCTTCATCTATATAACCATTTAAGAAGGCACTCTTAACATCCATCTGATAGAGAGTGATGTTATGTTGAGTGGCAAATGAAATTAATAGACGAATAGATTCTAACCTGGCCACTGGTGCAAAGGTTTCTGTATAGTCAATCCCTTCTTGCTGACTATAACCCTGAGCCACCAGTCTGGCTTTGTTCCTTACCACTTCACCTTTCTCACTGAGCTTGTTTCTGAAGACCCATTTTGTACCGATTATATTGAATCCATCTGGTCTAGGAACAAGATCCCAAACATCATTCCTTGTAAACTGATTCAGTTCTTCTTGCATAGCAATTATCCAGTCTGGATCTTCTAGAGCATGATCAACAGAAGTTGGCTCGATCAAAGATACAAGACCTAATTGACAGTCTGCATTGTTCTTAAGGAATGCTCTTGTTCTGATTGGATCATCCTTCTTTCCAAGAATGACATCTTCTGAATGACCAGAAATGAGTCTGGATGATCTTCTGACAGATGGTTCTTCAGAAATGCTTAGATTCTCCAGAGAAGCTGATACTTGATCTTCAGATTCTTTGCTTCTGAGAAGCTCTGCTTCTGATGCGTTGCTTCTTGGCTCAACAACTTCTGATATATCAATATCACAATCTGCAAAATTATCAAACTGCTTTGGTTTTTCAGAACCAAGCTTATCATCAAACCTGATATTGATTGATTCTTCTACAATCAATGTTTCAGTATTGTATACTCTGTAGCCTTTTGAGCGTTCAGAATATCCAAGAAGGAAACATTTTTGTGCTTTGGAATCAAACTTACCAAGATGATCTTTAGTGTTCAGAATAAAGCATACACATCCAAAAGGATGGAAATATGAAATGTTGGGCTTTATATTCTTCCACAATTCATAAGGAGTCTTATTTAGAATAGGTCTGATAGAGATTCTATTCTGAATATAGCATGCAGTGTTTATTGCTTCTGCCCAGAAATGCTTAGCCATATTGGTTTCATTGATCATGGTTCTGGCCATTTCTTGCAGAGTCCTATTCTTTCGTTCTACAACTCCATTTTGCTGTGGAGTTCTAGGACAAGAGAAATCATGGGCAATACCATTTTCTTTGAAGAACTCTTCAAAGAATCTGTTCTCAAATTCACCACCATGATCACTTCTAACCTTTATGATTTTACACTCTTTTTCAGATTGAATCTGAATGCAGAAGTCAAAGAACACTGAATGAGACTCATCCTTGTGTTTCAAGAATTTTACCCATGTCCAGCGGCTATAATCATCTACGATGACTAATCCATATTTCTTCCCTCTGACAGATGCTGTTTTGACTGGGCCAAACAGATCAATGTGCAAGAGTTCTAATGGCCTTGAGGTAGAAACAACATTCTTGGACTTGAATGCAGGTTTGGAGAACTTGCCCTTCTGACATGCTTCACAAAGAGCATCTGATTTGAATTTCAGATTAGGGAGTCCTCTGACAAGATCCAGTTTGTTAATCTGAGAAATCTTTCTCAAACTAGCATGACCTAATCTTCTGTGCCAGACCCACTGCTCTTCAGAAACAGACATAAGACAAGTCACCTTCTGACTCATAAGATCTTGCAGATCTGTCTTATAAATGTTATTCTTCCTCTTGCCTGTAAATAGGATTGAGCCATCCTTCTGATTTACAGCCTTGCAAGACTTTTGATTAAAGATTATATCATAACCATTGTCACTCAATTGACTGATAGATAAGAGGTTATGTGTTAATCCTTCTACAAGAAGTACATTAGAAATGGAAGGAGAGTTACCAGACTTTATAGTTCCAGAGCCAATTATCTTGCCCTTCTGATCTCCTCCAAACTTGACTTCTCCTCCAGACTTAAGCACCAGGTCTTGGAACATAGACCTTCTTCCTGTCATGTGTCGTGAGCATCCAGAGTCCAGGTACCACGACATGTTGTGCTTTGTCCTTTTTGCAGCCAAGGATATCTGCAATAGGAATAATCTTATCCTTAGGTACCCACATTTTCTTGGGTCCTTTCTTGTTAGATTTTCTCAAGTTCTGATTGAACTTGGGTTTAACATTGTAAGCAATAGGATGAACAGCATGATAATTCTTAATGTGAGTTTCATGATATTTCCTAGGTTGTGTCACATGCTTTTTGGTGTGTGTTATGTGAAAACTTTGAGCATGTGAAGTGTGCCTAATATCATGGGAGTGGCCATACTTGAACTGATCATACAATGGCTTGTATGTGATTTTCATCTCATCAACAGGTTCAAGTTTGTATGGGATTTCACCCTCAAAACCAATGCCGACTCTTTTGTTTCCAGACACAGCATATATCATAGAAGCTAGCTGACTTCTGCCAATACTTCTAGATAAGAACTTCCTGAAACTTAAATCATATTCTTTCAGAATATGGTTTAGACTAGGAGTGGATTTTTCTGAATCAGAAGGAGATCCAACATTATTGGATAATTTTAAAAGTTTTTCTTTTAATTCAGAATTCTCCAACTCAAGCTTCTTTGTTTCAAATTCAAATAGCTTTTTCAGCTTTTTGTATTTGAGACTAATCTGAGACTTGAATTCCAGAAGTTCTGTTAGACTGGAAACTAACTCATCTCTAGTAAGTTCAGAAAATACCTCTTCAGAATCTGATTCTGATGTAGATTCTGATCCGTCATCTTCTGTCGCCATCAGCGCACAGTTAGCCTGCTCATCTTCAGAGTCTGAATCATCTTCTGATTCATCCCAGGTTGCCATAAGACCTTTCTTCTTATGAAACTTCTTCTTGGGATTTTCCTTCTGAAGTTTTGGACATTCATTCTTGAAGTGTCCAGGCTCATTGCATTCATAGCACATGACCTTCTTCTTGTCAAGTCTTCTGTCATCAGAAGATTCTCCACGTTCAAGTTTCTTTGAACTTCTGACGCCTCTGAACTTCCTTTGCTTGTTCTTCCAGAGTTGATTTAGCCTTCTGGAGATCAAGGACAGTTCATCTTCTTCTTCAGATTCTGATTCTTCAGGATCTTCTTCTCTAGCCTGAAAAGCGTTAGTGCATTTCTTGATATTGGATTTTAATGCAATAGACTTACCTTTCTTTTGAGGCTCGTTTGCATCCAGTTCAATTTCATGACTCCTCAGGGCACTGATAAGCTCTTCCAAAGAGACTTCATTTAGATTCTTCGCAATCTTAAATGCAGTCACCATAGGACCCCATCTTCTGGGTAAGCTTCTGATGATCTTCTTTACGTGATCAGCCTTGGTGTATCCCTTGTCAAGAACTCTCAATCCAGCAGTAAGAGTTTGAAATCTTGAAAACATCTTTTCAATGTCTTCATCATCCTCCATCTTGAAGGCTTCATATTTCTGGATTAGAGCAAGAGCTTTAGTCTCCTTGACTTGAGCATTTCCTTCATGAGTCATTTTCAAGGACTCATATATGTCATAGGCCGTTTCCCTGTTAGATATCTTCTCATACTCAGCATGAGAGATAGCATTCAGCAAAACAGTTCTGCATTTATGATGATTCCTGAAAAGCTTCTTCTGATCATCACTCATTTCTTGCCTTGTCAGCTTTACGCCACTGGCATTTACCGGATGTTTGTAACCATCCATCAGAAGATCCCATAGATCACCATCTAGACCAAGAAAGTAACTTTCCAGTTTATCTTTCCAGTATTCAAAGTTTTCACCATCAAATACCGGCGGTCTAGTATAACCATTGTTACCGTTGTGTTGCTCAGCAGAGCCAGATGTAGATGTAGACTTTGCAGTTTCATCAGCCATCTTTTACTGAAGCGTTTTTCTCTTCCTGAATCTTTTCTAAACACGGTTAAGTGCTTGCACCTTAGAACCGGCGCTCTGATGCCAATTGAAGGATAGAAAAACACTTAGAAAGGGGGGGTTTGAATAAGTGTAGCTTTAAAAACTTGACCGATAAAAATAAATTGCACAGTTATTTTTATCCTGGTTCGTTGTTAACTAAACTACTCCAGTCCACCCCCGCAGAGATGATTTACCTCAACTGAGGATTTAATCCACTAATCGCACGGATTACAATGGTTCTCCACTTAGTCAGCAACTAAGTCTTCCAGAGTCTTCTGATCACACACTGATCACTCCAGGAACAACTGCTTAGATACCCTCTAAGACTTTCTAGAGTATTCTGATCCACACGATCACTCTAGTTACAACCTGCTTAGATAACCTCTAAGACTTCCTAGAGTATTCTGATCCACACGATCACTCTAGTTCCTTACAACTTAATGTAATCAATTCTAAGAGTATTACAATTGCTTCTTAAAAGCTATAATCACAAACTGTGATATTTCTCTTAACGTTTAAGCTTAATCTCACTAATATATTACAACAGCAATGTAGTGAGCTTTGATGAAGATGAAGATTCTGAGCTTTGAATAGAACAGAGTTTCAGCAAGTTAATATGAGTTGTTTTGTTCAGAATCGTTAACCTTGCTTCTCATCAGAACTTCATATTTATAGGCGTTGGAGAAGATGACCGTTGAGTGCATTTAATGCTTTGCGTGTTCCGTACAGCATCACATTTAATGTTATACGCTTTTGTCAACTACCTCGAGCCTTGTTCACGCTGTGTCTACTGACGTTGCCTTTAATAGCTTCTAACGTTCCTTTTGTCAGTCAGCGTAGCCTGCCACATGTACTTCCTTCTGATCTGATGTTTGTGAATAAAACGTTTGAATATCATCAGAGTCAAACAGCTTGGTGCAAAGCATCTTCTGATCTTCTGACCTTGAAGTGCTTCTGAGCGTGATACCATCAGAACTTCAGTGCTTCTGATCTCATGTTCTTCTGATGCTTCCATAGACCCATGTTCTGATTTTGCTTCGACCATCTTCTGATGTCTTGCCAGACCATGTTCTGATGTTGCATGCTGAACCCTTTTGAGACAAAGCTTCTGAGCGCTGAATTATGCATACTCTTTATATATTTCCTGAAAAGGAAATTGCATTGGATTAGAGTACCATATTATCTTAAGCAAAATTCATATTATTGTTATCATCAAAACTAAGATAATTGATCAGAACAAATCTTGTTCTAACATATATTACCTGCCGGAGATGTCATGGTTTCGTTCCCATTGCTTTTGTTTTGCCAATTTGTAAGTTTCTCATTTAGAGTTCAATGCTAAAGTTTATGAAAATAATTTATCCTTTGCACACGGTATTGAAATGATGAGAAAGCATAGTATAAAAGAAAAAGAAAGCTTTTATTGATGTTGCCTTAAATCGGCGAATGTACAGAAGTGCGAAAAAGGAAAATGACAAATAGAAATGATATTAATACTACTGTTGCTCTTTTGCTATCGAGGGCCCCAGTAATCCTTTGACTTTGAAAGTTGACGATTCCACGACTCCTTATCCTTTGTGAATTGTCTTAGATTTGTGGCTTAGGATCTTGCCTTGGCTAAGCATGATACTTCTTGACTGCATCTGAATTGATTGGATGCGGTAGCTCGTCCCCATCCATGGTGGTGAGGACGAGTGCTCCTCCTGAGAACACCGTTTTTATGACATATGGACCTTCGTAGTTGGGCGTCCACTTTCCGCGAGCGTCTAGTTGAGGTAGCAAGATTTTCTTGAGGAAGAGATCTCCTTCTTTGTAAGTTCGAGGGCGGACCTTTTTATCGAACGCCTTCTTCATCCTTTTCTGATAGAGTTGCCCGTGACACAAAGCCGTCAGTCACTTTTCTTCAATGCAATTAAACTGATCAAAACGAGTTTTTACCCATTTCGATTCTTCTAACTTTGTATCAGCTAGGACTCTTAGTGACGGAATCTCTACCTCGATAGGGAGGACTGCTTCCATACCATACACCAAAGAGAAAGGCGTTGCTCCTGTGGATGTGCGCACCGAGGTTCTGTAACCGTGTAGGGCGAAGGGAAGCATTTCGTGCCAATCTTTGTATGTTTTCACCATCTTTTGTATTATCTTTTTGATGTTCTTATTTGTTGCTTCAACAGCGCCATTCATCTTAGGCCTATACGGTGAAGAATTGTGGTGTTCAATCTTGAACTCCTCGCACAACTCCCTCATTATGTTGTTGTTTAAATTCGACCCGTTGTCGGTGATGATCCTATTTAGGGCCCCGTATCGGCATATGATGTTATGTTTGATGAACCGGGTGACCACTTGTCTTGTCACGTTGGTGTAGGAAGCAGCTTCCACCCATTTGGTGAAATAGTCTATGGCAACCGATATAAATCGGTGTCCATTAGAAGCTTTGGGTTCGATCATCCCTATCATGTCAATCCCCCACATTGCAAATGGCCATGGTGAACTTAATACGTTCAACAGATTTGGCGGTACGTGTACTTTATCAGCGTATATTTGGCATTTGTGACATGTTCTGGCATATTGGAAACAGTCAGCCTCCATTGTTAACCAGTAGTACCCTGCTCGCAATATTTTTCTCGCCATTGAGTGTCCATTTCCATGAGTTCCGAAGGTCCCTTCGTGTACTTCTCTAATAATCTCCTTGGCTTCGTTTTTATGTACACACCTCAGTAACACTGAGTCGTAATTCCGCTTGTATAAGATATTTCCACTTAGGAAGAATTTGGATGCCAACCTCCTTAGTGTCTTTTTGTCAATTGTCGAGGCGCTCTCTGGGTATTCCTGTTTTTCTAGGTACTTCTTGATATCATGGTACCAGGGTTTGTTGTCAGGTTGCTCCTCGATTGTGAGACAATAAGCAGGCTCATCAAAGTGTCTAACTGTTATTTATGGTTCGTGGTTTGGCCAGGTCACTTTGAACATAGAGGAAAGTGTTGCCAACGCACCGGCCATTTGATTTTCTTCCCTTGGAATATGAGTAAAGGTGATTGTCTCAAACTCAGCCATTAACTCCAGTATAAGGTCTCAATATGGGATTAGCTTTGCATCTCGAGTATCCCATTCTTTATTGACTTGGTGGATTACCAGGGCTGAATTCCCATACACCTCGAGTAGCTTGATCCTTAGATCGATTGCTGCTTTTAACCCCAATATGCATGCTTCGTATTCTGCAATGTTGTTGGTGCAGTCGAAACATAGTCTTGTAGTGAAGGGCATGTGCCTATTGTCAGGAGATGTTAAAATAACCCCTATACCATGCCCTAGTGCATTCGAGGCCCCATCGAACATAAGCGTCCATATTGCCCCTGGTTTGGGTCCTTCGTCAGGTCCTGGTATTTCGTAATCTCTTATCAACATAATATCTTCGTCAGGAAAGTCGAACTTCATAGACTGATATTCTTCTATGGGTTGATGGGCTAGATGTTCTACCAGCACACTCTCTTTTATTGCCTTTTGAGTGACGTACTGTATGTCGTATTCTGACAGTAACATTTGCCATCTAGCAATTCTTCCCGTGAGAGCCTATTTTTCGAACACGTCTTTCAAAGGATCCATTCTCGATATCAACCATGTGGAATGGTTCAGCATATATTGCCGTAGACGTTTGGAGGCCCATGCTAGGGCGCAACATGTCTTTTCCAATGGTGAATACCGAGATTCGCAACTTGTGAATTTCTTGCTAAGATAGTAAATAGCATGCTCTTTTCTGCCTGTTTCATCCTGCTGCCCTAGTACACATCCCATAGACCTTTCGAGGACTGTGAGGTACATGATTAATGGTCTTCCTGGTACTGGAGGTACAAGTATTGATGGTTCTTGTAAGTAGCTCTTTATAGTCTCGAAAGCTACCTGACAATCGTCATTCCACTTGATTGGTTGATTCTTCCTTAGTAGTTTGAATATAGGCTCACACGTGGCTGTGAGATGTGAAATGAACCTTGAGATGTAATTCAAACGACCTAAGAATCCACGAACCTCTTTCTTTGTCCTTGGAACAGGCATTTCTTGTATAGCTTTCACTTTGTCAGGATCTACCTCTATGCCTCGTTGGCTCACAATGAATCCCAACAACTTTCCGACCTTACACCAAATGTGCACTTATTTGGGTTTAACCTCAGTTTGAACTTCTTTAAGCGTTCGAACAACTTTTGTAGGTGCATAATATGTTCCTCTTCAGTACAGGACTTAGCGATCATATCAGCAACATAAACCTCGACTTCCTTGTGGATCATGTCATGGAACAGTGTGACCATGGCTAGTTGATATGTTGCCCTAGCATTTCGTAATCCAAAAGGAATTACCTTGTAACAGAAGGTGGCCCAAGATGTCATGAAGGTGGTTTTCTCCATGTCTTCGGGCGCCATTTTGATTTGATTATACCCAGAGAACCCATCCATGAAGGAGAACACCGAAGCTTGTGCCGTATTGTCCACTAGTATATCTATGTGGTGAAGTGGAAAATCGTCTTTTGGACTTGCTTTGTTTAGATCCCTGTAATCCACGCACATGCGTACCTTCCCGTCCTTCTTAGGAACTGGCACTATGTTGGCAATCCATGGAGGATAGTCAACCACGACAGGATATCCTGCATCGAATTGTTTCAGTACCTCTTCTCGAATTTTGTTATCCATGTCAGGTCGAACTCTTCTGCGCTTTTGTCTAACAGGTGCACAACCTTCTTTGAGCGGTAACCTGTGCACGACAATATCTATATCCAACCCTGGCATGTCACGATATGACCAAGCAAATATTTCTGCATAGTCGTGGAGAAGTTTGACCAGCGATGCTTTTACGTCCTCATTCAGCGTTGCCCCAATCTTGATTTCCTTAGGTTCATTGTCTGTACCCAAGTTTATGATTTCAATGGCCTCTCGGGGATGGAGCATGCTTTTGGATTCTTTGTCCATTAACCTCGACAATTCTTCCGGAAGTTCATCGTCTTCCTCATCCTCTTCCTCGGACTGATTAGCGAGAGCCTCGAATTTATATTGAGTTTCAGCAGTATTATTATCGGTAGTGTCAGACGGTGATCTGCACATGTTTTACGTTTTGCTTTTAGTATGCAGATATGGTTGTGCCTTTTTTTTATGCAAGAAAGTTATTTGTCATTTTAAGAAAGTAAATGCAAGAAAGAGACAATGTTTTCAATACCAAATGCAAACGACAATTTTATTAATAAACTCAAACTTTGAAAATAAATGGGGCCCTTACAAACCAACTCTATGCTTCGGGCGAGGCATGAGCGACATTGTTTTCTTTATTGAAGGGAAATAAAACACACGACAAAAACAAATTACTTTGAAATAGAAACTATCTCCGGTATCTCCAGGCTTGTCCAATTCTGGAGCTTCTCTCCTGGTCTGATCATTCGGATGAAATTGGATGTACCCTCCTTAGGATCCATGCTAGATATCATAGATACATGTTCATATCCGCCTGTAACAAAAGTTTGCATGATCGGAGGGAATCGTTGTTCCTCTTTGCGACTCTCGTGATCTTTGTTAGTTGATATCCTAGCCCCAGGCGATCCTTCTTCTCTTGGATTTCTGGTACTTTGCCCCAACCGTCCATATTTAGGTCTTGCAGGTCTCTCTAGGATGTTACCGCCCTTCGTATCTTCTCTACAGGCAATGTGATGGCAGTCGCAATTTCTAGTGCTTGGAACGCAGTTTCTAATGCCCCTTCTCCAGCCTCGATGTATCGGTACGAATCCAGATTACTAACAAATATGTCCTCCTCCCCATTGATGGTCACTATAGAGTTCCCATCCACGAATTTTATTTTCTGATGAAGAGTGGAGGTAACTGCCCCAGCGGCGTGAATCCAGGGACGTCCCAACAAGCAAGTATAGGCTGGTTCAATCTCCATTACTTGGAAATTGATGCAGAAAGTGTGAGGACCAACTACTACAGGGAGGTCTACTTCTCCGAACACCGGACTTTGTGACCCATCGAAGGCTTTAACTACTAGACGGCTTGGTCTAACCACTAGGCCTTCCAAAGCTATTTTATCGAGGGTAGCTTTTGGCATCACATTTAGTGACGAACCTGTATCAATCAGAACCCTAGATAGATGAGCTTTCCCACATTGAATAGAGATGTGCAAGGCTTTGTTATGCTCCTTCCCTTGTGGAGGTAACTCATGATCACTGAATCCTAAACATGCCCCAGCGGTGAGATTAGCCACCATTCCATCGAATTGGTTTACAGTGATGTCTCTGGTTACATGAGCGGCGTTTAGGATTTTCATCAAGGCGTCTCAATGTTTCTCTGAGTGTACTAGTAGCGAGAGGAGCGATATTTTAGACGGCGTTTGTTGTAATTGGTCCACCACTCAATAATCACTCTTCTTGATCAATGCTAAGAATTCCTCGGCATCCTTATTAGTGGCTTCCTTATCCTTGGGAACGCCCTCTTCAGTTGGTGTCGCAGCAGTCTGGTTACTGGCTTGCGCCAAGTTTTCATTAGATTGTGTAGTTTTGAATATGCGACCCCTACGAGTCATGCCTGTCATACCCTAATTTTTGACCTAAGATACCACCTCATATTATAGCATATGCATCATTTGCATCTCTAACAAATTGCATAGCTTGTGCTTGTTACTTGTGACTCAGCAGGATTTAATCAAGAAATCATTCATCAGTACAAGTAACAATCAATTAGGGTTTTGTTCTCCTTTCATCTCAAATGAACCATCTTCATCAACAATCAACATTTGGTCCTCAGAGATTCATTTCAACAAGCTCAAAGGCACTGAATCAACCAAATTAGGGTTTTGACTGAAGATAGCATACTCCTGACTCTTGCTCAGGATTTGATCTAATGACTTAGGACATGACCTCAAGACCCCAAAGGCATCATTTTGACCTAATCCATTGGCTCATGACATCTCCTACACAAGGATTGATCAACAGTGAAATTTCAAATCATCAGATTAGGGTTTTGAACTATCAGGGACCAAAATCAGGGATCACATTTGGGAAACCCTAAAAATCCCCAGGAAGTCAATCAAAGGTTTCAATCATCTTCAAATAATTCCTATGACAACATCCAATGGAAATTACATCTCATCTCAAGATCTCCAGTCATCAATTTCATCAGGTCGACAATTAGGGTTTTTGACCTAATTCATCTGAACAACTGAATTTTTAATCAGGACATGGTGCCACAACTCAAACCATGGCTCAATATCCTCTAATGCCTCAATATTATCCATTCATACCATTCATTTGGTAAGGATAGCCTGGTTCATTTGAAATCTCCAGAAACGCGATTCGTCTGAAAAAGTCAACTGTACAAGATCACCATTGACTTTTGGGGAATTTTGGTCAACCTTGATTTTTGAAGTTTTGAATCATCAATATATGATATATGAAGTCATTTGATCAAGAAAAATCAAGAAAATCAATCAAGAATCAAAAAGTCAAAAGTTTGACTTTCCATACTTAGAAATTGAAAAAAACTTCCAACATGAAAGTTGTAGATTTTGATCCAATGAACAACTTTGTCACATATAATTTTTTTCCAAAAGATCAACCATTTAAGAGATATGGAGCTTCAAAGTTGGTATCTTTTGAAAATTTCACTTAAAACCTCATTTTCTTCAAAGTTCATGGATCTTTTTCACCCATTTCCTTAAAGGTCTTGAAGAAATTTTCAACTAGGGTTTTGAAGTGTGTAACATGAGCTTTCCAAAATGTCTAAGAGCATGAAAAAATATGGAGTGTAGCCATGGTTTTGAATTTTGACATTAGTGAACCTTATGCTTGAATTTTCACCATTTTTTCACTAAGTTTCAATACTACATGACATATAATGCAAATAATGATGCATCAAGGCAATAATTGATAGATATTTCTGATTTGAAGATCAGAATGGAAGAGGATAAGAAGCTTGAGATTTAACCATGGTTTAGTCACTTTTAACCATTTGCATTTAATGTGAAAGATTCCATTTTATCTCTTAAGCCAAATCATCATTCTTGGATCAACTTGCAAGAGCTTTGAGTTCAGAATCCTTGGCCTATAAATAGAGGCTCAAATCATCTTCAAACTCACACCAAAACCTCATAAACATAGGTTTTCTCTTCCTTTCTTAGATTGCAAGTTTCATGGTTTTCAAAAGAGGTAAAATTCTCAACCTCTAAACCTTTGAAGTTCTAAGTAAAGTGATGCTTCTAACACTTCCCAAATACCATATGGAAGTTGTTTGAACCTTTGAAACCTTCCAAAAACATCAAAAACTCAGAATCACTACCTCACTTCCCAAATATGCATAACACTAGCCTTATCATGCCAAAATCAAATCCAGGCCAATTCTTTCCAAACTAATCATCCAAACACATTCCATGTACCATATGTGAACTATCTAAACACTCATACATGACCTGAAACATCTCCATCATCAAATTCGATTCACTCTTGAAGCTTCTGCAGATCGGGTACCATGGTCATGCTCAGATGAATTCAGGTGGTTCCAAGCATCCAAACATGTTCCATAATCATCATTGAAGCTATCCAGATCATTACAAAGCATCTGCAACACCTCTAACTCGAAATTCAATTCTCAGTTTGGCCGTTTTTAAAGGTAAGCTTCATGAACTTCAAACTCTATTCTCCACGCATCATAAATGAAATATGAACATACCATCTTGTTTCTGCATACATGAGGATCATTAACCCTCAATCAATTGCATCATAACTTGCATATACACGATTTCAGATTGAATCATAAGATTAGGGTTCTTCGTGTTCATCAGAAAATTAATGATCTTAGAGTGAAAATAAATAAAATTAAATGATACCATCATGTTCCTTGTGAAAAATCGAGCAAGATAGGCTATTCACTTGATCAAAATGATTCAGTTTCAAAGATTTTCAAAATCAAAATTGGGGTGTGTTCTTGGCGCCATTTTTGTGTTAAGAAATTCAGATGTCAATTTTTCAATATAATTAAATGAGCGCGTTATACTTACAAGCTGCGCGCGCAGCTCAGTTGATCTTTGTTTTGGTTGGCAAGCGTGGGTGCGTGAGTTCAAGTCCTTGTGGAGACAAAACCCATTTTTTTTATCACATTTTTCCTTATTTTTCTTAACAACTTTAACTAATTAATTAACCAATCAAATTAATTCATTTTTCATTCATTTTTTACACACTTCTTATTTTATATATGTATTTTATGAATATAAAAAAAATCACAAAAAATATTTATTTAATACATTTTTAATTAGGTTTAAAATAACATATTTTTAATACTTTAAATATTGTTTTTCACTTGATTTTTCAAATCTAATCACTTGTAAATATTTTGTGATCAAACCCTAATCATTTAGATGTTAATTAAGTATAATTTTTGTGTTTATCTTAATTAATTTGATTCCTTTCAAAAATTTCAAATTGTTCTAAAACAAACGATCGACGTTTTTAAAAAAAACAAATCACTTTCAAAACCATTTCTTTTTTTGGTTCTCCTTTCAAAAACTTTTGAATAAATCTTTTTGGATTAATCAATTGATTTCCAAAACAACTTGGCCTCTCGAATATTAGAGAGTATAAGTCCCTTTCTTTTTTCTTTGTACAGTTTTTTTTAAACAGAAAACGTTTTTCAAAACAAAACTTTCAAACTGTTTTCAAAACGACGAAACCTCGCGTTTTTAACAAAACAATCAACCATGTTTTATAAAATAAAACAGGGGCCTCCACATAGGTATAAGTCCCATTCCTGTACATGAAATTAGGTATTTCATTGTACACACACCTTTTTGTATATATCTCGTTCAATTTGTTTTTTTAACTTCGAACAACAAATCAAAAAATGAAGGTTTTCTTTAAATCTTCCCAAAAAATACCATGGGCCTCCATGTAGGTATAAGTCCCGAGCCCTTCTGTAAATACTTGTTTACATAGCTTTTGAATAAACTCAAGTGGGTCTCTCCCCGAGTATAAGTCCCGAGCCCCCGTGTATACAAATGGATCATGCTTACAGGTATATTTCCTTCATAAACTCCATTATATAAACACACTTTGTCATATATATGTGCTTGTTCATACTTGTTCATATTTGTTCATGTACTTGTTCATATTTGTTCGTACTTGTTCATATTTGTGATTGTGTTATATATATACTTGTTTAACTTAGTACAACACTAGGTTCCCCATAGCCTCCTATTGGGCTTCGTGCAAAGAATCTCCCTAGTTTAGGTTAGGACATAGAGTATGGTTTCCAGGTGAAATCGCTCTAAGAGCTCAAACCAACTATACCATGCCTCCTCTTGGGCTTCGTACAAACGACTTGTCCCTCCCATAGCCTCCTCTTGGGCTTACAATGCAAGGACCCTCGATAGTCCCTCCCATAGCCTCCTCTTGGGCTTACAATGCAAGGACCCTCGGATAGCCTCCTCTTGGGCTTCGTACAAGGACCCACGGGCTTCTTATAAGCATCCCTAATATCCAAATCAAATACCCTAGGAGATTAGACATTTATCATCTCTATGATAGGAGTATCTCTTCTATATCATCACAAACAATCAATCAAACAATCAATCAATCAAAATTTCTTTTTT
The DNA here is from genome assembly GCF_029867415.1 of Vicia villosa. Lineage (NCBI taxonomy): Eukaryota > Viridiplantae > Streptophyta > Magnoliopsida > Fabales > Fabaceae > Vicia > Vicia villosa. Next base: position 331,254 of record NW_026705913.1, read on the forward strand.
GCCACAAGGCTGGCTGATCAATCAAACCTTTTTGCCACCATAGTGGCTGATTAATCAAAGTTTTTGTCACAAGGCTGACTTCATTGAAACTTTTGCCATAAGGCTGGCTGATTAATCAAAACTTTTTGTCACAAGGCTGACTTCATTGAAAGTTTTTGCCACAAGGCTGGCTAAAAAGCATCTTTATCATTCTAAGCACCATAAGTGGCATGGCCCAGGGCTTATAATGAAAAGATTTTCAAACAAAAACAAACAGATGTATGTGATGATATAGATTAGATACATCGAACATTGAGATGACATTTGTCTCTTTTCCTTTGCTTCCACTAGCATAAGTGGGAACTACGATTGCTCTGACTTTCTCAACATCCCTTTGAGAATACGTAGGCACAAGGTCGTATCCTTGGCGAGCAAAACTTCTCCCTCAAAACACTCAAACCTTAGCACCCGTAGACCCGAGCTACAGATGCTCTGATTCCCTCTAAGGGATATGTATGCAGAGGATCGCGATGATCTTTGCGAGCATAATCAAACAAACACCTTAGGTCCCACCTATTTCACAAGAACCTCTACCATAACATAGAATGAAACAAAAAAAAAAGCCTATAGAGTACTATAGATACGTTGGGTGCTAATACCTTCCCTTCGTATAACCAACCCTCTTACCCAAGATCTCTCCCCCCACTTTTTAGGTTATTGCAACTTTTTTCCTTTTCCTACTTTGGAAACAATAAAAAGTTTGGTCGAAACAAAAGAAAAATCATTTTTTGAGCACTCGAGCCCAAAGAAGGCATCAGGTCTCATCCCGAAAAAGGATACGATTTTTCCCCGCGACAGAAAAATGGCGACTTCACTGGGGACCATCTTTTTATTGTTTCCAAAGAAAGGGTTAATTATAATTTTTGTGTTTGTTATTTCATTTTTGTTACATGCTTGGTTCTGTGGTTCTGTTACATCTGTGGTTCTGTTACAAGTGATACATTATGGACAAATCCTAACCCGGATTAAGTACATATAAGAATTAGGTGGAGGGTATAGTCATGTATGGCATACAAGGAGTCAGTCCTTAAAAAGTCAGCATGAGAATCCTTCCGCTCAGTGGAGGTTCCTTGTTGGTATTATATGTTTAGCAAGTTAGTTGCGAAGACATTATTGCTTTCATTGAACTGTAGAAGCTGAGTAGGCTGTAGAACCCATAACCCATCCTGGCCTTATTAGGTTGTGGTGCAGAAACTATTCAGGTGTAGACTTGGATTAGTTGTCATGCAGAGAACCACACTCAGACGAGTTTTTCTTGAGAATATTGCTGGCTCACAAGTTTAGTTATGCAAGCCGGTAATATCCGAAAGAAAAATGTAGACTCTGACGTATCAGTAGAACATGTTGTGCAGGTGATTAAACCCTAGTACTATCCCATGTTTGGTTCTCTGACCTCATGCTCGTGACGCTGGACCTTTGAACCTATGTGTACCATGTTTGTGTTACCATGTTTGTAGTACCATGTTTGCGCTACCATGTTTGTGTTACCATGTTTGCTTTACCATGTTTGAATATGTGGCATCCATGCATCCATGCATTCATACATTCATTAAAAATCCATCTTTTCCCATAAAAGCATGATTTTTCCAAAAAAATTTTTAGAGAATTTTCTTTGCAAACATTATAGGATTAAGTTATGGAAGGGGTAAAAAGGCATACCAAAAAGTACGATTTCAAAATGCCTAATGTGGAAAGACTGAAAGAGTTAGCATCTTTTGTACAAGATCCTTCTGATTTTAGGAAAAGCCATGGAAAGCTTTTGCCTATCTTGAACACTCATGTTGATGAAGGACTTCTCAAAACTCTGGTTCAGTTCTATGATCCCGTCTACCGGTGTTTCACCTTTCCAGACTATCAGTTGGTACCAACCTTGGAAGAATATGCCAATCTTTTGGGTATTCCTGTGTCTGACAAAATACCTTTCAATGGTTTGGAAGCCATTCCTAAGTCACCAGTCATTGCAGCAAGTATCCACTTGAAGAAATCTGAAGTAGAGAGTAATTGGACTACCAAAGGAAACCTTCCGGGTTTGACTTCGCAGTTTCTAATAAAGAAAGCCTTTGATTTCATTGAAATTGGTAGCATGATAGCTTTTGAAGCTGTACTAGCCTTGCTCATCTATGGGTTGGTTCTGTTTCCCAACGTCAACGACTTTGTTGATATCAACGCCATAAAGATCTTTCTGATTGGAAATCCTGTTCCGACTTTGCTTGGTGACACGTATATCTCTATTCATCACAGGAATCGCCAAGAAGGTGGAATCATTGTATGTTGTGCACCTCTTTTGTACAAATGGATTGTTTCACACTTACCTAAGTCCCCTGCTTTCACGGAAAACCGAGAAGGTTTGCGTTGGCCTCAAAGACTTATGTCCCTTACTAATAATGATATCCATTGGTATACCTTGGCTCGCTGTGGTACAGAAACCATTGATAGTTGTGGAGAGTTCGCCAATGTACCTCTCATTGGCACACAAGGAGGAATTAACTACAATCCGATCCTAGCCCGACGACAACTCGGGTATGCAAATTCAGCTAAACCCATTGGTCTCGCTGTGGAAAACTACTTTTACCGAGAAGGGGAGGATCCTCAAAGGTTGAATACAAGAATGGTAAGAGCTTGGTACGACGTCCGAAGAAAAGAAAAAGGTGGGGAAAGAAACTGCATTGCTACAAACGCCTATACCTGTTGGGTGAAGAAAAGAGCAAGGGAGTTTCAAATGCCTTATGATTATGAAAAGCCCATGTTCCCTGCGGTGTCTCAACTACCCAACATTCCATTTGACACTACGGAAGAATACCAAGAGATTTTAGCCAAGATGAGGTTAGAAAAAGACGCTTGGGAAGAAAAGTTTCGTAAAACTGATGAGGAAAATAGAAAGTTGAAGAAAAGAGTGAAAGATCACGAAGAAACTCTTTATTATCAAGATGGTTGGCTCATGAGTAAAGATGAGAAGATCCGTCAGAAAGATGCTGCAATCAAGAGGTACATCAAAGAAAGCAAGAGAAATCTTGAAGCCTCGACAAGCAACGCTCCGATACCTGACAATTGGAAGAATGTTGTTGACAAACTGAGGGCTGAAAAGGCCGAGTTGAAAGCATACTATGGGAAAGAAATCCTGAGGCTCAAGCTGCACAACGCATTTGGTTCTTCGTCTGATGAGGATGCTTAGGATTTGTTTAGCTTTTTATTTATCATTTGCTTCTGTAAGGAGCTGCGCTCCAATGTTGTAACATTTCCCATTATTTCAATAAAAGAATAGTTTGTGTTCAAATGTTTGCAAGAAAATAATCTTTAAAATAATTGGAAAAATCATAAACTTCTTTTTGCATACATCATTCTGCATATCGAGTCTGTTGTATAGAGTCTCATCTTTTGGATCTTTCTCCATTAGATCGTCAAGCTGTCGCGTCTCAAAGTTTCTCGACCGCGCTCGCAATCAGATCACAGATACAATACTCGTTCAAGCAGAAGAAGAATAATGGAACACTCTGAACAAGAGAATATTGAGCTTCGTGGTACAGTGACCACCCTTCAGGAAAAGTTGGAAAGTCTCACTACTCTGGTTGACTCCCTAATGGCCGCACAGAATCAGCAGCCGCCACCCAACAGTCAAGCAACGGTAACATCTGAAGTCACTACTCCAGTTTCTACAGTTGCATTCAGCATTCCATCTTTCTCTATGCCAGAAGGTTGGGGCACGCCTTTCAGCTTTGGTGCAGGTTTCCGCCATAATTTCTCTGGGGTTCAAACAACCACAACTGAAGCGCCTGCTACGCAAGGTTCGGCGTTTATTCCACATTCAGGGGTAACTTTTTCCCAAATCACTATGGCACTCTCTCAACCCACTATGACAGTTCCGACCCCTACGGTTCACACTGTTCCTTATGAAGGCAATGTGATTTATTATGATCAAGGTGATAGCACAAATCAGCGTAATCTTGTGGAAGATCTCCAAGAGCAGTTTAACAAGATGCAACTAGAAGTTAAAGCTATCCGTGGAAAAGATTTGTTTGGAAAGAATGCCCAGGAGCTATGTTTGGTTCCCAGTGTACAAATACCTGCTAAATTCAAGGTCCCAGACTTTGAGAAGTACAAAGGTAGTTCTTGTCCACAAAGTCATCTCGTGATGTATGCCAGAAAGATGTCTACTTATGCAGATAATCATCAGTTGCTCATCCATTACTTTCAAGATAGTTTGACTGGTGCCGCACTGCAGTGGTACACAGGATTGGATAGCACCAATATCCAGACTTTCAACGATCTAGGCGAGGCCTTTGTCTGACAGTACAAATACAACTCGGATATGGCTCCAGACAGAGATCAGCTCCGATCCATGGCTCAGAAAGACCATGAAGCTTTCAAAGAGTATGCCCAACGATGGAGAGAAACTGCTGCTCAAATTAATCCACCATTAAAAGAGAAAGAGATGACAAAGATCTTCTTGAATACCCTCAGTCCGTTTTATTATGAACGCATGATTGCTAGTGCTCCAAGTGATTTCACCGAAATGGTAAACATGGGGATGCGTCTAGAAGAAGGAGTCCGAACTAGACGTCTGACTAAAGAAGGTGGATCTTCAAGCGGAACCAAAAAATTCGGAAGTGGTTTCCCAAAGAAGAAAGAACAAAGTGTTGACATGGTATCCCAAAGGAGGCCAAGAGGAAACGTCAATCGTCAACAACAGATTGCTGCTATTGCGCCAGTCGTTAATACAACACCGAATCCGGGATTTACCCCGCAGTTTCAACAACAACAGCCTCGACAACAGGCTCAGCAGTTCAACAATAATCAGAATCGTGTGCAAAAAGCTCCACAGTTTGATCCGATTCTAATGACCTACACAGAATTGTACCCTGCCTTGGTTGAAAAAGGTCTCGTTCAAACTAGAGCACCACCACCAGTACCTGAGAAACTCCCATGGTGGTACAAAGCTGAGGTCTCATGCCCTTATCATCAAGGAGCACCTGGCCATGATCTTGAGCATTGCATAGCTTTGAAATATGAAGTTCAGAGGTTGGTTAGATCTAATCTCCTCTCTTTCAGAAATTTGAATCCTAACGTGTAAGCCAATCCGCTGCCCAATCATGGAGGGCATGTTGTAAACATGGTGTATGGATGTCTTGGTCCATATCGAGTCTATAATATCAATTTCTCAAGAGCAGATTTGGTACAAATGCACGCCACTCTCTGTCGAGGGCAGGATTTTCGCCAGCATCACTACGGTTCCTGTAGCATGTGTTGTGTAGATCCTCACGGATGTTCGATTGTGAGAAGAGATCTCCAAGTTCTGTTGGATAATGGTACTATGCAGATCTACAGAAATAGGAATGAAGATGAAGTTAACATGATAGGATGTTATCCGCATGAGCTTTTAGTCTCAGATATCAACTCGGAAATGCCTAAAGTTAACATCATCGTTCCTCATTTCAACATGCCTGAGCGCATAGAAGTTAGCTACAACAAGCCAAAGGTTCCTATTGCTCCTTTGATCATTTGTCTACCTGGACCTGTTCCCTATGACTCTGACAAGGCAGTTCCATACAACTACAATACAACAATGATAAAGGATGGACAAGAAGTTCCTTTACCTACTCTTTCATCTGTCGTGAACATCGCTGATGTGAGTCGAGTAACAAGAAGTGGACGTGTGTACACTCCACTACCTCCAAAGCAGCCTATTGCTCCTGCAACCAGGCAAAATCCCATCAATACACCAATGGGGAATCCTGAGGAAACTCCTGTCAGTAATACAAACACTGATGTTGGCCAGTCCAGTGGAACCAATGTCAATCCTGATTTTGATGAAATTTTGAAGCTTATCAAAAGAAGTGAATACAAGATTGTGGATCAGCTTATGCAGACTCCTTCAAAGATCTCAATACTTTCATTGTTGTTGAACTCAGAAGCCCACAGGGAAGCCCTGATGAGAGTATTAGATCAAGCTTTTGTGGATCATGATGTGACTGTTGATCACTTTGATGGGATAATAGCTAACATAACAGCTTGCAACAATTTAAGCTTTTGTGATGAAGAACTCCCCGAGGAGGGCAGAAATCACAATCTTGCTCTACACATTTCTATGAATTGTCAGTCAGATTCTTTGTCTAATGTATTGGTAGACACCGGATCTTCCTTGAATGTGATGCCAAAGACGACTCTTGCTCGTTTATCTTACCAAGGAATGCCTATGAAGTTCAGTGGTGTAGTACTCAAAGCATTTGATGGATCGCGAAAATCAGTTATCGGCGAAGTCAACCTTCCCATGACAATTGGTCCCCATACATTCCAAATCACCTTCCAGGTCATGGACATTCAAGCTGCTTATAGCTGTCTGTTAGGACGACCATGGATCCATGAAGCAGGGGCAGTAACTTCTACGCTCCATCAAAAGTTAAAATTTGTAACAAATGGAAAATTGGTAACGATAAGAGGAGAACAAGCCTTAATGGTGAGTCATTTATCCAATTTCTCTTTCATTGGTGCTGATGATGTGGAAGGAACTCAGTTCCAAGGTCTCTCTTTAGAAGACGAATCTTCCAAAAAGAAAGCATCGATCTCTTCTTACAAAGAGGCAGTAAAAGTAGTGAAAGATGGAACTACCACCGGCTGGGGGCAGGTTGTGATCCCGACCAAGAATGAAACTAGAGCAGGTCTCGGATGTTCACCAACATTCTCAAACTGCACCAAGAAGGATGAAACCCTTCGTCCGATCAAAGAAACGTTCCATAGTGGAGGGTTCCTTAACCCAATTCCTCAAGAGGTTAATGTCCTTATTGAAGAATGCATCGAAGAAGGCCTCTCCGATACTGAAGAAGAATGGAAATGTTATCTCAATGACTCGGGATACATATCTCAGGAAGAACCATATCCTCCTTCAGAGAAAACAAGTGCTAAAGAAATTCCGCCTATTTCTGCAGAGGTTTGGGACACCTTGGGACAACCAAGTGGAAAATTTGATTATATGGTGAAATACACTGCACCTGAAAGTTCAAAGATTGCGATTGAAGATATCCAACCAACTGGATGGGGAGATCCCTTTGAATATAACAGTCAACCAGAAGAGGCTTATCAGCCCTGTCAATTTTCTCAACAGCCTGAAATTACTGAAGATTTCAGCTTCAACGCACCTGCCAAGGTTTATAATCCTGAAGGTGGTTATTATCACATAAATGCCATTTTTGAAGATGAAGGGGAAGATGGCCCCGCAGTTGACTCAGAAAGTGTCGCTGACAATGAGTCTCTTCATCCTGAAGACTGGGAAATACATCCTGAAAATTCTGAAGATTGTGACTCATCTTATGCTCTTCAAGAAATAGAAGAAGACCGTTTCAACTCTACAAAGAACAAGGGTGACAAACCAGGACCTTTAAATCCTGCTCGACCAGCGGTCAATGTCTTGCTAAAGATAATTCTGAGGAGAATTTTCCTGAATACATAATACACAGAGGAGTTCGTTGCTACTGGAAAGCTGTTGACGTTCCGAATGTTGTTCGCCGCTCAAAGTAATCACCTTGCTGTTATTTTGACCTCCTGCCTTGCCCAAAGCAGAGAGATGTTTTATAGGGCTTTGCTTTTAAATGTTCCGCCCAAATAACTTTGTGTATAGGGCTTTGTTTTAAAAGTTTCCCTCTTTGTCCTGCCCAAGACAAATGAGTTTGTGTTTAGGGCTTTGTTTCAAAAATGAATCATAAATAAAGCGTCATTTTGAATTCCCTACATTATATGTTTTATTTTTGCTTTTTTCTGGAAATGGTAATCCTAAAAAACCAAAAAAAAAAAAGAAAAAAACTTTTCAAAAAAATCTGCATACACTCTTGCATTCATAAATTTTTTGAAATAAATATAAATCATATGTGCAGATTCACTATTGATAAACCCATTGAATGCAATAACCCTATGCCCTCTCCCAACTTTGAGTTTCCTGTGTTCGAAGCCGAAGAGGAGGAAGAAGTGGAGATCCCGGACGAGATCTCTCGATTACTTAAGCACGAGGAAAGAGCCATTCTGCCTCACAAAGAGCCTTTAGAAAAGATCAACTTGGTTTCTGAAGAAGACAAAAGAGAAGTGACCATTGGATCGCTGCTTGATACTGATATCAAGAGTAAGTTGACAGACCTTCTCAAAGAATATGTTGACGTGTTTGGCTGGTCCTACCAAGACATGCCTGGGTTGGATACCAGTATTGTTCAACATTACTTGCCATTGAAGCCAGAATGTCCGCCGGTTAAGCAGAAATTGCGAAGGACTCACCCTGATATGGCTAACAAGATCAAAACAGAAGTTCAAAAGCAACTCGACGCAGGTTTTCTAGTCACCTCAGAGTATCCTCAATGGTTGGCCAACATAGTGCCAGCTCCAAAGAAAGATGGCAAAGTCAGAATGTGTGTTGACTACCGTGATTTGAACAAGGCCAGTCCAAAAGATGACTTTCCATTACCACATATCGACATGCTGGTTGATAACACCGCTAAGTTCAACGTCTTTTCCTTCATGGACGGGTTCTCCGGTTATAATCAGATCAAGATGGCTCCCGAAGACATGGAGAAGACATCTTTCATCACCCCATGGGGTACCTTTTGCTACAAAGTGATGCCGTTTGGATTGAAGAATGCAGGCGCAACTTACCAAAGGGCAATGACTACTCTCTTTCATGACATGATGCATAAAGAAATTGAAGTTTATGTGGACGACATGATAGCCAAGTCCAGCACAGAAGAATAACATATTGAATACCTTTTAAAGTTGTTTCAACGACTAAGGAAATATCAGCTTCGCTTGAATCCTAACAAATGTACTTTTGGGGTTAGATCTAGAAAACTCTTAGGTTTCATTGTCAGCCAAAGAGGTATCGAAGTAGATCCCGACAAAGTCAGAGCTATTCAAGAGATGCCTGCACCAAAAACTGAAAAGCAAGTCAGAGGATTTCTCGGACGATTAAACTATATCTCCAGATTTATCTCTCAAATGACTGCTACTTGTGGGCCAATTTTCAAGCTTCTCCGCAAAAATCAAGGGGTTGTATGGACTGAAGATTGCCAGAAAGCGTTCGACAGTATCAAGGAATACCTGTTAGAACCACCAATATTGATTCCTCCAGTTGAAGGAACACCACTAATCATGTACCTTACTGTGTTGGAAGAATCCATGGGTTGTATGCTTGGACAACAAGATGAAACCGGTAAGAAGGAGCATGCCATCTATTACCTGAGTAAGAAATTCACAGATTGCGAGTCTCGTTACTCCATGCTCGAAAAAACATGTTGTGCTTTGGCTTGGGCTTCAAAACGTCTCCGCCAGTACATGATCAACAATACAACTTGGTTAATCTCCAAAATGGATCCGATCAAGTATGTCTTTGAAAAGCCTGCCTTAACAGGAAGGATTGCCCGATGGCAAATGCTGTTATCCGAATATGACATTGAATACCGTGCTCAAAAAGCGGTCAAAGGAAGCATCCTCGCCGATCACTTGGCGCATCAGCCAATTAATGAATATCAATCTCTCAACGAAGATGTCATGTACTTGAAGATGAAAGATTGTGACGAACCATTACCTGAAGAAGGTCCTGATCCTGGATTAAGATGGGGCCTAATTTTTGATGGAGCAGTAAACGCTTTTGGCAATGGAATTGGGGAAATCATCATCACTCCTAAGGGTACTCATATCCCGTTCTCTGCTAGATTGCTATTTGATTGCACCAACAACATCGCAGAATATGAAGCTTGTATCATGGGTCTCGAAGAAGCCATTGACTTAAGGATCAAGATCCTCGACATATATGGAGATTCAGCTCTCGTGATCAACCAAATCAAAGACAAGTGGGAAACTTACCACCCTGGCTTGATTCTTTACAGAGATTATGCAAGACGTCTGTTGACTTTCTTCAACAAGGTTGAATTGCATCATATACCTCGAGACCAGAATCGAATGGCAGACGCCTTGGCTACTCTATCTTCCATGTTCAAAGTCAATCATTGGAACGATATGCCTACAGTCAGAATTACGCGCCTTGAAAGGCCCGCCTATGTGTTTGCAACCGAAGCAGTCATCGATGATAAACCGTGGTTTCACGACATCAAACGCTTCCTTCAAACTCAAGAGTACCCACTTGGGGCATCAAACTAAGATAAGAAAACTCTAAGGAGGCTTTCTAGCAGTTTCTTCCTGAATGGAGATGTGCTATACAAAAGAAACTTCGACATGATTTTGCTTAGATGCGTGGATAGACACGAAGCAGACATGTTAATGCATGAAGTGCATGAAGGGTCCTTTGGAACTCATTCAAATGGGCATGCAATGTCCAAGAAGATCTTAAGAGCAGGATACTATTGGTTGACAATGGAATCTGATTGTTGTAAACACGTGAAGAGATGTCACAAGTGCCAAATCTACGCAGATAAGATCCATGTGCCACCGACTCTACTCAACGTTCTCTCATCTCCATGGCCTTTTTCCATGTGGGGTATCGACATGATCGGAATAATCGAACCAAAAGCTTCAAACGGTCATCGTTTCATCTTAGTGGCAATTGATTACTTCACTAAATGGGTCGAAGCAGCATCTTACGCCAATGTTACAAGACAAGTGGTTGTGATGTTTATCAAGAATAACATCATTTGCCGATATGGTGTTCCCAGCAAGATCATTACTGATAATGGTTCAAACTTGAACAACAAGATGATGAAAGAATTATGTGAGGAATTCAAGATTGAGCATCATAACTCTTCTCCTTACAGACCAAAAATGAACGGTGCCGTTGAAGCTGCCAACAAGAACATTAAGAAGATTGTCCAGAAAATGGTCGTCACTTACAAAGACTGGCATGAAATGCTGCCATTTGCTTTACATGGGTACCGTACTTCAGTGCGTACTTCGACAGGGGCAACTCCCTTTTCTCTAGTATACGGCATGGAAGCTGTGCTCCCCGTAGAAGTTGAAATCCCATCAATGAGAGTCCTCATGGAGACTAAGTTATCAGAGGCTGAATGATGCCAAAACAGATACGATCAGTTGAACTTAATCGAAGAAAAACGTATGACTGCTCTATGCCATGGACAGTTATACCAAGCAAGGATGAAACAAGCCTTCAACAAAAAGGTTCGACCTCGTGAATTTCGAGAAGGTGACCTCGTGCTTAAAAAGATCTTGTCTTTTCAACCAGATTCTAGGGGCAAATGGTCTCCTAATTACGAAGGCCAGTATGTTGTCAAAAGAATATTTTCTGGCGGCGCCATGACTCTTGCAACCATGGATGGTGATGAACTCCCACGTCCTGTGAATGTTGATGCAGTCAAGAAATACTTTGTCTAAAAAAGAACAAAAAAAACAGCTCGGTAAGTTGAAAACCCGCAAAGGGCGACTTAGGCAAAAATGAGCGTCTCGGTGGACTGAAAACCTGAAAGGGCGGTCCAGGCAAAAATTAGAGACAATAAAACAGAAAAAAATTCATCCTGGTAGATTGAAAACCTGAAAGGGCAATCTAGGTAAAAATTAAGGATTTATGACAAAGTAACTGCATCAGTCCATACTTCGTCACCTGAAGAGTCTTTTTCATCAAAGGATCTTCGATCAAATCATCGCCAATCTGAAGCGACAAGCACAGTTGGAACTTAAAGTTGTTAGGGGGAATAGTGGTTATTGCTTTCAATGTAGCCTTTTTCGCATAATTACCATTTCCAACTTTTGTAAATACTCTATGGAATCACGCCTTTAGCTAGTTACCATCCTATTAAATAAATTTGAGCCTTGTGCCTATTTGTTTGCAACTCTAATTTCTTTTAGCTTGCAAAATGACGCTTTAATCGTGTTATTCACTTTTGAAAGAAAAAGAAAAAAATAAGTTTTAAATGAATTTACTTTTCCTTTCTTTTCAAAATAAAAGCGAAACTTTCCTTTGAGTTGTGAACAACAGAAGGAACATCAACAGCTATCTCCATAGGATGAATCAAAGATTATGATAGGAAAAGCTCTTCTATCCCCAGTGAGGAAGGTCTTTTATCCCCAGTGACAAAGATTTTCTATCTCTAGTGAAGAAGTTCTTCCATCTCAATAAGAAAAGATGCTTATCTTCCTCAGAGAAGTTTAAAACATGCAGCACCATTCATCACCTGTATTATCTGCACCGTGTTGAAGAACATTTGCCAAGTATCTGGTTATATTGCAACGTCGGTCCGTCTCCAGTATATACTTCTTTGTCTGTCAGTATCGTCAATATGCATGCTACATTCATGACATTCATCATTCATACATATTTGCATCATTTATGAATTCTTGCATTTTTCAATGTTTGCTTTGAAATCACTTGTTTAGGATATATCTATCCTCAAAAAAAAAAAAGGAAAAAAAGAAAAAGAAAAGAAAAAGAAACAAGTATGGGTGTGTCATCTCTCCAAGTAGTTTGTCACCCATAAGCAGAAAGAACATCTTCTTTCTCCAGTTCCCCACTGAGATCATTCCTCGTGGAAGAAGGTTGCTTTAGTTTCTCCTCTCAAAACGAAGGAGAAAATCCCTAGTCGAGTTCATTCCTCATTGGGTACAATGTCTTGTTTGGCTGTTTCTTTCCAATTCATTCTTGGTTAGAACCCTGTCTTTACCAGAGATTCAAATTCCGATTCCTCAAATAGAGTCGTGAAAAACAGACAATAAGCAATAGCCTCATCATCCGAGCAGCTTATGTCTCTTTCAAAAGCTTTTTCCTCTTAAGGAAATCAATCATGAAGACCATTTGAGAATCAGGGTCTTATTACTGTTCACAAGGCTGAATAACCAGTAATTTCCCTAGCAAAGTCTCCAAAATCATTTTATCACTTGGCTGATAATTGATCATGTCTTCAAAACCGCTATCACGAGGCTGGTAGTCGGTAACCTTTTTGTTCTGGCTATATTATTAAACATGTCTATCACAATGCTGATAGTCGGTAATATTAACCGAACCTTTGAAACTCTTTTTACCATGTCAAGTCTATCACCATGCTGATAGTCGGTAACACAGTTTCATACCTTTCACCTTCGCATTATTAAACAAGTCTATCCATGTGTTGATAGTCGATAATGTCGATAGGTAAGCTTTTTTTACAAAGCTATCGTTCCCTGGTGAAGCGTACACTTGCTTTCCCGAAAAAACGGATTCTCTTCCTAAAACGGATTGAGACATCCTTCCCGATCTCTTGTCCCCAGTGGAGTCAGTTTTTGATATCCCCTCGGTAAAGATGTCCTTGCATCATTCGCAATTTTGGTATCTTAGGTCCAAAATTCGCGTCTTCTGATATTTAAGTCTCTTCCACCCTATCAAAACGAAGATTTTCAATCTTCATGTCTCAGGTTGAAGAAACTTAAATAGGGGCATCTGTCATACCCCAATTTTTGACCTAAGATACCACCTCATATCATAACATATGCATCATTTGCATCTCTAACAAATTGCATAGCTTGTGCTTGTTACTTGTGACTCAGCAGGATTTAATCAAGAAATCATTCATCAGTACAAGTAACAATCAATTAGGGTTTTGTTCTCCTTTCATCTCAAATGAACCATCTTCATCAACAATCAACATTTGGTCCTCAGAGATTCATTTCAACAAGCTCAAAGGCACTGAATCAACCAAATTAGTGTTTTGACTGAAGATAGCATACTCCTGACTCTTGCTCAGGATTTGATCTAATGACTTGGGACATGACCTCAAGACCCCAAAGGAATCATTTTGACCTAATCCATTGGCTCAAGACATCTCCTACACAAGGATTGATCAATAGTGAAATTTCAAATCATCAGATTAGGGTTTTGAACTATCAGGGACCAAAATCAGGGATCACATTTGGGAAACCCTAAAAATCCCCAGGAAGTCAATCAAAGGTTTCAATCATCTTCAAATAATTCCTATGACAACATCCAATGGAAATTACATCTCAATTCAAGATCTCCAGTCATCAATTTCATCAGGTCGACAATTAGGGTTTTTGACCTAATTCATCTGAACAACTGACTTTTTAATCAGGACATGGTGCCACAACTCAAACCATGGCTCTATATCCTCTAATGCCTCAATATTATCCATTCATACCATTCATTTGGTAAGGATAGCCTGGTTCATTTGAAATCTCCAGAAACGCGATTCGTCTGAAAAAGTCAACTGTACAAGATCACCATTGACTTTTGGGGAATTTTGGTCAACCTTGATTTTTGAAGTTTTGAATCATCAATATATGATATATGAAGTCATTTGATCAAGAAAAATCAAGAAAATCAATCAAGAATCAAAAAGTCAAAAGTTTGACTTTCCATACTTAGAAAAATTCTAAGTGTTTTTCAATGGTTTTTTTCAAACTTTGGAAGGGAATAACTCAAAATTTCACCTACAAATTGAAAAAAACTTCCAACATGAAAGTTGTAGATTTTGATCCAATGAACAACTTTGTCACATATAAATTTTTTCCAAAAGATCAACCATTTAAGAGATATGGAGCTTCAAAGTTGGTATCTTTTGAAAATTTCACTTAAAACCTCATTTTCTTCAAAGTTCATGGATCTTTTTCACCCATTTCCTTAAAGGTCTTGAAGAAACTTTCAACTAGGGTTTTGAAGTGTGTAACATGAGCTTTCCAAAATGTCCAAGAGCATGAAAAAATATGGAGTGTAGCCATGGTTTTGAATTTTGACATTAGTGAACCTTATGCTTGAATTTTCACCATTTTTTCACTAAGTTTCAATACTACATGACATTTAATGCAAATAATGATGCATCAAGGCAATAATTGATAGATATTTCTGAGTTGAGATCAGAATGGAAGAGGATAAGAAGCTTGAGATTTAACCATGGTTTAGTCACTTTTAACCATTTGCATTTAATGTGAAAGATTCCATTTTATCTCTTAAGCCAAATCATCATTCTTGGATCAACTTGCAAGAGCTTTGAGTTCAGAATCCTTGGCCTATAAATAGAGGTTCAAATCATCTTCAAACTCACACCAAAACCTCATAAACATAGGTTTTCTCTTCCTTTCTTAGAATGCAAGTTTCATGGTTTTCAAAAGAGGTAAAATTCTCAACCTCTAAACCTTTGAAGTTCTAAGTAAAGTGATGCTTCTAACACTTCCCAAATACCATATGGAAGTTGTTTGAACCTTTGAAACCTTCCAAAAACATCAAAAACTCAGAATCACTACCTCACTTCTTAAATATGCATAACACTAGCCTTATCATGCCAAAATCAAATCCAGGCCAATTCTGTCCAAACTAATCATCCAAACACATTCCATATACCATATGTGAACTATCTAAACACTCATACATGACCTGAAACATCTCCATCATCAAATTCGATTCACTCTTGAAGCTTCTGCAGATCGGGTACCATGGTCATGCTCAGATGAATTCAGGTGGTTCCAAGCATCCAAACATGTTCCATAATCATCATTGAAGCTATCCAGATCATTACAAAGCATCTGCAACACCTCTAACTCGAAATTCAATTCTCAGTTTGGCCGTTTTTAAAGGTAAGCTTCATGAACTTCAAACTCTATTCTCCACGCATCATAAATGAAATATGAACATACCATCTTGTTTCTGCATACATGAGGATCATTAACCCTCAATCAATTGCATCATAACTTGCATATACACGATTTCAGATTGAATCATAAGATTAGGGTTCTTCGTGTTCATCAGAAAATTAATGATCTTAGAGTGAAAATAAATAAAATTAAATTATACCATCATGTTCCTTGTGAAAAATCGAGCAAGATAGGCTATTCACTTGATCAAAATGATTCAGTTTCAAAGATTTTCAAAATCAAAATTGGGGTGTGTTCTTGGCGCCATTTTTGTGTTAAGAAATTCAGATGTCAATTTTTCAATATAATTAAATGAGCGCGTTATACTTACAAGCTGCGCGCGTAGCTCAGTTGGTCTTTGTTTTGGTTGGCAAGCGTGGGTGCGTGAGTTCAAGTCCTTGTGGAGACAAAACCCATTTTTTTTATCACATTTTTCCTTATTTTTCTTAACAACTTTAACTAATTAATTAACCAATCAAATTAATTCATTTTTCATTCATTTTTTACACAATTCTTATTTTATATATGTATTTTATGAATATAAAAAAAATCACAAAAAATATTTATTTAATACATTTTTAATTAGGTTTAAAATAACATATTTTTAATACTTTAAATATTGTTTTTCACTTGATTTTTCAAATCTAATCACTTGTAAATATTTTGTGATCAAACCCTAATCATTTAGATGTTAACTAAGTATAATTTTTGTGTTTATCTTAATTAATTTGTTTCCTTTTAAAAATTTCAAATTGTTCTAAAACAAACGATCGACGTTTTTAAAAAAAACAAATCACTTTCAAAACCATTTCTTTTTTTGGTTCTCCTTTCAAAAACTTTTGAATAAATATTTTTGGATTAATCAATTGATTTCCAAAACAACTGGGCCTCTCAAATATTAGAGAGTATAAGTCCCTTTCCTTTTTCTTTGTACAGTTTTTTTTAAACAGAAAACGTTTTTCAAAACAAAACTTTCAAACTGTTTTCAAAACGACGAAACCTCGCGTTTTTAACAAAACAATCAACCATGTTTTATAAAATAAAACAGGGGCCTCCACATAGGTATAAGTCCCATTCCTGTACATGAAATTAGGTATTTCATTGTACACACACCTTTTTGTATATATCTCGTTCAATTTGTTTTTTTTAACTTCGAACAACAAATCAAAAAATGAAGGTTTTCTTTAAATCTTCCCAAAAAATACCATGGGCCTCCATGTAGGTATAAGTCCCGAGCCCTTCTGTAAATACTTGTTTACATAGCTTTTGAATAAACTCAAGTGGGTCTCTCCCCGAGTATAAGTCCCGAGCCCCCGTGTATACAAATGGATCATGCTTACAGGTATATTTCCTTCATAAACTCCATTATATACACACACTTTGTCATATATATGTGCTTGTTCATACTTGTTCATATTTGTTCATGTACTTGTTCATATTTGTTCGTACTTGTTCATATTTGTGATTGTGTTATATATATACTTGTTTAACTTAGTACAACACTAGGTTCCCCATAGCCTCCTATTGGGCTTCGTGCAAAGAATCTCCCTAGTTTAGGTTAGGACATAGAGTATGGTTTCCCGGTGAAATCGCTCTAAGAGCTCAAACCAACTATACCATGCCTCCTCTTGGGCTTCGTACAAACGACTTGTCCCTCCCATAGCCTCCTCTTGGGCTTACAATGCAAGGACCCTCGATAGTCCCTCCCATAGCCTCCTCTTGGGCTTACAATGCAAGGACCCTCGGATAGCCTCCTCTTGGGCTTCGTACAAGGACCCACGGGCTTCTTATAAGCATCCCCAATATCCAAATCAAATACCCTAGGAGATTAGACATTTATCATCTCTATGATAGGAGTATCTCTTCTATATCATCACAAACAATCAATCAAACAATCAATCAATCAAAATTTCTTTTTTGCCAAAAGGCTGGCTGATCAATCAAACCTTTTTGCCACCATACTGGCTGATTAATCAAAGTTTTTGTCACAAGGCTGACTTCGTTGAAACTTTTGCCACAAGGCTGGCTGATTAATCAAAACTTTTTGTCACAAGGCTGACTTCATTGAAAGTTTTTGCCACAAGGCTGGCTAAAAAGCATCTTTATCATTCTAAGCACCATAAGTGGCATGGCCCAGGGCTTATAATGAAAAGATTTTCAAACAAAAACAAACAGATGTATGTGATGATATAGATTAGATACATCGAACATTGAGATGACATTTGTCTCTTTTCCTTTGCTTCCACTAGCATAAGTGGAAACTACGATTGCTCTGACTTTCTCAACATCCCTTTGAGAATACGTAGGCACAAGGTCGTATCCTTGGCGAGCAAAACTTATCCCTCAAACCACTCAAATCTTAGCACCCGTAGACCCGAGCTACAGATGCTCTGATTCCCTCTAAGGGATATGTATGCAGAGGATCGCGATGATCTTTGCGAGCATAATCAAACAAACACCTTAGGTCCCACCTATTTCACAAAAAAAAAGCCTATAGAGTACTATAGATACGTTGGATGCTAATACCTTCCCTTCGTATAACCAACCCTCTTACCCAAGATCTCTCCCCCCACTTTTTAGGTTATTGCATCTTTTTTCCTTTTCCTACTTTGGAAACAATAAAAAGTTTGGTCGAAACAAAAGAAAAATCATTTTTTGAGCACTCGAGCCCAAAGAAGGCATCAGGTGTCTCATCCCGAAAAAGGATACGATTTTTCCCCGCGACAATGCCCCCAGGTCCAATGATGTTTGACACGGCAGCATTGGTGCTAGAATCGTATTCCTAAGGGACTACTTTCATTTTGTCCACAGGGTATGGAGCTCTGACCGGGATTATCCTAGTGTGCCCTTGTGTGGGTATCATCACTGGTGCCTTAGAACAGGGAATAATTAACGGCTTCCTTGCCCCTTAAGTGGGTATTATCAGCGGCTCGTTTCTGTCTAGCATAGCCACATATTCCTCTTCGGGATGTTCTTTTAGCTGAATCAGTCCTTGATCCGTGAGCCTCTGCAGAGTGTCCTTAAAATCCTCGTTATGTTCTAGGATGAACCCCTTTGCTAGTAGATACCTATTAAGGGCATCTATGGGGGAGCTCCATTGTTGAACTAACTCTTGCTTAGTAACGACCTCGATTGCATTGACCGTGCCATCATGATTAGGCATGGGATTTGTTTTCACATTAGGTTTGTCAAAGGCGATTGCCCCTGACTCTATCAAGTCCTGAACCTTGTGTCTGAAAGCCCAACATTTTTCCAATGTGTGTCCGGGGGAATTAGCATGATACTCGCACCTTTCATTAGGGTTGAACCTGGGTGAAGCCTTTCTGGGAAGTGGAGGTGGCATAGGCCTGAGCTCTACCAATGACTCGCTCATCAAGTATTTCAGTATTTCACTTCTAGAAGTGGGCAAAGGATCAAATTTCCTTGGAGGACCCTAGAATCTGTTTTGTTGAGGCGGGTATGACATAGGAGGTCTGGATTCTTGGTGCGCTACTGCATTGGTCTCCCCTTCCTTTTTAGAGAAAGTTGGGGTGGGCCTCTTTGAGTGATAAGAATCAGATGAGGCTCCTTGTATCTTCCCATTTTTGATTCCGTTTTCAATTCTTTCTCCGATGACTACTAGGTCTGAGAATCCTGAGGATACAATTCCGATCATCCTATCGTAGTATGGTCCTTGCAAAGTACTCATGAACATGTCTACCAGCTCTTTTTCTAACAAAGGAGGTTGGACTCGGGAAGCCATCTCTCGCCATGTTTGGGCATATTCCTCGAATGACTACTCCTTTTTCTGTGACAAGTTTTGCAATTGCATCCGATTAGGTGCCATATCCAAGTTGTACTGGTATTGTTTTAGGAACGTGTTGGAAAGGTCGTTCCAACTTCGGATATGTGTCTTTTCCAATTGCATGTACCAGTCGACAGATGCCCCACTTAGACTGTCTTGGAAGAAATGCATCATTAGCTTCTGATCGTGGGCATAAGCAGCCATTTTCCTGACGTACATGCGTAGATGACTTCTTAGGCATGTAAGTCCTTTGTATTTTTCAAAGTTAGGTACCTTGAATTTATGGGGAATAGTCAAGTCTTGTACCAAGCTCATCTCATAAGTATCCACATCAAAGACGTCGTACCCTTCTACTGCTTTTAGCCTCTCTTCTAGCGCCTTGATTTGTCCGCTATTCTTAGCGTTTTCTTCAGAATCAGATTGAGTTTGCTTATACTGGGGTCCCTGATTTGTTTCATCCACATCCCATATTGCAAATCCACGTAGTCCTCATCCTTAGGCGGATTGTTAGCAGGGATACGAACAGTGCGAGGTGCCCCCTCTTTCTGAGTGGCGAGAATGAATCCTTCATGGGAAGCTTCTCCCTCTTCATGGGCCCTGATAACTCTCTTAGAGGAGTGGGCATTTGACTTGTAAGGGTCAAAGCCTCGAACAAATCCTAACAGCGGGTTGCCATCATTCGGTATTTCTTCATACTGACCCTGAACTTCCTTAGCCTTTTCTTGCTTGTCCATAAGGTCCTTCATGAAGCTTAGCATCTGAGTCATTCCTCCCTTAATCTCCTCCACAGTACCTTTCAATTGGGTTACTTCCTCGCGAAGGGCGGCTTGATTCTGCTCTAGTTGTTCCATTGCTTTCTTCTTCTGAGACCGGGTTTGGTATGGCGGCGCGGTTGCTTGGTTGTCTTCTCCAATGGTGTGACTGGAGATAAAGATAGTTTTTCTTTTTAATGCTTTGAAAATAAATATGATATGCATGCTATGAATGTTATGCTTATGCTATGTCCACGTCTTATCCATATTATTATTATTATAATTTATAATATATATATGTATATATATTTATATATATATATGTTATTTTTTTCTCTTTTTTTTTTAGTAAAACTCCCCTTTTTATTGAATAATTTCTTTTTGGTGAATATTGCGAAGAAATTGAATGATGCGGAAATAAACACGCTTTATTAATTAAAAAAAAACTTGAAAGAAAGTATAATTTAAATTGTTCAACATTGCGAAAGGAAATAAACACCAATAGAAATAAAACTTCTAAAAAAACAAAAAACTATAAATGACTAAGAACGCCTATGAATGTCCTCCTTGAATTTGTCCACCATGTCTCTACAAAGCTCCATAAATTCTTTCACTGCTTCGGGAAGGATGATGGGAGAAGACTCCGCTCTTTCTAAACTCTTCGGAATGTCTAGGATTAAATCATTGCACAAATAGACTAGCTTATCATAATTCTCACGACATTTCTCATATTCTTCAAGCATCTTGGGAACCATGCTCACATGCTCATTTGCCGTAGAAACAATTGTGTATTGTCTTTTCCAATAATCCCCTTCATCTCTTGCTGCCTTATATATCTCCCTTTGCCTTATGAATACTTGTCTAAGTGAAGCCATGGCTTGAAGTGCTCGGTTGTACTCCCCGGTGCGCTGTAAAAGTGCTTCTTCCGTAGTCAATCTCCTTGTGCGTTCTTCTTGTCCAGAATTGCGGGCTTCTTGAAGATCAAATTTGATATTCCTTATTTCTACCTCTTGATCTTTAGTTCTATCGGTTAATTCAAAAACCACAGCTTCTAGATTTTTCTCGGATTCCGCTTTATCATGGGAAGCCTTTTCACAACGCCTTCTCCACCTTGCAATTTCCACGCCCGCTTGTTCTAACCTTTCATTATGTGAAATTAAATCAAAGTTAGCACTTAGGACTCCTTCGGTTGCACACTTTCTTTTACTCCTTTGTCTATCATTCTCTTCCTTAGCGGCTTAAAGCTCTTGGTTCTTTTCTTTAAGATCGAAGCGTAGTTGGCTCTTTTCGTTGGAAAGTTGATGTATGTCAAGCTCTAATTTTTCCTTTTCCTTACGGGACGCCTCTAGGGCAGCCTTGATTCCTTCTATCTCTTTGATGGATAGAGAAATAGGATTAGGAGAATCGGGCTTGTATGTGGGATCCACACCAAAAGGAAGTAAAATCTTTCCAACTCTCTCTTGAACCCATCTAGTGTAAGGTTCCTTAGCAATGACATTCTTCGGCCCATAATTCTTTGTTTGAACATGCCTCCAAGCTTGAATTATCATCTTTAATGTCCTAGGATCACCTTTCCCATTATCATGCAAAATTAATTCTTCTAGTTGTTGTTCGGAAGGCTCACAATCCATAGAATGACCCAATTGGCGCAATGCTAACACAGGGTTATAATTAATATAACCTAAAGTTCCCATTAAAGGCACATTGTTGAATTCTCCACATTTGTAAATAATTCTTTCGGAGTTCAATTTTCTTGCAAACCAAAAGATAGAATCCGGTTTGAGAGCTCTTAATTTCTGAGACCATTCATGCCTAGTCAAATCTTTGATCAAATAGTTGGCTTTGTAAAGATGAGAAGTACTCAACCAAGAGTACAAAATATGAACGCAACAGAATATCATTCCCCTTTTCTTTTCATATCGATCATGGATGGTATAATAAATATTAGCAAGAATAGTGGGAGTTGGATCCTCATTTGAATTCCTGAAGGAGGTGAAAACATGAATAGCAGCATGATCAACATATTCCGCCTTCTTCGGCAACAAAATAACACCAAAAATTAAAAGAGCCAAAAAATGTCCACAAATATCCCATTGTTTCTTTTGAGCATAAGGCATAGCCTGAGCTTCTAAATAAGTTCTCCGAATCCCATGTACATTACCATCAGTCTTATAATTAGATTCTAAATCCGCAGCGGGCATTTCTAAGGCTTTGGCCAAGAAGGTAGGGGCAAACTGAAAATCTTGAAACGTGAAACACCTAAGCGGAGGATCTTAGAACTGGATCAAAGCGGTGATGGCTTCTTCTTGAAATTTAACCTTGAGCAAATCCAGAATGTCACCATAACGGCCCACAAACCTGTTCAAAGCATTTGATGACATTTTATCTCTGATTATCCTCAATTTCTTGATATCAGGCACCGAGACAGCAAGGTGGACAACAGGCTTCTTATCACTCATTTTCCTGAATATTTTCACAAAAAGAATTATTATTTTTTTTATTCTCTTTTTTTTTTACCTGTGGATAAGACATGATAAAAAAATGCTTATGATGTATGATGCATGCAAACAAATATACACATAAAAAACAAACAAAAATAATAATAATAATAATAATAATAATAATCATATATTTAGCACATAATCACATAGGCCCTAGGTTCATAGGTTCGACGTAGCGGCTCGGTGAGCCTACCATTCCCATGAGTATGTTCTAGAAGGTCTCATGGGGTCGTTCGTAGCCGCCGAGACTTTCTGTCTCTTTGGATTTTAGAACAGCTCATTTTATCCATGAGGTTCGAATTTTAGGGGTAGGTTCCCAGAGAGATCAGCTAAATAACAAGTCCAGCCCTCAACAAGGTCAAACCTCGTATCAGACCTTTCCGGATATTTAACCCACTCTGAGTTGAATTATAATAAGACTCGTAGGCGATGTAATTCCCCTCTGGTCTTTAATATAATTCCCACGCTTAGGCTTAACAACAATTTTATAATCCCAGCAATGCAATTATAACAAATATACAATTAAACACAAATATATTATATAAACAAATAAACATTTTTAGGCAAAAAATAAAAATAAGCAAACAGATTGAATAAAATAAATAAAAACAAAGATAAAATAAAAACACAAACCCTAAAGATGGCAAAAAATTATCCAAACCCTAAAATTTTGTCAAACCTAAACCCTGCCAAAACCTATAGGAGCATAGTATTCACCATTAAGTGTTTTCCCCAGCAGAGTCGCCAGCTGTAGCAACCTGCCCTAAAATTTAACCTTTAGAGTCGCCACCTATTCTACCAAGGCAAATAGGAAACCTCAAGCAGTTATAAAGATTCAGAGTAAGATACTATATTCAGGTCGAGGGAAGGTGTTAGGCACCCTAAAACCTTTCCTAAGGTTTGCATGGTAAAGTCAAGGTTTATGGCTAAACATAAAGAAAAGTGACAGAAAGTTAATAGGATTAAAAGGATAATTATTTGAACATGATTAGAGTTTGGAGGAGGGGGACTCGCCTTGTTACCAAGTGCCTACGTATCTCCTTATGGAGAATCAGAGTCAACGTAGTTCGGGATAAGGGTTGTACGCCTTTTGAATTTGATCTGATATGGTTTGAAGGCTTTTGAGTTGCCTTATCATAGTTATGATAAATCGTAGTTTTGAAAGTATTTTGGGAAGTGTTTCAAGGTTAGGCGTACAACCCTGATTTAATATGTTTTCGCTAGGTGCGATGATCAATAGATTTGATCATAATAATGAACGAATGAAATTGTGTATCGCTGGTTACTCTGACCAATAGATTTGATCGTCGCGGGAAGGAAATGGAATGTGTTTTAATAAATTTATTATTTACCATCAACTCTCATAACCAATAAATTCAGTTATTACACGATGACGGATTCCATTAACTTATATTTTTTATTATCTCTTGCCTAATGCGACCAATGAATTCAGTCAGGTCGAGAAGAGAATTTAAACAAGGGTAAATATCAATTAATATTAATTAAATTAAATCAATTAAGTTCATCTCTCGTCAATGCGACTAATGATTATAATCGGATCGAGGAGAAAATAATATAAATAAACAATTAACAATTATTATTAATTTTATTATTTTTATTTAAAAAAAGGGGGTTACAAATTACTTTAGAAAGAAATATAAAAGGGGTGCTAATAGAAAGGTCTGGCCCATTAAGGGGCCTGAATGATTCAATGTGGTAATCCTGAGGGCTCATGGTATGGAAACGCGTCTGGGCGCGTTAGATCTATATGACTGGTAATTGAATGGCTGAACATTGAAGGTGTATGGTGGGCTATAGCAATACAGGTACATGGGATCATGTAGCAATATTCAGAAAAATAATATAAAGGGCCAGGGATCGAACCCTGGACCCTCGGGGTAACCAACAGACACGCGCGCCAACCCCACCATATCCATGATGTGTTAACAAAACACAATATAATAACTAAATAAAAACAAACAGCTGCAATGAACAATGCGCACGAATTTTCAAATGGGCAAATCAGAGGAAGCCAGCTCATCATCTTTCTCACAGATCTCATAAAACCTGCAACTATTTGCTACGATTTTGCTGGGATAACGTCGTAGCAACCCAACCTAAAAAAAATAGCGCATAGCACATCCCTTCACATAAATGTTTCGCGACCTGTCAGATCCCTTCGTCTACCTCATGCGAATTCAACCCAACCCTCGTTTTGATCTAATTTAGCCCTAAAATAGAATCCCCAATTTTAAACCCTAAAGCTCAACTCGGCCTCCAATGGCCGATCATGCTAGAAGGCACAAAAACATAATTAACACTCCAGAAACATTCATAGCAATTAGACAAAGCCAAATACGCAATTAAAATATCATGATTATGCACAAATCATGCTAATTGATCCAAGATTTAGAGTGACTTACTTTGGCTTATTGGAGAATAATCTGGGGGTGTTGATGAAGCGTAGTGATCCAAACACCTTCAGAATGATCCCAGGAATCTTTTGCAACCTTTTGTTCTTCTTGTAATGCTCTAATTCTCCCAAACCGAATTTGAGTTTCTTGGTGATTTTTTGTTCTTTATGCGTGTACCTCTGGACAGAATTTTCAACCCCTATTCGTGTGGCCTCCCTTCTCTACTTATAGGGGGTGCATTAGGTTAATAAAATAATCCAGAATCTCCTTTGAATCCAATCTTGCAACTTTGAGAATTTTGATTAAAAAATTGATTGGAAACTTTCTAATTTTGTCCAAATCTTCTATTAATCCCTTCCCAATCAATATACCACGAAAATATATTGTAATTTTGACATAAATATGATTGGAATCGGTCAATGTGAATCTTTTAACACAATTTTTTGATTTTTACTTTAATTATATCATTTTAAATCATTTTTAAATGAAATAAAAAATCATAAAAAATCCAATAAAAGGCTAAAATTCGTGGCACATGGTTTGGATAACATAGATAGCATGTGGACCAAGATTAAATCTTAAAAAGATAGGCCCATTTGCAAAAAATCTCAATTTGAACCTCTTTCATTCCACATTTTACCTCCAAAATTACCCAACTTTGACAAGGCATATCTCTCTCAATTTTTAAGCTATGAAGGAGTTCTAGGACTTTTTGGAAACCTCAAGAGGTCCTTTATAAGCCACATGGAACATATTTTTCATTTGGAGATTTTATCTTGATGATATGCCCTTTGAAAAAAACCTGTCTTTAGTTGACTCTTTAAAAGGTACTATAATATTTTGTACTATATCTTCCAAATGAAGAATTTCTGGCCTTGTGAGAGACAAAGTTGTAGAGGGTCCAATTTCCTTCAAAATAGGCTCTGAGTGAGGAATTTTTGATGTTCCATGTGAAAGTTATGGCCAGTCAAAGTTGAGTTGACTTTCTCCTATGAAAACCCTAATTTGAACCTTTTTGCATTTGTTCCTTTCTGAGTTTCTATTGATGAATCATGATCAACCTTTGATCAAATGATGGATACTTTCTTCCATACTTGATGTTGACCAAAAGTCAGAGGTTTTGACTGTGCTTTGACCATGGATGACTTTTAAGTCAAACTAGTTGACTATGAATCATCTAAGTTGTTGAACAAGTAAACTTTGGGATTGGGCCTTGACTTTTGACTTAGAGGTATCTTGGGTCATGATAGGTCATGGAGAACGTTCTTAGAGGCCTTGTTTTGCTAATTCCCTTAGGAGAGCACCAAACCCTAGCTTTAGGAGATTCTTGCTTAGGAGAATGTCTTAATGAAACTCTTGAGCTTTGAATCATTGTGAATGAGATGTGGAAGGCAAATTTTGGGGTATGACTCGTTCCAACCATCTGCGCTGCAAGTTTTGTATGTTAATTATGCAGGAGACAAAAAATAATACATAAACGCACGCACAAACGAAAAGGTCAAGATTTGGAATGAGTGGGCCCTAGCACCATTATACACAGCCAATTAAAAGTTGGGAGAGTGGCTAAAATAATTGACCAACGAATAGGAATAGGCCATGCGAGCGGAGAGAGACATGGAACTTTGACCAACCAACGCCTGCTGCACACGCGTCATATCCCACTATTCACCTTCTTCTTCATGCTCATCTGCATAATTTGTTGCGGAAACAACCATGACTTTTCTTGTGGAAATTCCTTCGTATTTCATATTGCAAACCGAATCACCAAAGCTCCATGCCCTAGCCATGGTGTTTTGTGATTCTCACGTCAAACCTTGCGAAGAAAGTATCAAACCTATTCTAATAAGTTTCCTTGAAGACCCAAGGAACACGAATGAACTTCTGTAGTTGCTTGAGAGCGACTGCAAATAAGGATTCGAAAGTGCAAGTACGTATGCAATTCTTGAGTGCAAACCCTAGTCTCCTTGGCTCCTTTTTTTTCGCCTCCTTTAATGGCTGCAATGTTGGAGAATATATATGAGAGGATTTTAGGGTTCATTCATGGGCTTGGATACTTGGTACTTGGAGAAGCAAAATTTGATTGAAAAAATCATGTAATTCTTTCTTTTTTTAGCCAATATCTCTTCATGATTATGCTAGCACAAATTTGAATCCCTTTGATTGGGTTTGGAACTGAATAAAATCAATGGGAATTGATTCATAGCATATTTGTTCATTTAATTATGATTTTATTTGGATT
Source organism: Vicia villosa (assembly GCF_029867415.1). Lineage (NCBI taxonomy): Eukaryota > Viridiplantae > Streptophyta > Magnoliopsida > Fabales > Fabaceae > Vicia > Vicia villosa. The sequence goes on from NW_026705913.1 coordinate 358,535, forward strand.
TAATTTGATTTTAAATGAATAAAATCAAAATAAAAGAAACAAAATCATAAAATAAAAGAAAATTGATTTATGGGCCTCTTATAAACTTGTATCCACGTGGGAAGTTCAAATTTAAAAGCCCAATACTCAAAAATATGGTTTCAAGCATTTCTAAAAAAATTGACCAACTTGTACCAAGCATATCTCTTTCATTTTTTAAGGTATGGAAGTGTTCTAAGACTTTTTAGAAAGCTTAAAGAGTCCTATAAAATCTCCTCTTGGTTTCATCTCAACTGAGTCTACCATGTTCATGTACCATTCTTTGAGAAAAAATGACTTTTTGTTGACTTTCAAAAGGATCTGTAACATTTTGATCCATATCTCTCAAATGAAGCATTTTTAGCCTTGGCATGTGAGAGACAAAGTTGTAGATAATTAAATTTCCTTCAAAGTGAGCTTTGGATGGAGAATTTCTGATGTTCCATGTGAAAGATATGGCTGGTCAAAGTTTAGTTGACTTTTAGGTCAAAACCCTAATTTAGAAACCTTGAGTTTTAGTGATTTCTGAACTCTCCTTGATGAATCATGATCAATCCTTGATCAAATGATGAATGATACTTCAAAATGAGGATATTTGAAGGATAGAAAAACATTTAGAAAGGGGGGGGGGGGGGTTTGAATAAGTGTAGTTTAAAAACTTGAATGATAAAAACAATTTGCACAGTTATTTTTATCCTGGTTCGTTGTTAACTAAACTACTCCAGCCCACCCCCACAAAGTGATTTACCTCACCTGAGGATTTAATCCACTAATCGCAACAGATTACAATGGTTTTCCACTTAGTCCGCGACTAAGTCTTCTAGAGTATCCTGATCACAACCTGATCACTCCAGGAACAAATGCTTAGACACAAGCTAAGACTTTCTTAGAGTATCCTTACCACCACGTGATCACTCTAATTACAACTGCTTAGACACAAGCTAAGACTTCCTTAGAGTATCCTGACCACCACGTGATCACTCTAATTACAACTGCTTAGACACAAGCTAAGACTTCCTAGAGTATCCTGATCAACACTTGATCACTCTAGTTACTTACAAATTAATGTAATCAATTCTAAGAGTATTACAATTGCTTCTGAAAAGCTATAATCACAACAGTGATATTTCTCTTAACGTTTAAGCTTAATCTCACTAATATATTACAACAGCAATGTAGTGAGCTTTGATGAAGATGAAGTTTGAGAGCTTTGATTTGAACAGCGTTTTAGCAAGTTAATATTCACAGAAATCGTCAACCTTGCTTCTCATCAGAACTTCATATTTATAGGCACTTGAGAAGATGACCGTTGGGAGCATTTAATGCTTTGCGTAATCCGTACAGCATTGCATTTAATGTTTCACGCTTTTGTCAACTACCTCGAGCTTTGTTCACGCTGTGTCTACTGACGTTGCCTTTAATAGATTCCAACGTTCCTTTTGTCAGTCAGCGTAGCCTGCCACCTGTAATTTCTTCTGATCTGATGTTTGTGTATACAACGTTTGAATATCATCAGAGTCAAACAGCTTGGTGCATAGCATCTTCTTGTCTTCTAACCTTGAAGTGCTTCTGAGCGTGATACCATGAGAACTTCAGTGCTTCTGCTTATGAACTCAAGTTCTTCTGATGCTTCCATAGACCCATGTTCTGATTCTGTCTTGACCATCTTCTAATGTCTTTCCAGACCATGTTCTAATGTTGCATGCTGAACCTTCTGAGTCAAAGCTTTTGAGCGCTGATTTGTGCATACTCTTTATATATTTCCTGAAAGGAAAATTGCAATGTATTAGAGTACCACATTATCTCACACAAAATTCATATCCTTGTTATCATCAAAACTAAGAATATTGATCAGAACAAATCTTGTTCTAACAATCTCCCCCTTTTTGATGATGACAAAAACATATATAAATGATATGAATTTGTGATCAGAAAGAGCAGACGGTGTCATACCCTAATTTTTGACCCCCCTGAGATGGCATATCTTCAGGATTTTTCATCAGGTCAAGACAAGTTCCCAGAGCAGTCACTTCTCCATCTGGTATCCAATCGAGGATGCTCAAAGACAAGAAAGCTCAGGCAAAGGATCAATCAATACAAGGATTAGTCCCTAATACAATCATGAGGCTCAAAGACTTCACTTTTCTCATCTATGATTGACAGACATCCAGTCATATGAGTACAGGTTTACTCAGGTCACCAGACTAGGGTTTTGAGCCTATCAAGGACTAAAATCAGGGATCACTTTTGGGAAACCCTAAAAAGCCTCAGGGAACCATTCAAAGACATCAATCATCTTCAAATAACTCATATTACAAGATCTACTGGACATCACACTTCAATTCAAAGTCTACAGTCATTATTTTCACATGGTCGACAAATTAGGGTTTTGACCTAATTCACCAAGATAGTTGACTTTTAATCAGGGCATGAATCCAAAACTCAAGACATGATTCAATAATCTCTACTACCTCAATATAATCCATTTACATCATTCATTTGAGGAAAAGATCTTGTTTCTACACAAAAGCCCAAAAAATTCACTTTGTCAGGAAAAAGTCAACTGTGAAGGATCATCATTGACTTTTAAGGTTTTTGGTCAAAAAATGACTTTCAAAGATCAATATCATCAATATATGGATGTCAAAGTCATTTGACCAAAGAAATTCAAAGAAATTCATCAAGGAGCGAAAAGTCGGGAATTAGGGTTTTTGAAGGCATGGTGAGAACTCAAAATTTCACCTACACAACTCAAAAAACTTCCAACATGAAAGTTGTAGATCTTGCAAAATAAAACAACATCTTACAAAGGAACTTTTTTCAAAAGATCAACCATTTATGAAGTTTTGGAAATTTTGAAGTTTAGGTCATAAACACTTAGAAATTTTTCTAAGTGTTTTAACCTAGTTTTCATCCAACTTTGGGCTCATTTTTCACAAATTTCCCAAATGATTCTGAAGAAGACATAAACTAATGATTTGAAGTAGATGTTTAGGGCTTTCCAAATTGTGTTCAACCTTCTCCAAATTCAATTTGAGCTAGGAGTTATGCTTGTTCAAAGTTGGCCTCATGAAGTGAAATTATAGGTCATGTACAATTTGAAACTTTGCAATTTTGTGCATTTTGCTTCACTAAATGATGCTACACGACCTCTAATACATCTGAAGACATGCCATACATTCAAATTCATCATTGCATAAGGATTAGAGAAGATTCCCAAAAACAAAGGCATGTGAATATGTAATGATTGCATTTTTGAATTTATGGCAAATGGTGAATCATCAAGGAATCTTGCTCTAAGCCAATTAGAACTCTCCTCTGAATCAGAAATGTTCCCTAAGATCATGCAAGATCAATGGTTGGGGAAGCTAGCCCGAAAATGCATCATTGCATTTGGGATATTTTCAAACTATCTTCATGGCTAAGAAACCAAACTCACCTCATTAAGCAAGCTTACTATGATCAATTACTCTGAACCAATTCCCTATAAATAGAGGCCTCATTCTCATTCAGAAAACACACCAAAGCAACTCAATTCCTTGCTTTCTCTTTCTCTTCTCATGCTTATTGTTTTTCAAAGTTCTTTGGCAAGAAGAATCGTTTTCTTCAAACCAGAGCTCATCTTTGGAAAGTAAGCATTCTAACATCTCAAGGGAGGTCATTTGAGGTGATCCAAGCACCTGGATCACTTCTGTAAGTGGAGGAACACCATTGTTGCTCTCACTTTGGAGCATTTGCAGTTGGAGGTCCATGGAGTAATTCAGGAGGTTCTGAGCCAAGCCAATCATCCAGGCACATTCCTCAGGTCATAGTGAAGCTAACCAGATGGCTGCAGCTCATCTGTAACTCAAGAATCAACACCCTCCATGTTCACTTGAAGCTGAAATCGAGGGAGGACCATAGAGCAATTCAGGAGGTTTCAAGCTCCAACAAGCATTCAGTTAGCATCATTGAGTCTCAGGGAAGCTATTGAGATCATTCATTCAAGCCCAGGTGCTCTCAATCATCCTCACGACCTCCATTTTCAGAGGTAAGTTCCTGAACCTCACTTCTCTAATTTAAGTACTCTTTGTGAAATAGCTCGATTCTATCTTGTTCAGCATCATCAGAGGATTGAAAACCCTCTATCATCATCCATTTATCTTGCAGTATAGTCATTTAATTTGATTTTGAAATTTTAGGGTTCTTCACGATTTCTGGTAAATTAGTTAGATGTAGTTAATATTAATTCATGTTAGTTACATATTTAGAATCGTGAGTGAATTTAGAGCAAGTTTCATGTTTACATCATTGCAAATGGTTGAGAGTTGAGAGAGTTCAGAAATTTGAATTGATGGAGCTTGAGGTTGAAGACGAAGATGGAGGGTGGCGCCATTTTTCAAATCTCTGAGCAAAGTTTGTTTTATTTTTAATGATAGGCGTTCCCTTAACGACTGAACAAACTTGCCCTAGTGGCCTCCCATACGCCCTTAGTATCATCATGCCTCAAGTCTGGGGTTCGAATCCCCCTCGCCCCAGACTTTTTGATTCTTTTATTTTTCAAGGATTTGCAACTTGTTTTGAAACATAACCAAGTGAAGGCAAGTCACTATCACCACACGCGCGTTGGCTCAGTGGTGTTTGTTTTGAGTGTGTGGCCTAGAGGGCGTGGGTTCAAACCCTCTAAGGGCCAAAACTATTTTTTTTAACACACAATTTCTTTCATTTTCTCACAAACTTCACATATTTATTTAACCTATCAAATTAATTTATTTTCACTTCATTTTTCACACACTTATCATTTAATATACCTATTTTGTGAATAATCAAAAAAATCATAAAAATATTATTTATTTCATATATTTTTATTAGGTTTAAAATAGTATGTTTTAAGTGTTTTCTTAAATACTTTAAATACATATATTCACTTTGTTTCAACCCAATCATTTTGTAAATAAAGTTTATGATAAAACCCTAATTGTTTAGGTCTTAATTAAGTAAAAAATCTTTATTTTTACTTTAATTAAGTTGACTTTTGTCAATTCTCAAAACTGTTTTCAAATCTCCAAATAAATCAAATGATTAGGGTTTTCAAACAACAAAACCTTGTATCATTCAAAATCATTTTCAATTGCTTTTACACCAGTACTGTAAAGTACTGGGCCTCTAATAGAGTGTAAGTCCCAAAAACCTTCTCTTCTTAGCTTGTTTTCAAAACTGTATTTTCAAAATCTTCTTTCTGTTTTCAAAACATTCTTCTGGTATTTGAAGGGCATTATTCCCGGTGAAACTCTTCAGATACCTATGTGACCTTTGTCCATCTTCACTTCTTCTGTTTTCAAAAACCATTAACTGTTTATCCTATATATTCAACTGTTATCCATCAATTACCGGTAAGGCTCTGTACATACTTCTTCAAAGGCCTCCACTCCATCCAGGTTAGGCTTTACAAGCTTTCAATTTACAGTCTTTATTTAAATTACTGTCAAATATAAATTGTACATATATTTGCTTAGAACTACGTTTGAGTATAAACCTTAGGACAGTTAAACTATATATATATTATAGGAATATGGCCTAGGATTGAGAATGTCTTCCCGGTGAAGGCTCTTTCCTAATTAGAGATCTGTAGTTCAAACCCCCAAGATGAATTATTCCCGGTGAAACATCTTGGTAAAAACCTTAGAATCCAAATAATAGGACACATCCACCCAAAGAGGAATTATTCCCGGTGAAACCTCTTACCCATTTGCTTAGAGCCAAAATAAGTTCAAAACTACATAGCTTTCTCTTGTGCTATAACAAGGACCCTCGATTAGCCTCCTCTTGGGCTTTGTACAAGGACCCACAGGCTTCTTAAAAGCATTTCCAGCTTCCTCTTGAGCTTGTATACAAGGACCCATCAGGTTTCTTATAAACATAGGAACAGGTCTTTAGTCACCTTTTAGCCTACCCTGGTGAGTTTCTTCTAATTTAAACCAGACTTTAAACAAGCTAAGTTTGTCTCAATTTTGCATTGAGTACACCTTTTGGAATGAGAGACATGGATAGTCTCTGTCACCCTTATCTTCATCAATCTTCCTTAGCAGAGTCTAGGATCCATGTTTGATCATCCTCAGTATTGAGTCAGCCTTCATCTTGGGCTATAAACAAGAAGTCTCCACTAGATAATCTTTCTGCCATCATTTCAATAAAATCCCCTGGAAAGGGTTAGCCTCCAACATCTGTCCAATAAAATCCCTGGAAAGGGTTAGCTTCCACACATTCCTTCATTTTAATCCCCTGGAAAGGGTTAGCCTCCAACATCTGTCCAATAAAATCCCTGGAAAGGGTTAGCTTCCACACATTCCTTCATTTTAATCCCCTGGAAAGGGTTAGCCTCCAACATCTGTCTAAAATAAAATCCCCTGGAAAGGGTTAGCCTCCAAAGTCAATTAAAATCAACCTCCATTTCAATAAACCCCTGGAAAGGGTTAGCCTCCAAAGTCAATTAATAAAAAGTCAAAAAAAATAAAGATTCATTTCTCTTAGGAGATAATTTCCCCAAAAGAGTCAAAACCCCTGGAAAGGGTCAGCCTCCAAAAACATGATAAAAGTCAGTCTTTTAATAGACAAATTCACCAGCTGAGTCAAAATCCCTGGAAAGGGTTAGCTTCCAAAGAAAAACAGTCTTTTTTTAATCTCCAGTAGAGTTAAAACCAACAAAAACAGTAGCCACAACCTTGGGCTTCATACAAGGCACCAAACAATAAAACTCCCCTGTCAAGAGTCAGCCTCAACCTTGGGCTTTGTACAAGGCAGATAATAGAGTCTCCCCAGTGAGTTCTTCATCATTCAGTAGCCACAACCTTGGGCTTTGTACAAGGCAGATAAACCATACTTTCATGTGTCAAAGATTCCTAACACTTAGGATCATTCCCCATATAGTCATCCATACTTAATTCATTTAAGAGTCCGCCACAACCTTGGGCTTTGTACAAGGCAGAAAATAATGTTTTCCCTAGCAACAGTCAGCCACAACCTTGGGCTTTGTACAAGGCACACAAAATAGAGTCATTCATAGTCTAAAAAATTCAATTATCCTCAACAGTCAGCCACAACCTTGGGCTTTGTACAAGGCACATAAATAGAGTCTCCTTCAGTAGAGTCAGCCTCAATTCTGGGCTTTGTACAGAACACCAAATAAAATCCATCAAATAAACACTCTCCAAATAGAGTCAGCCTCAATTCTGGGCTTTGTACAGAACACAAAAATACCCTGTAATTAATCCTCAATGGAGTCATCTCCCAGAGTCAATTAGTTTAATTAATCAATCAAAAAGCCTCAAGCTTGGGCCTCATACAAGCCAGCTAAATTCAAATCTTTTATACAGTAGATAGACATAGCTTATCTCTATAGAGAGATATTTTTACTACTCTACCACATTCAAACAAACAAACGTTTCAATTTCAATTTCAATCAAAGTCTCCCATTTAGGACTCTGAAAGACATGCTCTGGCACATCCCCAGACTTGTACACTTTCCCTAATTTGGACGAGCATCTTTCTTTCATTTAAGAGGCATCTGACTGGCATACTTGCATACACACAAGTAAGGTCCCCCTCTTGAATAAAATGAATTCAGTTATTCTGTCACTCTTTCAAAATGTTTGTGGTAGAATAGTACAAATACCTCTTTGTAGAGATGATTTCATGTCTCTTTACTGTAAACAGAGATTTAATTCCAAGCTTCAACCTTGAGCTTCAAGCAAGGCACCAAAAACAATTATTTTCCCTAGTTAGTTCCCCGAACTACATTAAAGCTCTGACTTCCACTAGGGATATGTAGGCATGAGGTTCACAAGGAATCTCAGCGAGCTAATAAAATACCAAAAAATAGTCAGTCAGTCAGTCTATCTGTCTTTTCAAATCAAATCAATTCCTTCTCCTAACACAAAGGAGAAACTTTCCCAATCATTAGCAGCAAACACAATCACAATGACACAGAGAAGGTTCCTGTAGAGTACTACAGATATGTAGGGTGTTTAAACACTTCCCTATGTATAACCGACCTCCCGGACTCCAGAATTTCTAGTCTAGGTGAAATCCCCTCACTTAGCAAACTCCTAGGGTTTAGTTGAGATCTTTTTTCCCCTTTCCTACTCGTAGGACAAATAAGAAAGTTCGTGTGATATCGTAGGAAGAACTGAAATAAAATTCATCCCACCACGGGCGCATTCTCCTTCCAAATTTCGCGTGAAGGGTTTAGCGTGCCGTCCTCCCAAGTGAAACGGGGAGGTAAAAAAAACGACACCACAGAAAAATGGCGACTCTGCTGGGGATATAAGTGTTCAAAACCTTGGTTTTTCATCCAAACCAATGGTTGACCTGTTGCTGGTCCAGCCCCAATGAGGAATTAGGGATGCCAAATTCCCCCTCAAACAAGAGAGGTCCTGCCTAACCTCTGTGTCATTTCATGTGTTTGTTGCATATATATTTGTTTATTTTGTTTATTCTGTATCGGGAAAGGGCTTGATTCCCCCTTGTGGTGAGAAATCCTATACCCGGATTTGAGTGCAACATAAGATAGGATGGAGGATGTCTTCCCGGTGAAGGCCCTCTAATCTTGGTTCACAATTCTACTCTTGGGATTTGCCTGGCTGGTTGTGATTAACTGCGCCACTACATTCCGAGACTGATTTGTACCAGGAGGACCTAGAAACACATTAACCCCACTTAAAGCCTTTTTTTAGGACGTAGAGCGGTGATTACGGAAGTAATTGTCACGCAGATACTACACTCAGAGAAAACTCTCTTATAGATACCAATCAACGTATCTTTAAGGTTGAGCAAAAACTCTGAGATCCCTAGAACCCGTTCTACAGGTACAAAAATCCTTAACCTTAGTTTACCATTGGGGCGGGGATTGCGTTTGGACTTCATGACCACTATACCCTTCAACGCCATGTTTGTTTAAAACTCTTGTGTGTGCATTCATGCATTCATGCATCATTCATTAATAAACAACTAAAACAAAAAGAGTCTTTTTTTTTCGAGTCGTTTTTCAAGGAAACTAAATAACGAACGTTTTGAACTTCAGAGAGAAAGAGAGAAACGGAGAAAGGACTTAAGGATCTATATTATGGATTACGGAAGAAAGAGAGCTAGGAAATACACCTTCAAGGTTCCCCAGGTCGAGGAACTGGGAAAGCTCGGAAAACTGGTGGTCAACCCCCAGGCTTTCAAGGAGAAGTATGGAAAACTTCTGCCTTTGCTCAATACCAACATGGTGGATGGGATCCTTCCCACATTGGTACAGTTTTACGATCCAACGTATCACTGCTTCACCTTTCCAGATTATCAGCTCATACCTACGTTAGAGGAGTACTCTCGTCTGATTGAAATACCCGTGTACGCGCAAGATCCGTACTCCGGTTTGGAAAAGAATCCTGACGACATTATCATTGCTGCAACTACTCCTTTGAACGTAGTCGACATCAGAACTCATATGGTGAGTAGAGGAGGAATTCAAGGATTGCCCTCCAAATTCCTGTTTGATCAAGCTCGGTACTTCGTCAGCATCCAAGATATGAGCGCTTTTGAGGAAGTCTTGGCTTTGCTTATCTACGGATTGTTTTTGTTCCCTAACATTAACGATTTCGTCGACATCAATGCAATTAAGATCTTCTTAATTGGAAATCCAGTTCCAACCTTGCTTGCGGATGCTTATCACTCTGTGCATTCAAGAAACCTGCAGCGAGGAGGATTAATCACATGCTGCGTACCGTTGTTATACGAATGGTTCGTTTCACACCTGCCAAAGTCTAGCACTTTCTGGAACATGAGGGATGGCCTTTACTGGTCACAGAAAATCATGTCTCTCACTCATACAGACATTAAATGGTGTAGTCCTGACAACGACGAAACCAAGATCATCTTCAGTTGCGGAAATTTCCCCAACGTACCCCTTATTGGAACTAAGGGAGGAATCAGTTACAATCCAGCTTTAGCCCGTCGTCAATACGGCTATCCCATGAAAAATATACCAAGTA